>NC_142546.1:18725000-19049166 GCF_056151865.1 Erythranthe guttata
TTTGGCAAGCTATATCTTTTGTCCATATAAGAACGTAGATATAGACTTCATGGTTAGTCTAATATACTAGAAATTGATCTAAGAGAATCGTGAGATAATTCATTTAATATTGTAACTATTAAATCAGTTCCTAGTCGATGGGTTACGCCAATAAGTAAGATGTTGTCATTTTCCTTTCGAGACTAGCACTTAGTGTATGTGAGTTGCGTCTTGTGTAGCTGCAGAGACATCGACATGAGAGAATGCTCATAGTAGATGAGTTCACTGAACTCCCTCGTCCTAGAATCTCTAAGTGGTTCTCATTTGTCGAGTAAAGGTTCTACGGTTATAGTTGTACACCATTAGTCCTTAGGACCTTATAAATCACTACGACTTTGTTGTTCCCGGTGTATAAAACGGGTTACAAAATGGTCGAACAAATTAGTTGGTGAAAATAAGAAAATATTAGCTAAGGCGAGTAAACTCTTTCCTCAAGACAATATTGCCCCATTACATTGCTTGAGGTTATTTGAAAATCGTCTCCCAAGATACAATGTCTAAACTTGGAATATGAGCACTCTGAATCCCGAGTACAACGAATATTGCTTTGTGTCTCAAACTCTTGAATCGAAAAAGGTAGAAAATATTCTACAAAAAATATTTTCGGGCTAAAGAAAGAATAATTTCATTGAACAAAATTATGGAATTGAATTGAATTTTAATTGTTGTTAAAAATGATTCATGGGGATTTTATTTAAATATTTCAAAGGGAGTGACAAAACAACACAACCCCATGGAAATTTCCATTTGAAAAGGCATAACACCTTTTCATTTTGAATGCATTTCTAGACATCTTTAAAAATAATTTTCATTCAAACTAAAATAATTTATTTTTAATAAAATTTCGAACAGACTTTACAAGAGAAACAATTGTGTTGTGACATTTCACTGAGTCTCATCGAAGACCACTCTAAGGGTCAACGTTCGCACAGTCTGAAATCAGTAGGAGTTTGTGCATTGTAGTTAGAGATTTGACCTCTTGCTTAAATGTATGGATGTCTTATTTGTTCTTTCAGTATATATTTCATGGAGTGTTCAACTGAATCAATAAGTGGGGTGGTTAGAGAAAATAATTTCTCTTAACTATACACGAAAGGAATATATAACTTTTAGAACACGAAAGGAGTATATGTCACTCTTCTTGTGGTGAGAATTCCTTAGTATGATGAGCTAAGGACAAAGTTGTTTTCCTTGATAGTTTTGGAGCTTAATGTAGTTAAATTCGAAAGTACGTAATAATGAATTTTGAATTGGAACGATAAGAAGAAAATGTTTTATTTAGATTGATTTTTTTCCTGATTTAGAAGGGGCCCATAAATGGAAATTTCTAATTTCTGAAATTAGAAAATACAACATGGTTCTCAAACCGACGAAGATTTTCAGTAGTCACGAGTATGTAGTTGTTATTTATTTTTTTTTTTTTTTTTGAGTTACCATTTGAGAGATATGAGGCTCAGAAAAATTAACAATTATATATTTAGTAATTGATTGGAAATCTCCAAATTGAGTTAATAAGAAAAATCGAAAAATTTCATATTATTTATCCCCAATTTACGAATAAAAAAATTGAATTTTAGTTTCATTTTTTGTTTTACTTTATGTTCATTTGTAGCTAATACAAAGTTAACAATTATTCGAATTTTAATTATGATTTTATAATTTATATAGTTATTTTAATGAGTATATGACTCTTATATAATCATCCCACTTTTTACTTTGAGAATCACAAAATGTATTCATAAGTTAATAAGAAATCATAATTTGAACGTCTAAATATTTCAATATTTTTTTATTCAAATTTAAATTTAAGTAACTGAAATAAATTTTCAAATCAATAATTATTATAAAAAAAGTTGGACGTTTAAGTCTTGAAAATATTTTTTTTTTTCTCGCAAATGTTTAACGTATTTTATATATGTTTTAAATAATTGAGATTTTTTATTTATATTAGGGTCTATAGTAATTAAAATGTGGAGTTAACCATAAATCAAAATATTTTTTTTAATAATCATTATATTTTATAAAATTTAGTTTTTGAAATATTATTGAAAATATATTAATATATACGCATCAATATAATAGCAAGAAGGACAATTTGGGAAGAAAAAATACCACATCATTCAAAATCAAAGTTTTACCATTAAATTCATTAATGAGGGGGGTAAGTGTTACATTTGTAACTTTAAAGGGGTAAGTGTTACCAACCCTATACTTTAAGGGTCCAAACTGTATTTAGTCCCTAAAAAAATAAAAAATAAAATTGGTTAGACAAATATTATAATAAAAACTGTGGGTGAATTACGGTAAAGTAAACAAAAAACTGAAAATATAAAATATACATATTAGAGTAATTAAAAGTATTAAAATTAACAAAAATTCAAAAAAATCAAAAACTCAGTTGAACCGGTCTAACCGTGACCCAGTCATCCATCCGGTTCGACGTCCGGTCCGGTTTTCAAAGCATAGGTCATTACTCATTATAATGCTTAGGTCTCATTCAATGACCCGAATTAATTTAAAATTTGTTTTTTCATCGACGAATTAATTAGATTAGATGGGATTAAATTAATTTTAGTAACAGATTATTTATTTTGTTAGTAACCTTTTATGTTTCTTCGATTAAAACTTGTATTAAATTTGTTAAGTTATAATATTATACGTAATTTTGCTATAAAGTATCTTATTTAATAAAATTAAGATTTAGCTTTCAGGATAAACCTTTCTTTTTTTCTTTTTTAGTCACTCCTATAAAATTAATTATAATTAGAGGAGAAAGTGCTACTAAGTTAAGGGTAATTTGAGTCCACCTCCCTAAACTTTGGTTTTTTGACAAGCATATCCCAAAAGTTTAATTTTTTGGCATATACACCCTTTCCATCCATTTTTCTGTTAGTTGTCCGTTAGTTTTCCCTGGAAAATACACATTGGCCATAACTTTTAAGATAATATGATAATTTGCATCTAGCTCCTCGAACTTTAGTGTTTGTCCACCCACGTCTTAAATATTTATTGTTAGTTGTTACTTTATTTTATTTTTTTGGGGAATATTGGTTAATATCTTTTTTTTACATATACAGTTTGAATTTTATATTATAATTAATCAGTATTACATTTACGTATATGACATGATACTTTTTGTAGATGCAATAACAAGAAAAAGAATTATCTTCGTAGCAATTATGAACTTATTATAAAAAAAAAATAAAAAAAAATAAACACTAATGAAAAGGTCTTCCATGTGTGCCATTTCATTATATTATTTTCATAAATATTGAAAAATGATGTCCAAAAAATTTGAGAAAATTAAGATTTGAGAGTTAATTTTCAAGTTAACCTTTTTCTTTCTTTCTTTATTTATATATAATTTTTCTAAAACTAGCTGACCACGAACGGAAAAATGGATGAAAGGGTGTATATACCAAAATGTTAAACGTTTGGAATTGTACTTGCCAAAAAGACAAAATTCGGGAAAATAGACGAAAATTACCCAATAATTTAATGAAACGGGTTTCTAAGTAAGTACGAATCTTGTCAAACCAACATCTTACAAGTCCCTATTATCGAGTTGATAAAATTTAATAGTGATTAACGTACAACAACGTCTTAGTAAAATTTTCGTAACTTTTGGAATTGGAATCGGAAGTGATTCTTCACTAAAAGAAAAGCATATATTAAAAAAAAATGATTTATATTCGGGAACAAAAGTCTGTTGAAACAAGTAAGAGTATTTAATCAGAATCTGATGATGAGCCTTGAGAATAGGGTTTTAATGTGAGTACCATGTTCGACAATGTCTCTGCAAGATCTTGAGCATCATCTTTCCCGAATCCCCAACTTGTGAGTATCTCACTCCCTAATGCTCCTCTCGCAATACCAAACTTACGAAGATTGCCCAATCGATTCTCGACAAATGGCAAAACAGCGATGCTTGAGCGCAGCCTTGCTGCCATGGGGATGGAGTGCACTTCAAGCGACCCTCTTCTTGAACTTGAATTGTCCAAAATGCCCTTATTATTATTATTACTATTATTATTATCCAAAGAAAGCAGCTCACCATTTCGACCAACAAGGTTTCCGAATATTGAAGGGAAAGGCAGCGGTATTGGAAGTGGGCATTGAGATACTGACAGATGAGAGAATTTGGGTCTTTTAACTGCATTTATATATGCCGACTGCACTGCCTCTTTTACTTGAGAAACCGACGCTCTTTCGCATCCTGATATTAATTAATGAAGAAATTAAAAAAAGATAATAATAATAAAACATCAAATATGCCTTTCTATCAGCTAGAGAAATTGTCAATTTCACAGAATTTCCAATATTACGGCTTATATCTAAATTCCAAATTCATCAATTACAAAATTCACTGTTACTAATATCTCTCTCTATCAAGCAACAGTTATGTAAAACTATTTCATAATAAGGTAAATAGCATTTCGCCACCACAACTTATTCACGTTTTGCACTTTGCCACCTTAACAAAAAAAGAAGTTGCACGTTGGCACCTGGACTCGTTATTTTGTGCCACGCTGCCACATATTCTTTATTTTCGGGCGATTTCAGCCGGAATTCACAACATGTGCGCAACTATTGTCTTTTCAAATCGAAATATATACCCTTTAGTATCCCTAGGCCCCGTTTGGTTGCCAAGATAAGATTAAATTGTCTAATGAAACCCAATTATTTTATTGGACGTCCAACAAAAAAAACACACTCGAAGGCAAGATAAGCCATGATTACATAATTTTGGCGGGTCGACCCGGCAATTTATAGGGGATACCAAACATCAAATTAAGTCCAACTATTTAGTTAATCTTGGCTTATCTTGGCAACCAAACGGGGCCCTAGATTATAAACATGAGATCGCTAATTTTTGGGGATTCATGAGCCAATCTGCATTTCATTTTTATATAATCCAGGCGTACCGGCTACAATTTATGATAAACAATAGATGTCCAAAATAAGGTTTTAAAAACGAGAAAAGACCAATAAGCCCCCCCCCCCCCCCCCCCCCCCCCCCCCCCCTCTAAGCTTCTTAAAACACAAATTCATGATAGATATCCAAGAGCAAGAGAAACGCGCATAATTAATTCGGAAAATCACCTGATGCAAAGGCTCCATGAACAGTGACGGACTCCAAAGAATGCATATCTTCAACATCTTGTGATGTTTCTGGTGTCAATGGCTGCAAAATCTCCAACAAAGATTTTTGCTCGACTTTTTTGATATCTGTTTGATTTACATTATTTTGATATTTCAGCAAAAAGCAGCTAATTCGAAATAAAGAGAATATAAAAAAATAGTATACCTGTCATCAAAGAAGGTGGCGGCATAGCAACGTCCAAAATAGTAACCATATTCTGCCGACCCTGACCCGCTAACATTTTTACAAGGTCGTTTATATTCAGTTCACCGCATGTGTTGCTTAATTGTGCACTTGGCCCAATTGGTTGCATTCTGAAAGGTAGACTGATTGAGTGTATTGCGGATGCATAAACTGCACTCGAGTGGTATGCCTTGCTGTCATCCAGACACAGATACTTCGCAATTCTACCTTCATTTTTTTTTAAATAATAAATAAATAAGAGTTTTTTTTTTTAAATATTAATAAGAAAATTGCAAGGAGTCAATTAAAGAATCGAAAAGTCGAAGCTAACAAAGGTCTCGTGAACTTATCGTTGCTCTATACTCATTAGTATCTCGCAATTTTTTATTTTATTTTTTTCTTGTGGCCAAAAAAATAAAATAAATACAACAATCTCATATAATGCTTACTTGTATGCAGGGATGGCAAACCGAGAGGGACAATCAATTTACAAAAAGATGCTAGCTTTGCAAATGAAACTGCATCGTGAAGTTTACGAGATACTGTCATCTTTCGATTTGTGGAATCTCCGCACAAGTCGGGACTACGAACAGAGTACAGTAACACCGGAATATTTGTGTACTGATCTGCTATGTTTTCTAAAAACTCGCCTGCCACACCAGAGAATCCTCCATAATCATCAACAATAAATTGTATTCCCTGTTAAAGGAAACATAAATAGAATTTCACCACCATAGAAAGACGAATAATTTACACAGCACAAAACAATCGAGTCTATAAAGAGTAAAGTATGAGCCTCAGTTCCAATGCAATCGAAAAAAAAAAAAACTCTCCGAAAATATTAAATTATGCCCCATTTGGATGGATTTCCAAAAGTTTTTTCCCATTTACAGTAAAATATTTTCTCGAAAAGGAAAACTGAAGGTGTCTGTGTGCCGGGGGGGGGGGATAATCAAGTGCACTTAAACGAGGCAAAAAGACGGCAATCCTAAAAAATGTAATACGAGAATAAAAATTACGTAAGTTAGAATATGACTTACCTGTGGACTGTCACATTCTTCAAGAAAAAAACGAAGCCTCTCGTTAATTTCTTCAGCGTGTAGACCCCCAGAAAATGAATCTCTTCCAATTCCATAATTGTTAAAAGAATTTAAATCTATCCATAATCCACTTAATTCGTACAGACTCTGAGGGTGATAGTGAACTTTCGAGAAGTCCGTCCAATGCTCGACTCCATTTTCCAAAGATTCGACAATGTCCTTATCTTCAACTTCGGTATGGGAATCGTTTTCATTCTGTTCCATGTACAAACTTTTCAAGAACAAGTTCTTCTTTAAAGGTTGAGATGTATGTGTTGTTACAGGACCTGTCCTACAAATTGACTGGAGCTATTAAATAAATCCACGTAAATGCCGAATTGGACAATAAAAGCAATTCAGTCTTACATCTAAAAGAACACAAATATTTCAAGGAGCATACATAAATAGAACAAAATATTAGCACGGAAATCATGCCAATGGTATTGTTAAAATCAGGATAGAAATTGCAACGAACGCTAAGCAAAATGGTAAAAACGGCGTCATTCAATAAGTGACTCTGCCATCTATTTACTGCACAGTTCTAAAGCAAGACACGAAAGAAACATTGAGGTCTCACCATGCTAAATTATCGATCGATGTTTCTGGGGCCTCGCCGTACAAAGTTCCGCGTGAACTCACTGATCCTAACGACCCTGTTCAGATAGTTCAATATCTCTGTTAGAAGAGAAGCTTATCCATCTACGGCAAATTCAAGAGATTTATTTGTACACGGTAATAATAATGAATCTTGTACCTTGAAAATCCACCGAAACCAAGCGAGGAGTGTACGTAAGAATACCCTGGACACAGTAGTAAATACATCATAAGAAACAATGAAGACTAGAAGAAAAGAAGCTTAATTGCAAAGAAACTGACCTTGTCGGTTTCACCGGTTCGGTAAAAGGCGTCCATGTTAAGGTCGTGGGTTTTGAATATGAGATCACTCTCAGGGCTGTCAGCCAATCCAAGCAACTCATCCTTCCAACACATCAAACAAAAAAATGTCAACTTTTTACCATGAAATGAAAATCACAACTCCAAAAGAACATTCCCAGAATCATTTCAAGAAAACAATTAAGATTTAAGTTAGTATTGAGAGTAAGGGGTGGTGCGGTCAATACATCAAACACATGGCAGGCACAGCAAAAAAACACAAGTAAAAGAGAGATTGATTGAACATCTCTTGTACCTGGAAATTCCAGAAGTGAGAGCCCACAAAATTTGCATAGCTTCCAACTTGGATTGTCACGATTTCCTTCATGGTTTTGAGATTTTGGTTGTGCTGCTTTGCTTGTGTGAGAGACGAACACAGCGGCTTTGCTCTTGACTACGGTGGTCGGAGGCTGGAAATTGAGAAAGAAATGGGAAAAATAGAGAGAAAAATAAAAGAAACGGAGGTAAGGAAGGATGAAGGATTTTTGGATTCAAGGAGAGAGAGAGAGAGAGAGAGAGGCTGTCAACGTGAAGGAGAAAGAAAAAAGAAGTGGGAAGAGAGAGAGTCATGGAGATGAGAGATAAAAAAATGTAAATAAAAAAATAAAATAAAGTAAAATGAAGTGAGGTATATGGTATTAATATGAAAAATGTGGAAAAAGATATATACAAATATAGTATTTTTAAAGTTTAATATTAATAAAATAATTAAAAAAATAAAAATAAAGAAATAATAAAAAACCCGGGTCGAACCCGGTTGAATAGGTCTAACCGTGACCCGAATGTCTATCCGGTTTTGTGTCCGGTCCGGTTCTGATAACATTGGTTGCCAGAGGTTTCGAAAAGTGAGCTATGTTTTCTATTAAATTATTTTATTATTTTATAATTATCTTAAATATTGAACATTGGCTTAATTTCACTTTGCACCCTTGAAATATACCATTTTGGCACTTTGCACCCTCGAAATAAATTAATAGCACTTTGCACCCTTGAAATACAATAAATCATGCATAATGCACCCCAAATGATTTTTTAAAGCTAAAAAATATAAATTTAATATTTGTAGTGATATTTTTTTAGGATGCCAAATGTCAAATATTTTTTTTATTCATCAATTATTTTGAAACTATAAAGTTCAAAAATAAAAATACATTCCATCAACATATTTAAAAATTATATTGTTTTATCAAAATTAAATATTTTACGAAAAAAATTCATTCAGCTATTACGTTATCAAGTTATCTGAAAATTATTTTTTCTTCCAAATATTTTCACCTAATATTTTACAAACAGTGACATAAAAGATCCACAATCGAATAATTTAGTGATAAAAGATTATTTTTTTTATTTTTCTTTTGTAAGATAATGTAGTTTTTTTTAAATAATCCGGTGTAATTTTTATTTTTTCGCACTTTGTCCGCTCGAAATTAGGTTTGAGGTTCAAGAAAACAACATTTTTTTTTATTTTGTACCCCAAAAAGAAAAACACCAATGAAAAATAAAATTGCCTTTATTATTCAATTGAGGGTGCATTGTGAATGATTTATTGTGTTTTGAGGGTGCAAAGTGCTATTATTATTTTTTGAGGGTACAAAGTGCCAAAATGGTATATTTCAAGGGTGCAAAGTGGAATTAAGCCATTGAACATTTATATATGTAATTTCATTTACAATATTTGTTTTTATAATAAAAATGTATAATATTAATAATTGCAATGGTCATTGAATTTTTATTTATATATTATTGATAATTTTGTTTATGAATAAATATATATTCAACAATATGGGGCTCATACATTAAAATTACACTATTCAGATACAATATTATTGATAATTTTGTTTATGAATAAATATATATATTCAAAAATATGGGGCAAGTACAGTAAAATTACATTATTAAGAAACAATATGTTTTTAGTTATCAAACAAGTCTAAACGTTCAACATGAAGTATTCAGACACTGATCTTAACCATTCAGTTATGTATTCAACATTCAGCATTCAGTGCTTAATTCTATCAAACGGAGCCTTAGCCCTTAATCGGGTCCCCCACCCTTTTTTCACGCGCCTCAACGCACGGTGCCCGCACTTCCTTCTGGTTTTTCTTTTGGTTAAATGTTTTTTGTACACTTTTTTTTTTTTGTTTCTTTTCATTTTGTTATTTTCATTTGCTGTCTTTTTTATTGTTGTTTAGGTTTTTTTTTTTTGTTTTTTTTGAATATAATTTATAAATTCTAAAATTTAATGTTTCTTATTATTGCTTTCCTTTTTTTTAAGAAATTTTAGAAATAACTAAACTAATTTATATATAATATTTTGCATATAATTATAAACTTAAAATAAATTATTATTATTATTATTATTATTATTATTATTATTATTATTATTATTATTATTATTATTATTATTATTATTATTATTATTATTATTATTATTATTATTATTATTATTATTATTATTATTATTATTATTATTATTATTATTATTATTATTATTATTATTATTATTATTATTATTATTATTATTATTATTATTATTATTATTATTATTATTATTATTATTATTATTATTATTATTATTATTATTATTATTATTATTATTATTATTATTATTATTATTATTATTATTATTATTATTATTATTATTATTATTATTATTATTATTATTATTATTATTATTATTATTATTATTATTATTATTATTATTATTATTATTATTTTTATTATTATTATTATTATTATTATTATTATTATTATTATTATTATTATTATTATTATTATGTATAACTGATTTGAGGCATTCCCTCATATATGTTTGTCGAATATGTGGCGAATGATCTAACATTAATATCATTATTTGCGTCCGTCATGTCACAATATGAATGACAAATCCAAAAGTCGTGGGACACAACTACTTCTAAAATTTTGTAATGGTGACCTTAGTGTGTGCCGTGCCAAGTAGTTGGACAGTTTTTCTACTCTCAGTGCATACAATCCAAAGAACCAGGCATACCTAGAAATCCTCGTGATTCATCTTCTTGAAGTAATCGCGGAATATCACATTCATTTGGTGAGTGCATGTATTTTCCTCGTACAATTCTATTATTGAGAAACATAATATCTTTAAGCTCATTATTGCAGTCGTCCGCCAATCAAATTAATCACAATGATCTGTAGAAAATTCATAAGCAAATATACGAAGTGCATCTGTTATTTTTTGAGTTGATGATAGGGCAAGGATGCAACGAAGCATTTTTTTTTTTTTTTTGTGAAGTATGAGTTATGATTTTCAATATCAATCAAAATGCAAGAAAATAACTATTTGTGCATTCTAAAACGTTTGCGATAAAAATCAACAGGATAAATACAATTATTATGAAATAATCATTCCATAAATGTTGATGGCTTCATTCACAATCATGATTAATATACTATTGTTGTGATGATTGTTTTGTATATGCATTATTTATTCGAAGAATAAAAATAAGCATCTCCTAAGTCTCTTTCTCGATATGAATGGAAAGAAACTCTTCATTTTCTGTGGATGACAAACTTGGTGATTGAAACTAAATGAATGAAGAATCCATAGATTGTGCTATGAAAAGTAGTATTTGTATAGTTTTTGAGTTGCTATATTTGTGTTAAGGGAAGAAACTATTTACACATAAATATGTGATCTAATGTATTCGTGGGTGATATTATCCCGGGTAATGTATTTCTGGGAGAAAGTGTGAGATATGGGTGATAGTATATTGTTTCCAATGATAAAATATGCCGTAAAGTAATTAATTTTTTTGCTTATGCAAAATGTTACGATATTGTTTAGTTGGGAGAAGTATCATGAATAATCTCTTCAGATGACAAGATATGCCATCAAACAATTAAATCTATTTTTTTCTCTTTTGGAAAAATGTTATGATACTACATTGGGAAAATATGACATGAATAATCTCTTTAGATGACAAGATATAACATCAAGCAATTTTTATTTTATTTTAGTTTTAGAAAAATACTATGGTAATGTTTTTTTCGAGAAAAGTGCCATGAATAATTTCCTCAGATGACAATATATGTCAACCAACAAACAATTAAATCAAGGGAAATCAAGCCATTTGTGGCATGGCCCCTCTTAAATCTCTCGGCCCGGATGGCCTTCCCGTTCTATTTTTCACAAATAATGGCACATCCTAGGATCTAGTGTCATATCTTGTGTGCTAGACTTCTTAAATAAAAAAATATTGCCCCCAACTCTTAACTTCACTTTTATACTGGATAAAATCACAGCTTATAGATCCATCAGTCTTTGTAATGTTATTTATAAAATTTGGGTCCAAAGTCATTGCAAACAGGCTCAAGCGTATTCTAAATGATATTATTTCTCCTACACAGTCATCATTTGTTCATAAACGCCTTATTACTGACAACGTCTTAGTTGCATACGAAGTGAATCATTTCATTTAAATGAATACTAGTAGTCGGTTGAACTTTATGGCGGTTAAACTTGATATTAGCAAAGCATACGATCGGATTGAATGAATTTTTTTTAGAAAAGTTCTTACCCGTCTTGGTTTCTTACCTGATTTTATTGATTTTATTTTGCTTTGTATTTCGTCTGTCTCTTATTCTTTTTTGTTTAATGGTTCGCGGTTTGGCTCTTTGTCCCCTTCTAGGGTTCTTCGACAAGGCGATCCTCTTTCTCCATATTTATTTATTTGTTTGTGCAGAGGTCTTGATTGTCTTGATCCAATGAGCGGTGGAAAGAGCAGAACTACAGGGTGTTAAAATTGCTCCGACGGCACCCCCTATTTCAAATCTTTGTTTCGCCGATGACACCCTCCTTGTTTGCCGGGCTAGTAAAGGTGATTCAACCACATTAAAAAGAATTCTGGACCAATATGCAAGAATATCCGGCCAAGAGATCAACTACAAGGAGACTACTATGTGTTTCAGCCTAAACACATCTTTGGTTACAAAAGAGTCTATACACAATCTGTTGGGGTTTCAGGTGGTGGGTCGACATGAGAAATATCTGAGCATGCCGGCCTCTTTGGAGAAGTCACGGAAGGACATATTTCAATTCATCCGAGACCGTCTCAGGGCTAAGATCAATGGTTGGGGGGGGGGAGGGGGGGGGGGGGGAAGAAATTATCTCAAGCAGGCAAAGAAGTGTTGATCAAAGCGGTACTTCAAGCCATTCCCTCGTACATGATGAGTTGTTTTGCTCTGCCAACGGGTCTCATTAGGGAACTAGAGTCAGCTATTCAAAATTTTGGTGGAGAGGTGGTGCAAACAGAAAAATGGCTTAGATGTCGTGGAAAAAGCTGTGTTTACCTAAATCAAAAGGATGAATGGGATTTCGGGACCTAAGAAGCTTCAATCATGCATTACATGCGAAACAAGTGCGGAGAGTCTTGACAGAGCCGCACCTTCTCCTTTCCAAAATCCTCAAGGCTTAGGTACTTCCCTAATTGTGATGTCCTACGAGCGGCAACTGGCACGCGCCCATCGGGTACATGGCGAAGCATGCTCAAAGCTCGTCCGTATCTTATGCAATGACTCCGCCGACGAATTGGAGATGGTACAGACACGTCTATTTGGTTCGATCCTTTTGTGAACACGGGAATTTTGAAGTCCTGACTACACCACCGGTGATGACTAGCTTTCCTGATAGGGTGTCAGACCTCATTGACCAAGATACCCGATCATGGAAAGTTGAACTCATTGACGAAGTGTTCTGGCAGGTTGATCGAGACAGGGTTTTGGCAGTTCCAGTTGGAAGTCGAAGAGCGGAAGACAGGTGGATTTGGCACTACTCCAACAAGGGATGGTTTACGGTGCGATCATGTTACCATAATGTTGCTGCACATACCTATTTCGTTAGCAAGAACTATGGAAATGGTGGAAGGGGAGTATAGTGGGAAGTTAACTTGGAAGTGGAATACGATTTGGAAGCTTCCAATTCCGCCAAGAATTCGAATTTTTTTGTGGCAAGCATGCTTGGAGATCCTCCCAACGAGCGCTGAACTTTTCCGTCGGAAAATCGCCTCTTCTCCAAACTGTTTGAGATGTTGGGCAGCAGGGGAAACCATTTTGCATGTTATTCAGATATGTTGCAACATGGATAGTGTATGGAGCTCGTCGGCCTTCATTCTCAGGCTACTGTATCAATTTTGCTCGATGTGGAGGTGGATGGAGAATGCGCGTTGCAAGTTGAGTGGGGAGAAGTTTTTGCTGGCTATGAAGATTGTGTGGAAGACTTGGGAATCCCGAAACAACAAGTTGCACGACGAGGTGGGGCTACGGGCTGAAGATCTAATTAGCTGGAGCAAAACTCATCTTAATGAATTCCAACAAGCCTGCTTGCGAGAACAACCATCACGAGGAATCCTTTTCCGGTTAAATGGTAACCTCCACCAGAGAGTTCAATCAAGGTAAATTTTGATGCGGCATTACCCTACGGAGAGAACTATCATGTAGTTTCAATGATTGCACGCGATTGGAAGGAAGAATGTCGAGGGTGGGCAGTTCGAAAGTTTTCGGGTCAATCACACCCGGTAGACTGTGAAGCATAAGCGGCGCTTGAAGCTATCTTGTGGGCGAGGTTAAAAGGCTGGAGTTGGATTATATTGGAAGGGGATTGCTTGCAAGTTATTAACGCACTTAATGATGGAGAATCCATACCCTCGTCGTTTGGAGCTTATGTTGAGGACTGCTTGATTTTAGCTAGATCTTATGATTTTCGTATTTTTTCTTTTGTCAAGTGAAGTGGTAACAGATGGCACACACTCTTGCCACAAAGCTTGGAACAATCTGTAATGGAGGAATTCTCCTTCCCTTAGCTTTAGCCAATTAGGCCTAATAAATCCTTGTGCCTCAAAGAAAAAGAAAAAGAAAAAAAAAATCATTAAAAAAATTATAAAAAAACTGTGAGATGATCTTGGTAGAAACTCAACTGGTTTCAAATTCCTCGGCAATGATTCAAAAATTACAACAATTTCTCAATCACACATAACTTTAACAACTATGCATAGGAAAACATCTTTCAACAATTATTTTTGTTACACAAATTGAGCTATGTTAATTGAGGTAGTACCAACCCTCGTTCGGAGAGTTGGTACTGAGCATCTACTGTTAGAGTAGAGGTCTAGGTTCAAGTCGGAAGAATTTGACAACAAAATGTCATCCACGATCCCTCTCTTCAGGCCGACTATCGATAAAGAAAATTTGGAAAAAGATGAATCATGCAGCTGAAAACTAAACTATCCATAAGACTATGTAACGATAAAAACGAACACAATCATAGCACAGAAGGTTAAATAACTGAAAATTCTTCACTACATCTCAACTTTTTTCTGTCACTAATTAATTTGTCAAAAACGAAGTCGTAAATGTAAGAAAACCCCTATGTCCAATATTACATTATTGTAAATGTCGGAAACAAGTATTAATTCTTTCTTTTTTTTCTTTCTGTCCTTATTGAGGAACATAATATTTTTAAGCTCATTATTGCAGTCATGCCCCAATCTTTAAATTGATCACAATAATCTGCAGAAAATTCATAAGCAAGTATACGAAATGTAGCTGTTATTTTTTGAGTTGATGATAGGGCAACGATGCAACGAGCATCTTTTCTAGGTGAAGTATGAGTTATGATTTTCACCATCATTCAAAATGCGAGAAAATATCTATTTGTGCATCCTAAAACGTTGCGATAAGATAAATAAAATTATCATAAAAATAATCATTCCATAATTTGTTGATGGTTTCCTTCACAATCATGATTAATATACTACTGTTGTGATGATTGTTTTGTATATGCATGATTTATTCGAGGAATAAAATTAAGCATCTCTTGAGTCTCTTTCGATACGAGTGGAAACAAACTCTTCATCTTTGTGGATGACAAACTTGATGATTGAAAATACGTTAACTCTTCTTGTGGAAACTATCCGAATAAATAATCCATAGTTTGTGCTATGAAAAATAGTATTTCTATAATTTTGAGTTGGTATATTTGTGTCATGGGAAGAAACTATTTACACATAAATATGTGATCAAATGTATTCATGCGTGATAAGATCCCGGGTGATGTATTTCTGGAGGAAAGAGTGCGACATGGGTGATAATATATTGTTTCCACTGATAAGATATGCCGTAAAGTAATTAAAAAAAATTCCTTTTTTTTTTCCTTTTGACAAAATGTTATGATATTGTTTTTGGGAAAAATAATGGTGAATAATCTCTTCAGATGACAAGATATGCCATCATGCAATTAAATCTCTCTTCTATTTCTCTTTTTTGGAAAAATATTATGATACTAATTTAGAAAAAAAAATCATAAATAATCTTTTTAGATGACAAGATATACCATGAAGCAATTAATTTTTATTTTTGTTTAGTTTTAGAAAAATGCTATGATATTGATTTTTCGAAAAAAATGTCATGAATAATTTGCTGAGATGACAAGATACCTCAACCAACAAAGAATTACATATGCTCCAATAAAATAAAATTTATAAGAAAATCTGTGAGACATCTTGGTAGAATGATACATAACATTAACAACTATGCATTGGGAAAACATCTTCAGCAATTATTTTTCTTACACAAATTGAGGTATGTCAATTGGGATAGTATTCAGAATGCAAAAGTTCATATTTGAAATTCTTTTTTTTTAAAGATCTGTTAACAACCTCAATCCGCCATTGAACTTCTTTACGATCTTACATTAAATTATGAAAAACCAAATTTATCGGTAAGTGTTTGCCAAAAAACGAGCCGTCCCGACCCGTTCACACCCCTAGCCTCAGGGGCGGATCCTCTATATGCATAGGGGGGGCTGTTGCACCCCCAATAATTTTAATTTGGGTAAATTACACACACCCCCCTGAGGTAAGCTTAAATAACTGTAAGGTCCCCGTGGTATCGATAATTACACTCAGCCCCCTGAAACGTAGTCAGAAATTCTAATGGGATAATGAATTGGATACGTTATTCCGATATGGTACTAACGGACTATTGGTTTCAGAAAGTGGTGGAGACAACAAAGAGCTATAGGTGATTTAAGAAATGTTCGGGAATGTTCGGGGAGCCATGTCTCCCCATAACTCTTTGTTGTCTTCACCACTTTCTGAAACCTATAGTCCGTTAGAACCCTATCGGAATAACGTATCCAATTCATTATCCCATTAGAGATTCTGACTACGTTTCAGGGGGCTAAGTGTAATTATCGATACCACAGGGACCTTACAGTTATTTAAGCTTACCTCAGGGGGGTGTGTGTAATTTACCCTTTTAATTTTACATGTTCCATTATATATATATATATATATATATATATATATATATATATATATATATATATATATATATATATATATATATATATATATATATATATATATGAAATTTGTTATTTAAATATTAACTTGGGTAGTTTAATTTTCCTTTAAAATCTGCTAGATTACTACTACCGAGAATAAAAATTCAAACCCCATTCTTATATGATTAGGTAATAATGTATATTATTTTTTTAATTTTATTTAAGTTCTAAAGAGGAGAGAGTTCTAAAACGAGGAAAGATTATCAAAATAGGAATAAATTTTACACTATGTGTCTTCCCTATTAATTATTTTTTTTTCTCTTCTTCACCACACGGACACAATTATGATTATCTCTTAATTTTGAAAATTATTTAGAGGCATTTTTTTTACGTAAATATTTAGTTTAATGTCAAAAAAAACTATATGTATTTATTTATTTTTATGTTCATTATATTTTTATATTCAGTTAAAGTAGGAAGAAATTTGACAACGGAATGTCATCCACAATCCCTCTTCAGGCCGATGCAAAAGATTTGGAAAAAAATCAATTATGCTGCTGAAAGCTAAACTATCAAACTAACATAAAATCACAGCACAGAAGCTTAAATAACGGAAAATTCTTCACTAGCTCTCAACTTTTTTCTGTCACTAATTCACTTGTCAAAAACGAAGTCGTAAATGTAAGCAAGAAAACCCCTATGTCCAATATTACATTATTGCAAATGTCGGAAACAAGTATTTAATTTTAACTTTTTTTTTCTTTCTCCGGTCCTTGTGTTAACTGGTGGAAACAATAATAATTACTCCCGCTCCTCGTAGTCGACTTTTACTTTCCAGACAGTGGAAATTCCAGAAAGAACACAAGAATCCATCAATAAGCTGCAAATCTTCACTGATCGGAAGCAAAGGTTGACAGGATATTTTTCTTTAGTGTGAATTCATCACCCTTCGCTGCGCTGATTGACTGCATCCACAACAATGATGAAAAAAAACAATCTTACAATTTTTACGCAATATTTACTTCTCGGGTACAAAGGCTACATATACGCTCGTAAAATGATATATATTTGCAATAAGGGAGACTCATTGAAGGCTAATTTAAACTAGGGTAAATTACAACCACCCCTGAGGTATGGTCAATTTACGAAAAAAAACCCTCTTGTTTGGATAATTACATCTAACCCCCTCAACTATGATTTTTTCTTACACCTCAACCCTTATGGTGTCAAATTCAACATAATCATATAGATTTCGTGGAATGTGCTCTAGTTTGTACTCGTTTTGTGTGAAATACAGTTTCTGATGCCCCGCAATCTGATATATACAAGCAGAAAAATACATATTATGATCATCTTGCTTTAAAATGTGGAGTTAGAATTGGATAAGGCGGATACAAAAGTGATAATATTCCATATAATCTTGAAGATTCCACTAAATTTGAAACCGCAAAGGTGGACGTGTAAAAAGATTTATAGTTGAGGGGGGTGGTTGTAATTACCCAAACAAGAGGGGGGTTTTCGTAATTTGACTATATCTCAGGGGGTGATTGTAATTTACCCTTTAAACTACTACTTTTTCCAGCTATAAATCAAGGAGAACATGACGAAAAACAAACTTATATAATCACAGAAAAGTGTAGACACGGGACAAGGATTTACCTTGGCAAGGATACGTTCCAAACGTAGAACTTCATTCTTGGCATAATCGGAACCTTTGTCCATGCAGCTCTTGGCAGCCTTCACGTAGATCTTTCCGTATCTACAAAAAAAAAATTAGAGAAGAAAATTAGAACCAAGCAATTTAAAATGTCAATATACGAGTGATCAAAGATACAATAGGAAACCTTGCAGTGGGGCCCGTCAACTTATCAGCTTCCTCCTCCAAACGTTTGTATACAGCTTTTTTGTCGTCGCTCGATGCGGCTATGAATTCCTTCACTAAGGTATCAAGGGCCTCAACGATACCAGCCTAGGAGGAAAAAGAAAAAAGAGAAATTAATCAGAGATAATTAAATAAATAATTAAAAAAAATTGTGTCGGTAACTGTGCTACAGACCTTGGAAGTGAGCTGTCCCTTTGGGTCTCGGCTAGTTCCACACTTCTCGTTGATAAAAGTAACAAATTCGTTCAAATCTCTGCCACCGTCGTATTCTTCACCAGCCTTGTTGTTCTTTGGGAAGAACTTCAGCGTAGGAAAACCACTAACGCCAAACCTGCGTTGCGGAAGATATATGATTAAGACAAACACGTTCCATTGGAAGGTTGTGGTTACATAAGATATGGATGCAATATGTACTCGTGTATTACAAGTGATCTGTTATATATATATATATATATGTATATATATATATATATATATATATATATATATATATATATATATATATATATATATATATATATATATATATATATATATATATATATATGTTTCATAGCATGTATTAGAAGTTGTGATTATTTTGTATCACCAAATTTGTCCATGCCTAAAAATTAATATTTTACCAAATAGAGGGTTATATTTGTCATTCCATTTATAATGTAAGAAGCCTCGACCATGCTATTAAATCCAAAATTGTTCTTGAATAATAATATATCAGGGTTAATCAAGATTATCAAACGAGGCCTAATAGTAATATAGGTTCGGGGGTCTGATAGTCAAATTGACAGGACAACCACAAGAGAAGTAGAAACTAGTTATGCATCAAAAATCAAGAATCAACTATTTCTTAGCACTTACTTCTCTCCAATATCCTTGTACTTGTCTGCATCAACATTTGCGATGACGACATGTTGATCCAGCTTGAACGCTGCTGCAACTTTTTCGTAAACCTACATGTAAACGTGATATGAAGTTAGTAATTAAATAATTTATCCAACAGTCGTTTCAATTTACTAATGAGCCCGTACTGCACTTACAGGAGCAAGGTTCTTGCAGTGACCACACCTGAAAAATTAAGAGCACAATTTTTATTAGCCTCGTTAATTAATGCACTCCCAACAAACGGCGCATCGCAAATTGCATCACAAGACGTAAACTAACCATGGTGCATAGAACTCAACAAGTACGTCCTTGTTCTCATCGAGTACAATCTCCTCAAAGTTTTCCGGGGTTAGAACCACGACATTTGAAGGGGCTGATGCAATCTTGACATTCGTCCCTGAAAAAGTTTGTACGGGTAAGAACAGGGAAATATTGCATATTATTATGATTTTCTTTTTATTTTTTTGTGCTCCAATCATAGGTATTTATGTCACCATCGATTGCATATCAGATGATGTAATACCTTTTTTCAGAAGATCAAATAAAAATGAGAAATTAAAGTATTCGAACACGTCATATATCAAATGTAGCATTAAGAAAAAGGGGTACATAGTTAATCTCATGGATGAAAAGTGTAGCCTTAACCAAAAAAGATTTACCTGCTTCAGTATTTACATATTCAGCAAGGGCTTCGGCATTTCGTGCACCTTCATACCTAATAAATCAACATGTTAATTCGTTAAAGCTAAACTTTCTGTAAGACTTGAATGATTATAAAAACCAAAATTAGTGAAAATGAAAGGAAGAAATCGGAAAAAAAAATCGGTTAATGAAACTCACTTTTTTGGCTCGAGGGAGCCCTTAGGGAACCACTGGATGGTGGGATATCCGGAAACTCCGTACTTGCTGCAAACGCTCTTATGCTCGTCACAGTCAACCTAAAATAGCAGAAGCAGAAATCAAGAGCATTATTTTGCGTCCGTAAATTACAAATAATAAATCAAAGTGAGACATAGTAAAGAAGCAAATTGTTTTAGCAAATCCAGTGAAGTTAAAGATGTTTTATTAACATCAATTCCATACGAACAACCCTCGAATGAGCTTAAAAGCTATAATTCAAGAACAAATCAATAGCAAATATGTTATAATTTAAGCCAGAATTAGGCACATTTCATCAAACTAAAAACTGCATGCAGAAAAAAAATATATAAAAATATCGAAATAACAAAGAGAACCCCGGAAAGAAAATCAACTGTGAGTAGTTTAGGCCAAAAAGAATAGCAAATCCCATCTACAATTAAAATCATTATGCATAACCTACCTTCATATACAGCTTCGACAAAATGAGTGAAAAACGTAGCAGTAGAAGTTTACTACTGGATCACAATATAATAATAATACTTTTGAACCATTGCAATAAACATCCGCGTCGATGAGACTTCCAGGAAAGAAATATACGAAAATTTATTTAAGATTAACAACAAATTTGGCATAAAAACACAGTCCAAGACAATGAACATAATAAAACTACGAAAATAAAAAATAGGCGCTCGCTCACCTTGGCAATTACAACAGATTTTGCCTTCTTGAAACTTGCACCGAGGGTTTCATATTCGGGAGCAAGCTTTTTACAGTGCCCACACCTGTACAAGAAGGAACATTATTACATCATTAAATTTAAAACAACTCAATCCTAAAGGCAGCAACAATTCGACAAAAACTAGTCCAGATTCAACTTCAAATGAATATTCACTAATTATTAGATTACAATTTTCTAATCGATTTTGATTCAAATAAAATGAACTCTTACGAATAAATAAATAATCGCTGAATCAGATCTATAGATCAATAAATTCGTGCTCAAAATTCACAGATCTACTACACACTAAATCAAAAGCAAAATCAAGCACAAAAATCTCCAACCCATCAAAAATTCCAAAGGTAAACAACAAGCAGAAAATGAGAAAACCAGCATACTTCAAAACCCATTCAAAAAACAAACTTCGATCTTCAAAAAAATTAAAAAAAAAAAAATGGTACCATGGAGCGTAGAACTCGACGAGAGCACCCCGATCTTGGCCGACCTCTTTGTCGAAATTCTCCTCTGTAAGAACGACGACGTCGTCTGCAAATGCCGAAGCGACAAACAACAACGTAAGAGTGACGAAAACTAAGCAGATTCGCGATCTCGACATTTTTTTTTTCGTATTAGTTTTGTTGAACTGATTTTTTTTTTCTATTGGACTTTGATATTTATAGTTGCAGGTTTATTCTACGTTTTTCTTTTTAATTTTCTCTTTTTTCTTTCTTCGGTAAATATCATTTATGGCCCTTTAGTTTGAACTTTGTACACATTACTCCCTTGTATTTTCAAAATAGCACATGACCCCCTTATACTTTAAAAAATTTCATCTTCCAATTATTTACCCAGTGGAATGTCATTTATTTGAGGGCTATCTGCTTGTATTAAAAGGTCGTGTGTATAAAGTTCAACTTACAGGGTGGGTCATATGCTTATATTGAAAAGTATAACGGGGTCATGCACAAAAAACTCTAACCACAGGGGGGTTAATTGTTATTTACCATCTTTTTCTAAGGATGTTTTATTTAATGGGTAAATTACAAACACCCCCCTGAGGTATGGTCAAATTACAAAAATACCCTCTTATTTGGATAATTACAACTACCCTCAACTCCTCAAATTTAGTGGAATCTTCGAGGTTATATGGAATATTATCACTTTTGTACCCGTTTTATCCCATTCAAACTCTACATTAGGAAGCAAGATGATCATAATATGTGATTTTTAGCTTGTATATATCAGTTTGTGGTGCATCTGAAACTGTATTTTTACACAAAACGAATACAAACTAGAGCACATTCCACGGAATTTAGATGATTATGTTGAATTTAGCACCATAAGGGTGGAGGTGTAAGAAAAAATCATAGTTGAGGGGGTAGATGTAATTATCCAAACAAGAGGAGGGGTTTTGTAATTTGACCATACCTAGGGGGTGTTTGTAATTTACCCTTATTTTATTGTACATTTTCATTTATTTTTTTCTTTTTGTTTGAGAAAAACATTTTCATTTCTCAATGTATAATATATTTCTTTTTTTGTACTAACAAGTATCATTTTCCCCAATTTCCCCTTATTTAATGAGTAGCTTTTTACGTACAGAAGTTTTGAATTTTAATCTCAAACTGTGGTATTTGATGTTATATTTTATTTAATTAGTACATAATATTTGTCATATGTATAATATTGTTAACATTGAAAATAGATATTATTGTTTACATTGAAAATCCAATATACAATAACAATATAATATAAAGATAAAAAGACCGAATCAAACTTTGTACAAGAAACGACTATAGTTGCGAAAATGTGTCACTGTGACAAGGTCCAACCTATCATGTAGAGCCACGTGTACAAAAAGTTTATGGCATTGTCATCGTAGCAAGTGAAATGATTACCAACCCCCCTCATATTTTCCTTCAAACAATTTTGGAACATCTTAAATCTTTTATGGTCAATTACACTTTGCACCCTAAAAGTTCAGCATATATAATATTTGCTCCTTTAAATTATTTTTGTGTAATACTTGCATTTTTCAAATATCATTCGCAACACTTACTCCCTGTCTTGAGATTACATAGTCTCTTCCACTTCTTCATTGTGAAAGAAATTAATTCAAATTTATTCAATAAAAAAAAGGCATGATTTTATTCGAAATAATAAAATAGTCTCTTAGATTGTGCACTAATCAAATTAATTGTACACGAAATATTACATATTTTACTCTACAAAGTTAATGTAGTGTCACTCTAAATTATGCAGCATAACAATTCATTAGAGGAATCAAATGTGTAAACTAATGAAATTTTAAAAACACAATTATAAATTTTTTTTTTGTTAAATTTATAAAGTTTAAATAAATTAGTAAAGAGAATACTAAATGATGATTGTGCTAATAAAGGTAATTATCATATATAATAAAAAAAAGGGTAAATTATGCTCACACCCATGAGGTATGCTTAAATAACTTTAAGGTCCCTGTGGTATCGATAATTACACTCACCCCCTTGAAACGTAGTTATAAACTCTAATGGGATAATGCATCGGATACGTTATTACGATAGAGTTCTAACGCTCTATTGGTTTCAGGAAGTGGTGAAAATAACAAAGAGTTATGGGTGATTTAAGACATATTGGGGGAGCCATGTCACCACATAACTCCCCATAACTCTATGTTATCTCCACCACTAGCTAAGAGTAACAGTCCGTTAGAACCCTATCGGAATAATGTAGCCAATGCATTATCCCGTTAGAATTTCTAACTACGTTTCAGGGGGTTGAGTGTAATTATCAATACCATAGGGACCTTAAAATTATTTAAGCATACCTCAGGGGTGTGGGTGTAATTTACCCTAAAAAAAATAAAAAAAGGGAATATCCAGTGAATGTCCAATGTAGAAAGAAACTTTTAAAAAATATATAAATTAGTTATAAGTCAAACTTACCAACAAAAATAAAATAAAAAAATTGTTAGATTGTTAAAAAAATATAAGAAAATAGTAACACTTTCGAAAATTCAACAAAATCAAGGTTTGGTATATTTATTTATTTATTTATTTATTTATTTATTTATTTTTTGTGTGTGTATTTGTATTTTTAATACTTCTGGTATCACTATTATATAGTTTGTGGATTAAAAATTCATTTTTTTCCTATTAAATGAGGAGCAATTGGGAAAACTAAAATATTCTCTCAAATAATGGACATAAATATGGAAAATTGTTATAAATATACTAAAGAAAATTAAGTAAAACAAGAATATGAGAGATCAAATGTAAGGATAATAGAAACTTTTCTTGTTATTCTTTCTTTTATATTCAAGTGTGTTTTTGTGTCTTACAAACTAATCTATTTATAGTACAAAGAAGATTAATGTCCAAAGAGTTACAAGAGTGTACTTCAATTAAAGACCATTAATGGTTAGTAGCTCATTTGTTAGCCGCTAAGGTGGATTTATCTTGTACTGAAGATGAGAACCTTCCTTTTGAGTATAGCGAATGATGCCAAATAAAAATGATTTGTTTTCAAAAAAAAAAAAAAAAAAAAAAAAAAAAAAAAAAAAAAAACTCTTTATTAATTGGAAATCCACTTAATGCATATTCAATGCATTTACAACACTCCCCCTTGGATGTCCATCATTATAGAGTAATATGCCTCGTTAAAAACTTTTTCGGTAAAAGCCAATGGAAAAACCTGGACAAAGGAAAAAGAGTACACATCCATGTGAAGCTTGCGATCGTGAGACACTGCCTCGTTAAAACCTTGCCAAGAAAAACCCAGTGGGATAAAAACTTGGACGAAGGAAAAATAGTACAGTGTGTTAGAGTTAATGATCACGCTCCCCTTGATGTCGGCAACAGGTCTTTGAGTCGACGCATTCCAATACTATGGACCATCTTCCTGAACGTTGTAGTTGGCAGTGCTTTAGTGAATAAATCTACCAAGTTGTTGCATGATTGTATCTGATGAACGTCAATATCACCATTCTTTTGTAGCTCGTGAGTGTAGAAAAACTTGGGTGATATATGTTTTGTTCTATCACCTTTAATGTAGCCGTTTCTGATTTGTGCAATACAAGTGGCATTATCCTCGTAAAGTATTGTGGGTGTATCTCGTATTGAAGTCAGCCCACAATTTTATCGAATATGTTGAATCATTGATCTCAACCATATACACTCGCGACTGGTTTCATGCAATGCCAGAATTTCTGAGTGATTTGAAGAAGTAGCTGCCAATGTCTGTTTCACTGAACGCCATGAAATTGCAGCACCACCACAAATAAAAACGTAACCACTCTGAGATCTGCCTTTATGTGGATCAAAAAGGTAGCCGGCATCTGTAGCCCACTACTTGGGGTTCTGAAATGTTTGAGTAAAACAAACCCATATCAGTTGTTCCACAAACCCATTGCAATGTCTTTTAGTAGGCGCAGAGTTATATCTTGCTAATAAGTTGACCGAGAAAGCAATATCAGGTCTAGTGTTATTTGCAAGATACATTAGTGCTACAATGGCACTAAGATAAGGTACTTCTGGACCAAGTAATTCTTCATTCTCTTCTCGAGGGCGGAATGGATCTTTCTTTATATCCAACGATCGAACAACCATTGGACTACTCAAAGGATGAGATATATCCATGTAAAATCATTTTATAATCTTTTCTGTATATGTTGATTGATGGATGAAGATTCCATTGGACAAATGCTCGATCTGTAGGCCGAGACAAATTTTTGTCCTTCCGAGATTTTTCATCTCAAATTCTTTCATCAAATAGTTTGCGGTCTTTGTGAGTTCTTCAGGAGTTCCCACAAGATTTAGATCATCCACGTAAACCGCAATAATACCGAATCCACTATTAGATCTTTTGATGAAAACACAAGGACAAACTGGATTATTTATATACTCTTCTTTAACAAGGTATTCACTTAGACGGTTATACCACATTCTTCCAGATTGTTTTAAACCGTACAAGGATCGTTGCAACTTAATTGGGTATAACTCACGAGACCTTCGTTTAAATGCTTCAGGCATTTTAAATCCTTCAGGGATTTTCATATAAATATCACTATCTAATGATCTATAAAGATATGCAGTAACAACATCCATAAGGGGCATGTCAAGCCTCTCTGTGACTGCTAAACTGATCAAATATCTCAACGTGATTGCATCGATAACGGGGGAATATGTTTCATCATAATCAATCCCGGGCCTCTGTGAGAAACCTTGTGCAACTAGTCGTGCTTTATATCTCACGATTTCATTTTTCTCATTTCGTTTTCGTACGAATACCCATTTGTATCCAACGGGTTTTACACCATTTGGTGTTTGGACTGCTGGTCCAAATACTTTACGATTTTCAAGGGAATTTAATTCAGCTTGAATAGCATTTTCCCATTTTGGCCAATCATTTGTATGTCGACATTCTTCGACAGATTTTGGTTCGGGGTCCTCATTTGCAATATCAATTGCAACCCCATAGGCAAAAATATTATCAATAACAACTTTATTTCTACCCCAGTTTTTTCTGGTATTCAAATAGTTTTAAGATATCTCTTCGGATATAAGTTCTTTCTCATGATCCTCTCCAGGGGCATCATGTACTTTAGACTGATCAGTCACATTTTTCATAGCGCTTTCTTGTTCACAGATAATATTCTCTTCAGGAGAATTTACTTCTATTACCCTTTTCCTTCTAGGGTTCTTATCTTTTGCGTCAATAGGGCGCCCACGCTTCATGCGAGGTTTCATTATCTCTTCATGTTGCCCTTCAGGGACATCAACCCGTGCCGGGGTGTTTAGAGCGGGTATATGAGATTTTGTTACCATTTTCATATCGGTAAAAGCATCCGGCAATTGATTTGCAATATTTTGCAAATAGATTATACTTTTTTACTTCTTTCTCACATTGATTTGTGCGTGGGTCAAGATGAGACAAAGACGGTACATTCCATGTAATTTCACGCCGTTCAACCTGAATCGACGGTCTTTCTCCCCCTAACGGCGGGAAAATTGTCTCATCAAAATGGCAATCAACAAATCTTGCCTTAAACAAATCACCCTTCAGGGGTTCAATGTATCTAATTATAGACGGGGAATCAAAACCAACATAAATTCCAATTCGTCTTTGGGGACCTATTTTTGTTCTCTGAGGTGGAGAAATTGGAACATAAACAGCACAACCAAATATTTTTAAGTGAGAAATGTATGGCTGCTGGCCAGAAACAAGTTGAAACGGTGAATACTTCTGAAATGAACTTGGTCTAATCCTGACCAATGAAGCAGCATGTAATATTGCATGTCCCCAAATAGAAGTGGGTATATTAGACCGTAAAAGCAAATGTCTAGCAATCAGTTGCAAATTCTTAATAAAGGACTCTCCAAGTCCATTTTGAGTATGTACATGGGCAACTGAATGTTCAATATCAATACCAATTGACATGCAATAATCATTAAATGCTTGAGATGAAAATTCACCGCCATTATCAAGACGAATAGTCTTGATAGGATAATCAGGAAATTGAGCTCTTAATCTTATAATTTGAGCAAGAAGTCTAGCAAAAGCAACAGTACGTGTTGACAATAGACATACATGTGACCATCTAGATGATGCATCAAATAGAACCATAAAATAGCGAAATGGTCCACAAGGTGGATCTATAGGTCCACAAATATCCCCTTGAATTCTTTGTAAAAATGTTGGGGCCTCGCTACTAATTCTCATTGGAGATGGTCTTATAATTAATTTCCCTTGTGAGCATGCAATGCATACACATTCATGGGGCAAAAGAATCTTCTGGTTCTTTAAAGTATGCCCATATGAATTATTTATTATTCGACGCATCATGGTCGATCCTGGGTGACCAAGTCGATCGTGCCAAAGAGAGAAAATTTTCGGATCATTGGACTTCTGGTCCATCACAATATTTGTTTCTATTACGCTTATAGTCGCATAATACAACCCTGATGAGAAAACTGGGAGTTTCTCTTTAACATGCTTCTGGCATGGAAATATTGGTTGTAATACAAAGAAATTCCATATTCCCCTCATTCATAGTCTCGATATGAAATCCATTGAGACGTATGTCCTTGAAACTCAATAAGATTCTTTTGGATTTATTAGAGTACAAAGCCTCTTTGACCAAAATATTCGTTCCACCAGGCAAAATGATACTAGCTCTTCCGGAGCCATCAATTAGTTTGGTAGTACCAGAAATTGTACTAACACTTTCCTTTGCCAATTTCAAACTCAAGAAATATTTTTGATCTCGAAGAATTGTGTGTGTTGTTCCACTGTCAACCAAACAAATGTCTCCATCGTTCAGGTTGCTCACGGACTCATTATATTCTATTTTTCTGGGAATAAAATAAGTAATATAAGAAGATATAATGAAATTTATTTTCTTATATCAATCAAACAACCAACCACACATGAAATTATTTCGAACTCATTTAGGGAATGGAAAGATAAACATTATTTAACTCAAATGCAACATAAATGTAATACTTGATCAGTCGTGATTGATCTATTTGTTGCCATCATTGTCATCATCACCATGAAATTTGATCCCATCAATTTCTCCACTTGGCTCGGGAAAGAAATCAGCAACATCCAAATGGGTAAGGTCCATTGGATCAATATGGTCATTCTCGGTGTTGCTAAAATCAGTAAAATTGATTTCTTTCCCTTTTCATTTTCCCTTGATGGATGCTTGATATAAATCAACAAGGTACCTTGGAGTACGACAGGCACATGACCAGTGTCCTTTCACTCCACACCTATGGCAACTCTCATTTTGATTATTATGATGGCCAAATTTTAAAGCCTTGCCCTTGTCTTGTTTTTCACCATTTTTATTCCACTTCGGGTGGTATGGTGCAACTCTAGGACGATCTTGATGTCGACCATGACCACGGCGATACCCACGCCCGCAGCCATGACCTCGACCAGGATTATAGTTGTTTGCATTCACTTCAGGGAATGAAACATTGTGCATTTAATTCTGGAAATGCTTGTGATCCTATTGGGTGGGAGTTATGATTTTTCATCAAGAGCTCGTTGTTCTGTTCAGCAACGAGGAGGCAAGAAATCAATTGAGAGTATTTGGTAAAACCTCTTTCACGATATTGCTGCTGCGGGAGCATATTAGAGTCATGAAAAGTGGTAAATGTCTCTTCTAACATGTCCTGTTCTGTGACATCGTCTCCGTATAATCTCAATCGATAAACAATTTTAAACATGGCAAAATTATACTTATTTACAGATTTAAAATCTTGCAAACGCAAGTGCATCCATTCATATCGAGCTTTAGGAAGTATCACACTCTTCTGGTGATCATATCTTTCCTTTAAATTATTCCATAGAGTAGCAGGGTCCTTTACCCCAAGATACTCGGATTTTAAGCCCTCATGGAGATGATGGAGCATAAAAATCATTCGTTTTGCCTTATCTTGTTCACTTTCCTCATTACCATCCTTAATGGTATTTCCGAGGTTCATGGCATTCAAATGGATCTCAGCATCAAGGATCCAAGTTAGATAATTTCTTCCAGAAATATCTAGAGCAGCGAACTCAAGCTTGGTGATGTTTGCCATAACACTGTGTCATAAAGTGAATAGTGCTTTAGATTATATGTATATTCAAAACTTCAGGTTTGAGTCTAAAACCAACATTGATAATACTAATACCAATACTAATATTAATATTAAAACCAACACTAATAATACTAATATTAATACTAATCCTAATATTAATACGATGATTAATACTAATAGTCTAATACTAATATTAATATCAACACTAATATTAATAATTAATAATACGTCAATTCTAATACGAATATTTAATGTTTAAACTAATACGCCAATACTAATACGAACACTAATACTAATACTAATATTAATACTAAAGTAATACTAATACTAATACTGATACTAATACTAATACTAATACTAATACTAATACTAATACTAATACTAATGTTAATGCTAATGTTAATGCTAATACGCCAAGACTAATATGAATTTGAATACTAATAATAATACTAATAATGATAATAATACTGATATTGATATTGATACTGATACTGATACTAATAATGCTACTGATATTAATATTGATACTAATATTAATGCACATACTGATACACATACACATATTGATACTGATATTGATACTAATACCGATACCGATTCTGATACTAATACTCATACTAATACTATTATTAATATCAGTGTTCTAAATAACGGTTGTGGCGGTCGATATATCGGCCGCCACATCGGTATCAGTTATAAAACTTTACGATTTTTTTGAGGCGGTTTGGAATATTGGTTTTTTTATGGCGAGGAGGTTTGCGGCAGTTTTTTGCGGGTCAAACCGATATATCGGTCAACAAATCGGTTTGTTTGTTTTCTTTTTGTTTTTTTTTTTGAATTTAAATTAAAATGAAGATAGGTTTTGTTTTTTTGTTTTTTTCAATTCTTTCAACTTCCAAAACCAAACCAAGTACTACCCCGCAATGTACTGCAAGAAAGAAGAACTTAGCGATAACCCAAAATATGAGTTTAAGCTTTGTTATGCTTATATTAATTGTTGGTGCGAAAAACTTGTGTAATATTTGTATTTCGTAAGAATCTTTTATTATATTATGATCTAATTATTTTTATTTTTTTGTTATTTATTGAATAATTAGAATTATATAATAACATATGAATGATAGGATAGAATTATGTTTAAATATTATTTTTATATATATTTTGAGTATTTACAAATAATATTTAGAAATATATTACATTAAATTTAAAAACCGATTTATTTTCGATTTATCTCCGATAAATCACCGCCGCGCCGATTTATCGTGTGGCGGTCCCTAATCGCCACGAACCCGATAACCGCCTTTTAAAACCTTGATTAATACTAATACCAATACTAATATCACTAATAATATTCATACCAATAGTCATACCAATACTCATACATATATTGATACAAATATTGATACTGATACTCATACTCATACTCATACTCATACTAATACTGATAGTGATGTTGTTATTGATAATGCTCATCAGAAATATTGATCAGGCCAGAGGATTGTGCAATGGAATAAGGCTTCAGGTTATTAATATGGGAAAACACGTCCTGAACTGCAGGATCCTCTATGGTAAACATGTTGGTGATATGATGTTCATCCCTAGAATGACTTTGGTACCGTCCAACTTTGCATTGCCTATTAAATTCCAGCGACGTCAGTTTTCGCTGGTGTTATCATTCGCCAATGACAATCAGTAATAGTCAAGGACATATACTTTCTCATGTAGGCATGTACTTGTCGCGATCTGTTTTCAGTCACAGACAGCTCTATGTCGCACTCTCGAGAGTTAAGAGTCGAAGTGGTATAAAGATTTTGATTAACTCGGAATCTGGTGATACGGCCAACATTACAAATAATGTTGTATACAAGGAAGTTTTTCAGAGTATATGAAGGTAATTTTATATAAAAAAATTTACAGTATTCAATGACGACCTTTATTATCTATTATTTATATGTTTTGTTATTCCTCATTTGTAGGTTTATTTTAATTGTACTACGAACTTGCTATGAACACCGCTCACTATATTTCATGAAGGTAATTGTTTTACAAAGATTTTATGCCATTAAGCAATTATATTGGTATTAGTTTTGGTAACAATTTACATATTTCGTATGACCATTGTACAACATATGCAGGTATTTGAATTGTATTGGATTTGTTGCATGCGTTTAGGGCGGTTGGTATCAAATAAAATAACACTGATTGTTTGAATCAAATTCAAGATTTGAACGTTCATATCTCATTATGGTTGTTAAAATTTGGGACCAACAATATATTCGCTCTTTGTATGTGGAAATTAAAACCTTCCATGTTTAGTTTTTTCATTTATTTCGACTTATTTCGTCACTTACAAAATACTAATTAGTTATCTTTTTTTTTTTTTTTTTTTTTAATATTTCTTTGTATTACATATAAACAATTGATCTTACTATTTCGAGAACCTTTTTTATTAGTCAATATTTGTTTTACAATGAATATCCCGTGCATCGCGCTGGTGTAGTACTAGTTGTAGTAAGTATTCTAATCTACCGATTTGCTACAAAAACACTAGACCATCATCACAAAAAATGAGAAATTTAAAACATTTAACATAACAAGTTAAAAGAGAATAGGCAGACATCTGTCAACAAGTTAAAAAACTTCAAAGAAATCAAAAGCCTTGTCGGCGGGCCATTGTCGCTCCGGAATTAATTTGCATTTTTCGAGCACTTTATGCATCATATGGGAAGAGTATTGGATGGTTCTAAACCGGACTTGATCAAGACATTGTAAGTACAAACATCGGACCCACTTTCATGCTACCAAGCTCGTGCAACTGCAAATATTGGATGCATCACTTCTCGCTTTGGCAAACCATAATCAACCAAGCGTGGTTGATTTTATTTATAATTTAGAACATTCGTAATAATAAAATGCACACTTTTTTAATTATTTAGTGATTCATAAGTAGGAATGAGCAAGTCGGACTCATCAACCCAGACTCATTAACCCGTTGAACCCAGACTCATCAACCCGTTGAACCCGTCAAACCCGTGACGAACCGTGCCACTAGGACCGGACAAATAAATCTATCAATAGGATTAGGTCCTAAAATGGGAAAAATCCGCGAGTTTTGGTCTAGACGATAATGAGTTTCGACCCGTAAAGGTTGAGTTCTACTAAAAACCCATCATGGGCCCGCCTATCTTAAATCAGTTGAAAACCGACAAGTTTGATTCTTTAAAATCAAGATCGCTACTGACGGGTCGATGATGGGTTTTGCTAGAATCCGCGGGTATATGACCCGTGCAAATCCCTATTCATAAGTAATATTAGCTTGATCAGTTATGATTATTGTATATTTTGATTAAAAAAGAAAGGAAAAACAAAACTATCTACCGTTAAACCTCTATAAATTAATATAGTTGGGACCATCAAAATTTCATTAATTTAGCGAAATATTAAGTTATCGATAAATTAATAATTATATAATTTATATATTAATTAATAACTTATTAATTTATGAAATTACTTTTATTATCATTTTCAAAAATATATATTTTTTAATTTTTTTACGTGTATATCATTCATTCATTACACGATTAGATCAATGCATCTATAGCCCGTAGCACGAACGTAAGCTCTTAATGCCGCAATAGTATATAACTATTTTATGTTGAGTTATGAGAAAATTATACCGAAAGTTCTAACCGTATTAAGAAAAGAAAGGGACGAGATTGATGGTAATGTGAACTTCAACAAAAAACAAACGACAATTAAATTACCCTTTATAGATCTATAAAATATGTACTGTACCATGTAATTCAAGAATTATTTTTATGCATTATTAATTTATATATTATATGGGGCTTCTTAAAATTTTCGAATGTGTATTATCATTTAAATTTAGCGAATTATTAATTTAGAACGTTGTCCTCGAGTCGGGACCGAAAAAAAATATTATTTAAGCGAGATTATTAATTTACCGAGGTTCTGCTGTATATATCATTTGATCTTTCCTTGTGGATGAACGATGCTACACGGTCAGAAGAGAACAGTGCCCAGAGGCTGTGAAGAAGAAATCAAGGAAGTAATTTTCTCTAAAAAAAAAAAAAGGAAGTAATAGTATAGAATAGAGTTTGTTATTCGTCCCACATCGGTTATAATAGTAAGAAACGCTAGAGAAATAGATTATAAAAGAAGAGGGCCTATTATTGTAGAAGCTCATACCTTTCTCGGCCTTTTGGCTAAGATCAAGTGTAGTATCTGTTCTTATCAGTTTAATATCTGATATGTGAGCCATTGGCTCACACGATATTAAATTAATTTTTTAAGGGGGAAGTTCCATTAAGGCAGCTTGCTGTCTGGGTCTTTGAGCGTCGCCCATGTGTTGCACTACTGCACGGGCCTGGCGCACCCCACCGAATCTAGTTGAATAATTTAACGTAGTTGACTCAGATTTTGTATTGAGCAATATATTTAATTAATTAATTAATTACAGCAAAATATAATTATGTTTAACAATATCTAATTTTCAGAACATATTCTAATCTACAAGTCCGCTGAAAATATTGAGCCAAACAATTTTACTAAGTCTCAATTGTCAGTGAGTATTCTAATCTACCGATTTGCCAAAATATTTCAACAAGTATGAATCTCAAGCTATTATCTTGAAAAATCAGTTACTAACTTAACTACAGCAAATTTCAATTTCTAACAAAAGTACGATAACTTTCGTGCGCTCGGTTATCAATAAGAAACATATCCTAAAACATGGTGAGCTTACCAGAAAATGTTGAAGGAAGTTGCATTCTCTCCATGTGAAATTTTACAAGTCAGATATTAAATACTAACAAGTAACAACCAACTGCGCAGATATTGGACAATCAAGAATTTGATGGATTTCGCTTTGTGCATATTATCGAAAAAGTACTAGATTGTTCTAAACCGAACTTTACCATACTTGCAACAAGATTTTGAGCTACTTCCGATTTCTCATCACCCCAAAGTAGTTGGATTGTCATGTTGTAACTATAGATAGCTACATTAGGCATCAACCCCCTTTTGATCATCCTACCTTCCCTTCTCTTCGGTATCCATCGATCATTGTATTGTACACTGCATCATTGGGTTCGACTTTCATTTTCGCCCACCGTTTCGAATACTTTCGATGCCTTATTTCATATTTCCTTGATTGCACCAACCGTTTATCAAGACACCGTAAGTACAAACATATGCTACCAAATTATTCCTCTTCATGTAAGAAAGTACTTCAACTGCATTCTCTATGTTATTCCATTTAACAAATAAATTAATTAAGATAGTATAGGTCACTTTCGATGGAGAAAGTGACCTATAAATTAACTGAAAAATAAATTAATTATGAGAGACTCTTCTTTAGCAGTAAACACATTAGCTTGAGTTAAGGATTACTGGGTTCATGCAATAGACACAGAGCATCTCATTGCACATAATTTCTGCGAAAACCAAACATAAATAGAAAGTTGTAAAGTCATGAGTATAAATCCAAGGGGAAATGTTAATATTCAATGTCACAGAAAGCAGCCGAGTGTTTTTTTTTTATCAAATTGGCTATTCATTATTGTCCCACATCGATAAAGAGTTCTTATAATGGAAAAGAGAAGTGAATATAAAATGGGAAGCCCTTCGGGGTTTGTAAGGCACGCAGCCGCACGGTGAACACATAGCGAACTATTCTTTCGCCTTTTACTAAAGAATACCGTGTGTTCTCCGCAATTCAAGCGGCATACGCCACTTTTTGTAGGGTGTCTCTCTATAATGAGTGACCCCACCCAACTCTAGTTTAATATATTAGTTGTGATTTGGGTCTAATTTTGTAGTTATGTTTTGTTAAGGATGCGTTGCATTTGGGGCAATTTGCTATAGGTCCTCCTATAAGAGATTATGCGTGTTAAAATCCATCTAATAAACTCTAATTTTCAGCAGATTTTATTATTTGTAATTTGTCAAAAATACCCCTATCAATATATGGTAAAATAAATCTTCAAAATCAAATCCCTTATTTTTCTCCCTATTATACTGCAAATTCGAAAGTTAGAATTGTAAATCTCTTATATCGATTTCTTCCTTGTTTCTTCAAAACTAAAATCTCCAAAAATTCTGAAGCCTTCCATTGGTTTGGGTGTCTGAGCGTTTGCAATTTATAAGGTCGTTTGCAGTTTGTCTTCATTCCATTTTCCTTCGTTCGATTTGTTGTTTCCCAATTTGCATTTGTGCCGTTTTGCTGTTTATTGTAAAAAACGCACCATCGCTCAAACGCCGCGCCACTGCCACAACCGTCGTGTCCGCTTATGACTCTGTAAAATGCAAATAGCAAACTAATAATTAAAACTTGAATATTTAAAACAACAAACTACCTATGAATTCGCCAAATGCAAATAACAAACCGAACAAGTAAAAAAATCAGCATCATCTAATTACAAACAATAAAATGAAAATATGATATGCAATATCTAAATGCAAATAATAAAAATTTTAAATACAAAACAAAAATATCATACATATCATAAAAATGCAAAAAACAACAATAAAATTATAAAAATATTCTATCAATGCAAAAATTGCAATCTGTAGTTTGCAACAAAATCTACTGTTATCGGTTGCAATTTTCAGTTTAAGTTTAATGCTGCAATTTGATTTTGCTGTTTCATTTTTTTTTTTTTTGTTTTTTGCTATTTATTGAACCGAAATCAATTAGAAATACAAACATACATTATAAACTCACTACATATAAATACAAAACGAGAAGAAAAAAAAACTCACTTTGTGCAAGCAAGGAGCAATTTATGTTTGTTGTCCGCTTTTAACTCTTTCACCGAAAAATTATCTAATAATGTAAAGCTCCCATTTTTTTTTTCTTCCCTATAACATAATCCAAAAGAATTCGAATTCCAAAGGGAAAAAAATCAAACAGATGTAATCGAGAAAGCGCATAGAGAAAGAAAGAAGTTGATCGGAAAAAAAATCGAAAAGGTGTTGATCGAAAAGAAAAAAAAAATCAGAAGAAAAAAGCGAGAGACACGAGATGGAGAGGAAGAGAAAGGTGAGAGATTATATAGGAAGAAAGATTCGTATGATTGGAGAGAGATGGAGTGATATATGAGATTTGTTTTCTTATTAATTGAGGGTGTTTATGCCCATATACTAATTGTTTTATTTTATTTATATTATTTTTTTGTGATAAAGGACATATACCTATATTTATCTAGCAACTAGGATCTCTACATATATAAGTCCATAATACGGGGTATCTAGCCAATTTTCCCGTTGCATTTCGATGGATTTTAAATTCATAATAATAAATTACTTGGACTTGTTTGGATTGAGGAATTCAGGTTGATTATAAATCCCCACTACTCTTAGTTATTTTTGGAGAGTAGTGGTGGATTTCAAATGACTTCAAATTGGGGTCAATTCAAATCTTTCCTTCAAATCCTTTCCCCAAATTTCATCCAAATGGAACCTAAGTGAAATTTGGAAAATTAGGGAAGCAGTCTTCGGTTTATTTTGCATTGGAGCTTATTAATTATATTTTCTCATTCACCAATAATAAAACTTTGTAATAGTTTAATTGAATATACATTCTACATGATTGAATATATATTATGCAGCAAAAGTCTCTTAGAGAAACAACATATTCGTTTTCTCCAAAATGTGTACACAAGAAAATGATCAAATAATGAAGGAGATAAATTGATATCATTTGTTTTACAGAGAAGTCCAAACAATAAATATACGAAATTGAAAACTATAGCATATCGAAATAGAAAAATGGAAAAGAACAAATAACTCAAAAACAATATAAACGAACACAAATTGTTGTACATTATGATTATCCTTGAAAGGACTTAAATATAATGAAGAAAAAAAGATTGGTGAAATAATTACTGTTCTTAATGTCAAAAATTATAACTTAACGACAGTATATTGACAATGTTAAATGCACCTTCACAAGCTGCAAAATAATTTGAAAGTTAAATGATGCAAAAGTTAAGTGCCACATAATAAATAATGTAAAAAAATATACAAAATTAATTATCTGATATTTCATAGTACTTCTTTATAAATAACATTTGTTGTACAATTGAAAATATTTTCATCTTTGTCAACTATAAGTATCTTCAAACCCTTTCCTACGAAATGTCGCCGAAGATAAGCTAAAAAAAAAAAAAAGAATACAACTAACCATGAATAGTTAACTATATAATTTGAAAATGTAAAACATGATTGAAAAAAAAATATAACTTAACGAAATTAGATAGATCCACTATACAGTTAGGGATAGCAACGGGTCGGTTATGGGCCGGGTTTGCCTAAACCCAAGACCCGATCCACGAAAAATATATAAACCCAAGACCCGCCCCAACCCGCTTTAGCTTAGACCCAGATCCGCCCCAACCCAAACCCTAACTAAACGGTTCCGACCCGCCAGACCGATTAACATACAAAAAGTTTAATATTTTTTAATTTTTATAACATTTTGCTTGGATATTTTTACGAAATAATTTCAATACTAAAATAAAATATTTTAAAAAATCTCTACAAGTGACATAACATGAATAGTAAAATTACAATTAATTATATTTAACTTCGATAATAAGTAAAATTCAAAATGCAAGAAATTAGCGGTGGTCGACAAGTGATAAATATTACTCACGAGAAATAAAATTCGAAAAATAAAATAGTGAAAATAGGTAAATGAGAATAGACAAGATGGAAATTGATAGTTTGATAAATGAAACTCGAAATTATATATATATATATATATATATATATATATATATATATATATATATATATATATATATATATATATATATATATATATATATATATATATATATATATATATATATATATATATATATATATATATATATATATATATATATATATATATATATATACGGGTCGGTTCCAATAAGACCCATAACCCGACCGAGAACCATCCGGTTCTAGAAACTTAAACCCATTATCCGACCCAGAACCATTTAGCTGACCCAGACCTGCCCCAAACGGGTCGGTTCCGGGTCCAAGACCCGCCAAACCCGTACCCATTGCCATCCCTATATACAGTTAAACCTCTATAAATTGCACATACAGGTGAGACCAACAAAATTTTATTAATTTATTGGAATATTAAATTGCCAATAAATTAATAATTATTATTTTATACATCAACTAATAAATTATTAATTTATGAATTTATTTTTGTTAGTACATATTTTAATATTTAATCGACAAACTGTTAGATGGTGAAAGTAGCAAAGAACTACAAAATCTAATCATTGGGATGGATTATCGTAGTATAAGTTGTCGAATATCTCTTGAACTACCCTGAATAAAATAACATAACCTCATAGATATTGGTCGACAAACATATAATTCATGAGAACTGATAAAGAAGATGAAGTTGAACATGAGGAAAGCTCTTAACTCAACAATTATATTGCATTTGTTTTTTGTTGAGCTATGAATTTTGAATATTATTTTGTTATGTATTTATATATTTATCATAAATGTTTGTACTATACATAATACATTTGAAGTGTTAAATTATGATTTATTAATTTGAAGTGCACTATGTTCCGGAATCCGTAATCAGAACGGTTTCTTCACCGTGACTCACCGGAACGCCGAGAAAATAGTGGGATGGGCGAGACAGAGCCACGGAATGGCCCCGACGCGGCCGGAACGGCGCCAAAACAGCACCGGAAGAAGAGAAAATAATTTGAAAAAAACATAATTCGACTAATTTGACTAAAAATAAGGGGAAAAAACCATAATTAAATTTTCTCTCAAATTACTTTTTGCTGTTTGGCTTGTGACTGGTACTACAAAGGAGCTGATGGAAATGGAATCTCAAATTGTTTTTGTTGTTTGTCCCTTTTAGTGTCCTAATATTCTTGTTTTTGCTGTTTGGCTTGTGATTTATGTGTTGTTTCTGGTTTCTTGAATTTTAATATTTTGTATTGTGAGCAATTTGATTTAATTTATTATTTTTCCTGGAACATGAAATTGTGGGAGCAGTACTTACTAAGCTTACTAAGGCAGTGACAACACATTTCTACCACTCTTCTTTTCCTCATTTTTTTTATTTTTTGAATAAACACTCAATAATAGCATAGACATAGCCATGCAGAAATGCACATGCACTCCTCTAGGCAATCACATCTGTCTCCCACAATCTCACTCAATAATAGAACCAATAATAATACATAGCCTGCACTGATATCAACTTTTATCTTCAACATAGTATATAAAGAGGAATTGGAGAGACTTTGGAGACAGAGCAAAAGAGAAAAATATAAACAAAGTCATTAAGAAAAAAAATTAAGTGCTCAATCATCAGATCTTCTCTTCGTAAAAGGTACACTTTGATATGTTTGTAATTTTTTAGTTTATAATTCTATACGTTGCTAAAAGTAGTGTATAATTTATTAGCTATAGTCATATAGTATTTGTAATTTATTAATATAGATAGTATGAAGAAAGAATAATTTTGAAAATTACTAATAATCAATTAGTATTTAGCTCTAATTGCACTTATTTTTTCCACAATCATGTAGAATGGGTCCAAATTCTGATACAGGTTGGGATATCGGCGATATGGTTGGTGACAATCGAAAGAAAATCAAGTGCAAATTTTGTCATGTAGTTACTACAAGAGGAATAACAAGATTAAAACAACATATTTCTCATATATATGGAGAAGTAGAGGCATGTAAAAAGGCTCTGAAAGAAATTTCGGTAATATTGCGAAAACATCTTTTAAAAAGCAAAACTGCCAGAGAAATAATGAAAAAAAGAAAAGAAACAGCTATAATGGCCATTAGAGAAGAAAGTAGGCACATTCATGACGTTGATACTGAAAGTAGCAGCGAGAATGATGATGAACAAGGTTCCCGATACGCAAATAGAGAATATTTATCACAAATGGAGAAGAAGCAATTACGGAATGCAATGAAAGAAAATCGAAAGCAAGCCGTCGATTAAGAGGAGCGTATGCGAAACGATGACGGTATGAACTTTAATATCCTAGTACATTGTTATACTTGTAAACCATGTCAATTAATTAGTATTATTTAATTGTATGGCATACTGGTGGTACTTCTCGAGGTCAAACATCTGGTATGAAACGAGGAATATTCAGTAGGTCTAGTGTAAGAGAAGGAACTAAGAAGTTTTCAAGCGGGGTAGATCCTTTCATGTTCCCATCAAAACAAAAAACTCTCAAACAGTTTTACGCTCCTAAAAAAATCAAAGCAGTTGGTAAGGCCATTTCAAAGTGGTTTTTATTTAATGATATTCCGTTTAATGCTGCTGATAGTGGACCTTATTATCAATCTATGATATATACTATTGCTGAGGCGGGGATTGAAATTACGGGTCCTTCTGGGCGTCAAATCGGTAGTACTTATCTAGATGAAGAAGTTTATAAAATTGACGGTTATATATCCACTTTGAAAACAAAATGGCAAGAATATGGTTGTGCAATTATGTGTGATGGGTGGAGTACAAAAAATAAGCATCCTATCAATTGTATGATATATTGTGATCAATCAATGATGTATCATAGTTCTGTGGATTGTACTGATAAAATAAAGAACGCAAATTTTATTTTGCTTCTTATAAATAAAGTCATTGATGAGATAAGAGAGCAAAATATTATACAAGTTGTTACAGACACTGAAGCTTCGAACAGAACTGCTAGGAAAATGTTGATGCGGGAAAATGCGGCATATATTTTGGTCTCCTTGCGATGTACATTGCATCGATCTGATGTTGGAAGATATCGGTAAGATGACAAAAATAAAAAGATGCATAGAAAGGCAAAGAAAATTACAAGTTTTATTTACAACAGTAACAAAATTGTGAATCGTATGAAGTTGTACACAAAAAATAGAGCGTTTTATTCCAAACTGATTGACATTGGGAATTCACAAATTTTTTCAGATTTCAATTTTACAATTAAACCTTAATTTTGGAATCTCTTAATCCACCAAGAAAACTCACATGAAATTTCCGATTACCTATAAGGAATTAATCAAATTAAGATTGAAATAAACCCTGGTTGGGTAACCTTATTTAGAAAACCTTAACTTATTTTTCTTTAATCATCAATGCAAACTTATTAAACCAGAGAAGATAATTTAGAAATTAATCAAATAACAATTTATTAGTTCCACATAATTGTCGGATTAGGACCATAAACGTGATACTTAATTCATGAAAGAAAAAAAAAAACAGATTCCATGAATTAACGAATGGATGAGAATATATCATAATTTGAAAATTCTCGATGATTCAAGATATGTTGGCTCTGATACCACTTATTAGAATAAATTTGAATAAATTCCATAAAACCGTCATACCGAATCATCAAGAATATGTGCATAAACGTAAATTGGAAGTGTACCTTACTCCGTAATTCATTTATGGAATTGATATGAAGCAATCAATTCATTCAAATTGAAATTAGGGTTATAGAAAAAATCTTTAAAAGACAATTGGATTTAGATTAAAATATTTTCCAATTGAGGGGTATTGCATATTTCCTCCATAAATATTTATCAATTTTCAAAACATAAACATTCATATAATATATATATATATATATATATATATATATATATATATATATATATATATATATATATATATATATATATATATATATATATATATATATATATATATATATATATATATATATATATATATATATATATATGGCTTCAACCATGTATTTTTTCGCCTGATTTTTAATGTATTTACTTTCTTCTATATTAAACTAGCATTTTCCCCTGTGCGATACACGGAATAGCATTTCAAATGAAAATGATGATTAGTTTAATATATAATAATTACAATTATAATAAAATTTATTAGTGATATCGATAACAACATTAAAATTTATACGGATTTCATAATAAAAACTTATTACAAAAAAATTATAAAAACTTAATTGTCAATCATTAAATAAATGAAGCATATTTTTTATTAGAAAAATAGGCTGAAAAAGAATAATAATAATTAAAAAAATAGATGTAGTGGATTATGATTGTGCTAGTCGAGATTTGGTGTTAAAATAATTAGAAAAAAAATAGCTGCAAAATAGGAGATAAAAAAATTTACATATAAATTAATTTATTTTTACAAATATGCCATTAGGATTTCTTATGTTACCCTACCGTTTCTTGTACCAAAATACCAAATCCCTCGCCCCCAGGGCCCCCATCCCTTGGCCCGATAAGTATTTGATGGATGAATGTAAATCATAGCGACTACCAGGATTCGATCTTATGATCTTGTACCAACTTACCACACCAAAACCAGTTGAACTACACCCATACGAGCACAAAATATATATTTTTTAAACACTGAACAAAATATATTGCAAACATTCGACATCCTAAAATTATTAATATGTATCATGACAAATTATAATGAATGAAACATAGCTCACATAGTATTAACATAAATATTTAGGGGTAATATGCATGACACCCCTCAAACCAAATCTAATTAGATGTAAGGGATAAGCCCAATTAGAATTTTTTCATTAAATCCTTAATTCTGAACAAAAGTTATTATATATCCTTTTAAATTTTTTAAACCCAAAATTACCCTTAATGTAATCAATAAAAAAATAAATTGCTCTCATTCTATTATTTCTTTCTTTCTCCCCCTCTCTCTATTCATCCGCCGCCCCACTCCTCCTATTTTCTCTCTATTTCTCTACTTCCACGCCCCATCTCCATTCACTATTTCTCTTTTTTTTGCTTTCTTTTTCTTTCTTTTTAATTATTAGATTTGAGGTTTTAAAAAATTGCATCGGAACAACAAATCTGCAACGGACGATGGTGGCCAATTTAGACACCCTTGTGCGGCAGCGCCGAAGTCCCTGACTCGCCTTGGCCGGGGAAGTGGCGATTGTATCACGGAAGGATTGGCGAGATATGTGCCTGCAAATGTATTTTCGTTGCTTTTTGAGCGGTGGCTAGGGTTGGTTATGATGAATTCATGGTATGTGTGCGTTTAGTTGCGTATACGGCGAGGACGGCTCGACTGTGACTGGTATTGAAAGCATTTTTTATTTTATTTATTTTTATGTTAAAAAAAACATTTTTTTGACTAATTGCATCGGATTACATTTTAAGAGATTTTGCTTTGTTTAACCGCTAGAGTTTGGTAGCAACTGCGTTTAGCTGCTAGGGTTGGCGACGGCTGGGAGTTATTGGCGGCTAGGGTTTGATAGTACATCACAGTAAAACAAAGTACACCATAGTATACAATAGTAGTATACTATAATATATCGTAGTATACTATAGTCTACTACATAAAAATATTCACATTGGATTAAAAAATTATAAAAAAAATAGCATGTTTTTTTGTAATAATATTATGTAAAAAAAAAGAAAAAAAGTAATTTTATTTTATAATATTGTATAAATGCTAAATGAAGAAAGTAAAGAAAACGAAAAAAATATTTTCTTTAAAAAAAAAATTAAAAAAACGTTAGACGTAAAAATGAATTATTAAATGTAGAACAAATAAAATAATAAATGTTGTTCGAATTTACTAAATGCAGATTTTGGATTTGTGCGTGGAAGGACATTTTTTGAGTAAATTTTATAGAGGATGTGAAGTAAAGGTATAGTTGGACTTGTCATTTAGTTCTAATAAGTTATGTCACTATGGAATTGTATCTTAAGGCCACTATTTATAATGTATTAATAAATTATTTTATAATCCTTACAAAAGTATGGGGTCTTAAGATATAAGTCCCTGTTGACAAACCGTATTAGAACTAAATGATAACTCTAATTAAAATTTGCTTCACATCCTTTATTAAAAATTTTCAAAAAATGCCCCTCTAATCACAAATTCAAAATTACAGCAGATTATAAATATATTATGGTAAACTATAGTATTATTTAACATTTTTAAGTTTGAATCTACCATTTTGTTATTTTGTTTTAATTTTTCGTGGAACACGTTTATATATATATATATATATATATATATATATATATATATATATATATATATATATATATATATATATATATATATATATATATATATATATATATATATATATATATATATATATATATTTCATTATATAAAAATCTATTTTTCCCCTTTCCTACATAAAATTAAAAATTATGGTTTCTTTTTTCTTTTTTTTTTTTTCCTTTTTTATTTTCATTTTTCGTATTTTTTCATTATATAAAATCTATTTTTATTCCTCTTCTTTTTTAGATAAATTGAAAATTATGATTTTTTTTAATTTTTTTGCCGTAGACATCTACAGAAACCCATAGAAACCGTAGTAATTCATAGACATGTAGAAATCCTAACTCCTTTCAACCCTAGCCGTCAGACACCACAAACACCCATAGACACTCATAGACATCTGTTGACATCTAAATCGAAATTTTTTAAATTTTTCCCACCAAACCCTAAATTCGATCCGCCGCCACCACCACCACTGCCACTACTCCCCCTCTCCATCCCCCCACACCCAAACTCACCTTCACGACTCATCCCTGTTGGTTGCAAGCAAACAACGAGCCTGCCACCACAGAGCCTCCAGATGCAACCCCTACACTGAGCGTCGCCATAGCCGCCGTCGCCTACTATAACCGCCGCCATCATAGCCGCAGCTACCATAACCAATATCATAGCCTTCATCATTTTCACTATAATTGAAAAGAAAAAAAGGAGGAAGGGAGGGGGGGACGCGAGAGAGAGAGAGAGAGAGAGAGAGAGAGAGAGAGAGAGAGAGAGAGAGAGAGAGAGAGAGAGAGAGAGAGAGAGAGAGAGAGAGAGAGAGAGAGAGAGAGAGTATGTTGAGATCGAGCAGCGTGAGAAAGAGAGGGAGAAGAGAGAGAGAAAGAAATAAGAAAAAAGAAAAAGACACGTGACTTTTATTAGGTATTGTAAGGGTATTTTTGGGTTAAACAAAAATCAAAGGATGTGTATCAATTTTTATTTTATAATATTGATGTAGTTAAAATATTTTATTTGCGTTTGTCACTGGTATCTAATTAATTTTGATTTGAGGGATGTGAGCCATATTACCCCAAAAGTAATATACTTCTATATTAGATAACTCGTCAATTGAATGAAACATTTAACCAAATGCACAAAACACTACCTCGATCAACATTCATAAATAACTACACAAACATAGATAATTGGGGCTCTTTGAGGAAACCCCCTTGATGATGCTAAAGTATAGCTCACCTAGGATGATGTAGAAAACAAGCAGGGAGAGCAAAGCTGATCAATAGCTATTCAACTCGATGATCCTGAGGTCCCTACAAAATGAGCACACGTGAACTAAGCCGGGGGTTGATCCGGCGGAAACCCCTCCGACGCTCAAGTCAGATGTACGGATCGTAGAGAGAATAGAGAGAATAAACTCGTGGTGGATTATCAATAATGAGAACGTACCTTTACAAATGAATAAAACTTCTATTTATATGTCGTTGATTGAGTTGGGCTTATTTTGTTGGGCCCAAGCCTTACTTTGAAGGTGCTTGGGTTTTCGTGTAATGGGCCCGAATACTTTCGTGTATTGGGCCTAATTATTAAATAAATTGGGGTCCATTGGGTCGGCCCAATTAGGTATATCATTAAGCCCCCCAACTCTCGATTCGAGACGGAGACTTGTGTAGAGGGACCCGGGTCGTGTCGAGAGTTAATTGCGTCGTGGAGTGAATTGTTTCCGTTGGTGGTGAATTAATTCCTTAATTTGAATAAGGAATCATTGTATTTATTTGGCAGCGAGGTATATATTTAAGGGTTTTAAATAATATACCAGGGCCAGATAAATAGACTCCTTGTGCGGTGGAGAGTATTAAACTTCAACGTCTTGCAATAAATATGGGTATGTTTTTTGAACTCTAGGTCTTCTGTGCTATTTTTCTCTTGAAATATTTTTTGTTTCTTGATTATTTGTGCGGAGAAAAAATTTAGTCATGTCGAATCCGGGTAAGTCGAAATCTTTGCGAATTAAACTCCGAGATCCGGTTGAAGGGGGTGAGAAAACTTTTGGTACGGTGGGTATAGAACGCGAGAAGGTAGTAGTATCGGGTACGGAAATCGGATCCTCAGTAGCTAGTTTTCGAATTGAGAACAATAGGGGAGATGTAGCAGGTTCTATGGTTGCTGGCTTGAGCCAAGCCGCCGGCCGGTCCAATGTGAGGGGGAGCGCGCGCTTCGAGGCTGACTTGGAGCCGAGTGGAGCCGAGCCGCCGAAAAAGCCACGTGGGCTGAATGTGTTGGGCACAGCTAACGAGGGACGCACGTGTGCGTCATTGGAGGAGAGAGAAGGGGGCGCGCGCGCGTCGGTTGGTGGGTTAGGTGGACGCGCGCGCGCCATTGGTCCACATGTCAAAGGTGACGCGCGCGTGGACGGGGAGAGCTTGCAACGACGCGCGCGCGCGTCTGGTGGGAGGAGTGAAACGGACGCGCGCGCTGGGGTCAATGGGGAGGGGGCACGTGGCGCTGGGCAGGCAGATGACGCGCGCGCGCGTGGATCCGCCCCTTTTGGGGCCACGCGCGCGCGTGAGGGCGCGTTAGAACCCGGTTTTGAGCCCGGTTCGGGCGAAATTGACGGGCAAATTTCCGAGTGTGCTGATTCGCGTGTTGTTTTTAACGGGGGAAGTTTTGGTCGGCGAGAAATTATTGAATCGTGGAGTGACGATGTAGAAGTGCATAAGGATATTACTATTCCCCCTATCGTTGATGAAGTGGGTTCTAGTAGACGTCATTATAGGCGTCAAGTCTTGGATTTTGGGAGTGATAGCGATGATTCGAATGAAGCTCCTTTGGCGAGTGAACATCCGGTGTCAAGTAGTGAAGTTGAGCCGATGGTCGAGGAGGAGGAGGAAGATGATATTCCGCCGGGTGATGTTGAGGTTGATAGTAGAAGGCAAAAGAAAAAGAAGCTAATTAATTTGGACTTAGTTGATTTTGACAGTGTATTGACTGAAGAGCAGTTGCATTCTATTCGCCGTTTATCTGGAGCGCCGAGTAATGTGGAGTTGTTGTTGCCTAGGAAGGGCGATCGCTTGTATTCGCCACCCGATGGGTTTCATACGGTATTTTTGGGGTACTTGATGTGCACATCCCAGATTACACCGCATCCTACCTTGTTGAAGGTTTGCGAGGAATTCAAGATTGGGTACAGTCAGCTAACGCCCACTGCTGTTCTGATGTTCCAGGCATTTCATTTTAGGGTGGTTCGAGTAGGTCTGCCTGTGTCTGTGAGTTTATTCAAGGCGTTATTTACGTTACATCGGCCCACTCAGATGCCTTTCTTTTGCTTTCATCCTCGCGTTCATTACCAATTCGTGAAGAGTGTGAAGCTATCTTTGGGGAAATGGAAGACCTATTTCTTTTACGTGAGGGCTCCCACTTTTGACGTTCCCGTAGTTTGGAATCCTACGTGTGAGAGTTTCGCGATAACTGCAAATATGGCGAAGAGGATTGAGGAATCTGGGTTGTGCGATGTGGAATTTGATCCGAGGAGTTTGATACCGACGGTGGAGGGTCAGCATCGTATATCCTTTTGTTGCCTTGAATTGTTTTTTTTTTGTTTTTTTTTTTTTTTTTTTTTTTTTTTTTTTTTTTTGGTAGTTCTTTGGTCATGTATACCTCATGTTTTTTTTTTATGTGTTTGTTATCTTTTGCAGATGGTGGTATCACCTTTGCGGCACTTCGAGCGAAGGCGAATGGTACGTCGAAGAAGGCATCGAAGAAGGTTCCCTCTAAGTTGGGCGGTTCTTCGAATGGTTTGCCTCGCGAGGAGGTTCATGTGGAAAGTCCTCGAGTAGTAGCAGATGATCGTAGCAGTGCTGGCATAGTGGAAGAGCGTCCACCGAAGAGGGATCGTGGCAAGGGAAAGAGGGTGGATACTGAGTATGTGGCTGTGCCTAAGCGTCCACGGGTAGATCCAGAGGAGATTTATGCTTTCCATGGTGGAGGAGGGAAACAATTGTTTACCTATGGTGTGAATCGCGACGGTAAGGAGTCGTATTGGGATGTGTCGGACCATGATTTGCCCTTGTTGAGTACCGAGGGATTTGTTCGGGAGTATGATCGTGCTCGAATGTCTGGTAAGGGTCCTTCTCACATGTTGGAGTTAGCCGGTGGGGACATCTGTCGGGTGAGTCTTTGTTTACTTAAAACAAGATTAGGCGTTACTCCCTCTCTTCCTTGTGTAAATTTTTTTTTTTTTTTTTTTTTTTTTTTTTTTTTTTTTTAGTTGGTAGCGACTTGGAGATACCTCGTGGAGCACGGTAGGAATGCGGAAGCTAGTAGGGAAGAGGATCGGGCTCGAAGTCAAGCACGTGAGGATGAGCTTCTAAGTCAGTTGGAGGAAGCGCGGTCTGATCTTGCTCTACGCTCGGAAGAGCTTGCTCGGCGGACAAAGGAGCTTGCTGAGAAGACAGAGGAGCTCGAGGTTATTCGAAGTGAAGCGAAGGCATATAAGGATGATGTTCATAAGTTGAACGTATGTTACGATCAGCTCAAAGAGAAATATGAAGTTGAAAAGGCGACGGGGAAGAGGTTCCTCACGACATCAGGTGGTGTGGCTTATAAGGAGTCCATCGTGGAGGAAACCAAGGCTAGCTTCCGAGGTAGTGACGAGTGTACTGCTATGATTGAGGAGCACGCATTGGCTGTGGTTTATAAGCCATTAGTGCGCGCTTGTCGCAAATATCTGCGGGATGCGGGTGGTATCAGTGAGAAAGTGATTCGTGGGATGGAAGCTGGCATATCCGACGAAGAGGACGATGAGGTAAATGTCAATGGGACGGGTACAGAGCTCGTGGATGATATGGTTGCGGATGATTCTACCGTGGTTGCGTCTTCCGCTCGTGGTAGGGGAGTTTAGACTTATCTGTTAGGATAGTTAACTTTTCCCTTTTATTTTTTATTGCTATGATTTTTTTTATGGATTTCGTATTTTATTTTTATCGCTGATGTAGATGGGTATGTCCACTACTATTTCGTTTGAATTTCTTCCTCGTTTGACTTTGAAGTTTTATATTTCGATTTATTTATTTTGACATTGTCGAGAATGAATGCGTTGCTTCTATGTGTTTACATTAGCATTATACGCGATGTACTTGAGGAGGGGATCAATCTCCCAAGGTTTTTGTTAGGGGTCGTGCCCTTTGTTTGGACCACTTGGGTCTATGATATTTTTGTCCGTGGCCACGTTTTAAATGTAGTACCTCGTGAAACAGCTAAAGGGACCTAGATAATCCAGCTGGCCAGGCTATACGGATTATCTAAATCTCTCTAAGTGTTTGTGGGGTGGTTTTGACTTGAACTCATAGTAAGAGGTAATTTGTATAGACGTAAATGCGTAGATAGTAAAGCGAAAAGTATTATTTATTCAACGATAGCAAAGGAGAATTGTTACATGCCTATGTGAGGCGAATGTAAGTAAATGACTAATGCGATGGGCCTACGTGAGGCAAAGGTAAATAACTACTGGTGGAGCGAGAAAGAAAAAAAAAATTGACTTGATAAAAATTGTTCTAAGTGATTGTACTACACTTGTTCTTCTCCTTCCACGTCTTGCTTGTACTCGTTCGTTTTGCTGTGCTGATGGTAAAATGAATTCCTTTGGCGTTTCTATGCCTGTCAAATATAATTGAGAAAAAAGAATTTTGTCTAAGCATTTGTATTGAAGACTTAGTAATTGAAGCTGAGGGGATGAGCATTGCCGATCTACGTACCATATTACGGGGATGTTTTTTCTTCCTCGCACTTCGGGATATGAAATCAACTCGTGAGTTGTTGCGAGTTACTATGTGATCATGCCTGCTAGTGGAATTTTTTTTTTTATGTTAGTAGGAGTAAATAAGATCATCCGTGTGTTGAATGCTAGTGGAAGTATAGTTACCCTTGGCGATGTGGTATGGAGTGTTCTCGCTCTTTGGGGCATTGATTGAGTAATGTGTATCCTCCCGTAACAGGTTCTCGACCTGTGAGAAGATGATGGGATGTAATTATGAGTCGCTGATGTAAGTAAAAATTACTAGCCCCCCAGTTTAGGTGGGACGTTCACGTACCTCGTTATGTGGTGTCAAATTTCCCACCATGTAGAAGCAGCATTACAAAACAAGTGACGTGGAAGGTTGTGGAGCCTGCATGGGTGGCAATTTGTAATTAATTTTTCTTTACTAGAAATATGGTTGATGATCTCAGCTGATCAGAAGTAAGGTAGATATATACCTTAGGCGTAGAACCGTTTGAGGTTCCCTATATTCCATGTTCTGGGTATAGGGTCTCCGTCAATGTTCTCGAGGCGATATGCTCCAGTGTTGACCACCTTTGTGATTTTATACGGTCCTTCCCACTTTGGGTCGAGCTTTCCGATGGGGTGGGAGGCTTCAGCTTTTCGGAGGACTAGATCTCCGACTTGGAAGGAGCGAGGGCGAACCTTTGAGTTATATGCCTTGGCCATGCGTGATTTATACATCTGTTGTCGGATGTATGCGATCTCACGTAACTCATCTACGAGGTCTAGGCTTCCCCGCATAGCCTCTTCATTAGCTGTTGGGTCATAGTTGGTGACTCGCCAAGATGGTTCTCCGATTTCGACGGGTGCGATTGCCTCTGTTCCGAAAGCTAGATTGAAGGGAGACTCTCCAGTTGCTGCTCTTGGGGTTGTGCGATAAGCCCATAGTGCGTTAGGCAATTCGTCCACCCACTTCCCTTTGGCACTTCCAAGCCTTGTCTTGAGGTGTTGGAGTATGGTGCGATTCGTGACCTCCGTCTGGCCGTTAGCTGTTGGATTGGCTACGGATGTGAAGAACTGTTTGATGTCTAAGCCGAGGCACCAATTCTTTACTTTGTCACCACAAAATTGGGTTCCGTTATCTGAGATAATGGAGCGTGGGATCCCAAAGCGACAGACGATGTTCTTCCATAGGAATTGGATGACTTCTTCTTCTCGGATGCGTGCTAAGGGTTCAGCTTCCACCCATTTGGTGAAGTAGTCCACTGCTACGATGAGGTATTTACGTCCTCCTGTGGCGGGCGGGAATGGTCCGACTAAATCCATTCCCCATTGGGCGAAAGGGATGGTGCTGTCAATTGGCTGCATTAATGCCGCTGGCAGGTGAGGAATATTTGCATGCTCTTGGCAAGGCTTACACTTTCGGACCAACTTCTTCGCGTCTTCATGCATCGTTGGCCAATAGTATCCTTGCCTCAGTAGTTTGAGAGCTAAGGTCCTCCCGCTCAAGTGATTGCCGCAGATGCCTTCGTGTACTTCTCTAAGTACGTAATCCGCTGTGGTCGGGTCGAGGCACTTGAGGTAGGGGAATGAGAACCCTCGTTTGTATAATTCTTCTCCCACTATGACGAAGCGGGCGGCTCTCGTCTTTAACTTTCGTGCTTCGGTGGGATCTGTTGGGAGTTCTCCGTTCTTGAGATACTTCAGGATTGAAGTGAACCAGCATGGTTCATCCTCTTCGGTGTACTGTACTTCAGTGGGTGAAGTTATCTCCGGCTGGAGTGAGGTGAGGAGCGTCACCTTCCGACTTCCAATGCTGGCCATGGAGCTGCCTAGCCTAGCTAATTTGTCTGCATGGACGTTATTGGCGCGAGGTACTTGTCTTATCTCATAGCTCTCGAATTTAGACAAGAGAGTGTGTGCGAGAGCTAAATATTTGGCCATGGTGTCTTCCTTGGCCTCGTACACTCCGAGTACTTGGTTAACGACGAGCTGAGAGTCGCTTTGGATTAGGAGCTTGCGCGCTCCGGCTGCTAGGGCGAGGCGGATTCCCGCTATCAGTGCTTCGTATTCAGCGACGTTATTTGAGGCTGTGAATTCGAATCGTTGAGCGTATTCAAACTCATCTCCATCAGGATTCGTTAGTACAATACCTGCTCCCCCTCCTGTGGTAGTGGAAGATCCGTCGACGTTGACAGACCAGGTAGGTAGAGAAGTGTTCTCTTCTATGGAAGTCATTTCGACTAGAAAATCTGCCAACACTTGCGCCTTGATAGCTGGGCGGGGTTTAAATTCCACTCCATATTCACTTAACTCTATTGCCCATTTTGCTAATCGTCCGGATGTTTCGGGACTTCTTAGTATTTGCTTCAGAGGGTAATTGGTGAGAACCACCACCTGATGTGACTGGAAGTAAGGTCGAAGCTTCCGTGCTGCGTTGATGAGGGCGAGAGCGAGTTTCTCCATGTTGGTGTAACGTTGTTCGGCTCCTTGGAGGGCGCGACTTATGTAGTATATGGGTTGGTGACCCTTTTCTCCATTTCGGATGAGGACTGCGCTGACGGCATTAGCTGATGTAGCTAAGTATAGTAGGAGGGTGTCTCCGGGCTGAGGTTTTGTGAGCAGGGGTGGGGATGCTAAGTATGCCTTCAGCTCAACGAATGCCTTTTGACATGCCTCATCCCACTCGAACTTTTTTCCTCCCCTTAAAATTTTGAAAAAGGGGAGAGCCTTGTCCGCTGATCTTGAAATGAATCTGTTCAGGGATGCCAAACAGCCGTTGAGCTGTTGAACTTTCTTGATCGATGTTGGCGGAGCCATGGAGGTGATTGCTTCAATTTTCGCGGGGTTAGCTTCGATTCCTCGTTGTGAAATCATATATCCCAAAAATTTGCCTCCCTTAACTCCGAATGAACATTTGAGGGGGTTGAGCTTCATCTTATATTTTCGCAGGGTGGCGAAACACTGATCCAGATCAATTAGGTGGTCCGAGACCTTGACACTTTTGACGAGCATGTCGTCGATATACACCTCCATATTTTTCCCGATCTGATCTGCGAACATTTTGTTCACTAGACGCTGGTAGGTGGCTCCTGCGTTTTTTAACCCGAAGGGCATGACTTGATAGCAGTAGATGCCTTGGTCAGTGATGAAACTAGCCTTCTCTTGATCTTCTGGTGCAAGTAAGATCTGGTTATATCCTTGGTATGCATCGAGGAAGCTGAGGAGTTCGCACCCCGAGGTCGAATCGATGAGCTGATCGATTCTGGGTAGAGGAAATGGGTCCTTAGGACAGGCTTTTTTGAGGTCAGTGAAGTCTACGCATAATCTCCATTTTCCTCCGGGTTTAGGAACGAGCACCACGTTCGACAACCATTCAGGATACTGAACTGGTCGTATATGACCTGCCTCTAGAAGTTTAGCCACTTCTGCTTTGATATGCTTGTTGCGTTCGGGTCCAAACGTTCGTTTCCTCTGTTTGACTGGCTTCATCCTCTTGTCGACGTTAAGTCGATGTAGGGCTACCTGAGGGGGAATGCCCGACAAATCTTGGGCTTTCCATGCGAACACATCTCCATTGTGTCGTAGGAAGTTGATTAGCTGCTGCTCCGTCTCAGGATCTAAATCAGATCCGATGCGTAGGAGTTTGGAATCATCTCCAGGTGTGAGCTCTATGAGCTTAAGCTCTTCGACAGCTGCTAGCTTGATGCTATCGTCTGGTTCACTGATGAGGATTTCTTTATTGTCCTCAATGATTGCATTGACCCACTTCCGTTTGTCGGATTTTTGGGTATCGTCTCCCTTTCCGGGCGGTTTAGGCTTCTTTGAGGGTTCTCGTAGGGCCCTTGCATAGCATTCTCGAGCGAGACGTCTATCTCCAAGCACTTCTCCCATTCCATAGGGAGTAGGGAACTTCCATTTCTGATGGTAGGAGGAAGGTACTGACTTGAATGTGTGGATGGCTGGCCTCCCCAGAATGATGTTGTAGGGTGATGGCCTGTCGACGACGAGGAACTTGATTAGTTTCGTGACTCGACAGGGGTCTTCCCCTAAAGAAACAGGCAGCTCCACTTCTCCCATTGACAAAATGCCTTCTCCTGTGAACCCTTTCAGGGGTGTGGAGATGGGACTAAAACGGGCATTATCTATGCCTAGCTGCTTAAAAGCATGGAGGTACATGATGTCAGCTGAGCTCCCACCATCCACTAATATTTTCTTGACCAAGAAGTTGGCCACCGTTGTTGTTACCACTAATGCGTCGACATGGTCTTCCTCTGGACCTTCAAGGTCGGAGGAGTTGAAGACTATACTGTGATCAGGTCTTCGTATTTGATATACGCGTTCGGATGGAGAAGCGCGTTCTTGATTCATGCGCGCTGATCGAGCGAGTGCGCGTCTTGCATTATGTGAATCGCCTCCCGCCGGTCCTCCGGAGATGAAGGAGATGATTCCTCGGGTAGGCTGGTTATCATTGTTATCTAGGTCACGTCGGTGACCCCCATCTTCTCGTCTTTGTTGTTGATCTCGGTTGTTATCTCGGCGTGGAGGATCATCACGGCGTTTATTTCGCGGCTTATCGACGTATTCGCCTAAATGGCCCTGTTTGATCAGCCTCTCAATCGCCATTTTAAGTTGTGCACACTCTTCCGTAGTATGCCCTCTGTCCTTATGGAATCGACAATAACGATCCGATTTTTCTCGCTTTGCGTTTGGCTGCATAGGACGTGGAGGTTCTGCTAAACCTTTCTGCTCTATCACGTGAAGGATTTCCGTGAGGCGAGTGTTCAGCGGAGTGAACCTATTGTAGGAGGAAGAGCGTTGGTCTTGAGGTGGTAGTGGTGGACGTCGATCGTCGCGCCTCCTATTGTCCTGACGGTCGTCTTCCCTTTTTCTTTTAGGAGGAGCATGGGTAGAGGCTTCCTCTATCCGGACGTATTTTTCGGCTCGATTCAGCAACTCCTCTAAGTTGCTTGGGGGTCTTCCGGCGATAGATTCTTTGAATCTACCAGGTTTCAAATTCTGCTGCATAATCCCGGACAGCATGTCTTGCCCCACACTGGGGACTTCGTGGACGGCCTCTACGAAACGCTTAATGTAGTTACGGAGCGTTTCGTTATCCCTCTGTACTACAGAGAAAAGATGAGCTGGGGTCTTGGCATATTGTTTGTTGATGGCGAACTGGTTGGTGAATCGGGTCGACAACCGAGCGAAGGTGTCAGATCTGGTTATATCCTTGGTATGCATCGAGGAAGCTGAGGAGTTCGCACCCCGAGGTCGAATCGATGAGCTGATCGATTCTGGGTAGAGGAAATGGGTCCTTAGGACAGGCTTTGTTGAGGTCAGTGAAGTCTACGCATAATCTCCATTTTCCTCCGGGTTTAGGAACGAGCACCACGTTCGACAACCATTCAGGATACTGAACTGGTCGTATATGACCTGCCTCTAGAAGTTTAGCCACTTCTGCTTTGATATGCTTGTTGCGTTCGGGTCCAAACGTTCGTTTCCTCTGTTTGACTGGCTTCATCCTCTTGTCGACGTTAAGTCGATGTAGGGCTACCTGAGGGGGAATGCCCGACAAATCTTGGGCTTTCCATGCGAACACATCTCCATTGTGTCGTAGGAAGTTGATTAGCTGCTGCTCCGTCTCAGGATCTAAATCAGATCCGATGCGTAGGAGTTTGGAATCATCTCCAGGTGTGAGCTCTATGAGCTTAAGCTCTTCGACAGCTGCTAGCTTGATGCTATCGTCTGGTTCACTGATGAGGATTTCTTTATTGTCCTCAATGATTGCATTGACCCACTTCCGTTTGTCGGATTTTTGGGTATCGTCTCCCTTTCCGGGCGGTTTAGGCTTCTTTGAGGGTTCTCGTAGGGCCCTTGCATAGCATTCTCGAGCGAGACGTCTATCTCCAAGCACTTCTCCCATTCCATAGGGAGTAGGGAACTTCCATTTCTGATGGTAGGAGGAAGGTACTGACTTGAATGTGTGGATGGCTGGCCTCCCCAGAATGATGTTGTAGGGTGATGGCCTGTCGACGACGAGGAACTTGATTAGTTTCGTGACTCGACAGGGGTCTTCCCCTAAAGAAACAGGCAGCTCCACTTCTCCCATTGACAAAATGCCTTCTCCTGTGAACCCTTTCAGGGGTGTGGAGATGGGACTAAAACGGGCATTATCTATGCCTAGCTGCTTAAAAGCATGGAGGTACATGATGTCAGCTGAGCTCCCACCATCCACTAATATTTTCTTGACCAAGAAGTTGGCCACCGTTGTTGTTACCACTAATGCGTCGACATGGTCTTCCTCTGGACCTTCAAGGTCGGAGGAGTTGAAGACTATACTGTGATCAGGTCTTCGTATTTGATATACGCGTTCGGATGGAGAAGCGCGTTCTTGATTCATGCGCGCTGATCGAGCGAGTGCGCGTCTTGCATTATGTGAATCGCCTCCCGCCGGTCCTCCGGAGATGAAGGAGATGATTCCTCGGGTAGGCTGGTTATCATTGTTATCTAGGTCACGTCGGTGACCCCCATCTTCTCGTCTTTGTTGTTGATCTCGGTTGTTATCTCGGCGTGGAGGATCATCACGGCGTTTATTTCGCGGCTTATCGACGTATTCGCCTAAATGGCCCTGTTTGATCAGCCTCTCAATCGCCATTTTAAGTTGTGCACACTCTTCCGTAGTATGCCCTCTGTCCTTATGGAATCGACAATAACGATCCGATTTTTCTCGCTTTGCGTTTGGCTGCATAGGACGTGGAGGTTCTGCTAAACCTTTCTGCTCTATCACGTGAAGGATTTCCGTGAGGCGAGTGTTCAGCGGAGTGAACCTATTGTAGGAGGAAGAGCGTTGGTCTTGAGGTGGTAGTGGTGGACGTCGATCGTCGCGCCTCCTATTGTCCTGACGGTCGTCTTCCCTTTTTCTTTTAGGAGGAGCATGGGTAGAGGCTTCCTCTATCCGGACGTATTTTTCGGCTCGATTCAGCAACTCCTCTAAGTTGCTTGGGGGTCTTCCGGCGATAGATTCTTTGAATCTACCAGGTTTCAAATTCTGCTGCATAATCCCGGACAGCATGTCTTGCCCCACACTGGGGACTTCGTGGACGGCCTCTACGAAACGCTTAATGTAGTTACGGAGCGTTTCGTTATCCCTCTGTACTACAGAGAAAAGATGAGCTGGGGTCTTGGCATATTGTTTGTTGATGGCGAACTGGTTGGTGAATCGGGTCGACAACCGAGCGAAGGTGTCAATGGACCCTATGGGTAGGGAGTTGAACCAATTCATTGCCCTCTTGGAGAGAGTGGTACGGAACATTTTGCACATCGCAGCGTCCGTCGGGCCATATAAATCCGCCATGGCACTGAATTTCTCTATATGTTCCTGTGGGTCGGTGGTCCCTTCAAATTGAGGTAACCCCGAAATCTTTACTCCCTGAGGTAATACCTCGTTGAGAATGTCCATGGTGAAGGGACTGCGTCTTGTTGGGAGAGGCATTCTCTCACCTATTTGATTATTTGGTTGGGAGAAAAGGTTTTGGCGTGACATTCGGCTGTTTACCTCGCCTTCTCCCTCATTGAAGAGAGGGACTCTCGGTGGTGATGCGTTCCCCCGTGGGGGTGAGTGTCGACGTTGCTGTCTGGGCAGTGCTCCTCGGTGGTTGGTAGATAACTGCACTCGGGATCGTGGATCCGAGGTAGAGGAGGAGACACTTATTTGATTCGCTATTGGCTGTGGGACCACGGGTGGCGCCACAGGTGGAGCTGGTGCTGGTATCGCATTGGGAGCGTTTGCTCCCATCGTGGCGATGTATTGAGTTACAGCTTCCGTGGCGGCGCGAGTAGAAGCTTCCGCTATCATACGTTGGAGCGCGTCCTCGGTTATTTGAACCGTTCGAGGAGCAGGGAGAGGTGGATCGGCGAGTGGTGGGTCCCGAAGGGGGATCACCTGAACCTCGCGAGGTGGATCTGCAGTACGTGGAGGAAGTTGCTCCGCGGCGCGTGGAGGAGGTGGGATGCCAGATCCTCCACGGGTGGGGAGGTTATTAGCTGTGTCGTTTTCTCTCCGAGCTGATGCCTCAGGAGGATCTTGTTGGCTACGTGATCTGGTTTGCATCGTTCCCACAGACGGCGCCAAAATGATGATGCTAAAGTATAGCTCACCTAGGATGATGTAGAAAACAAGCAGGGAGAGCAAAGCTGATCAATAGCTATTCAACTCGATGATCCTGAGGTCCCTACAAAATGAGCACACGTGAACTAAGCCGGGGGTTGATCCGGCGGAAACCCCTCCGACGCTCAAGTCAGATGTACGGATCGTAGAGAGAATAGAGAGAATAAACTCGTGGTGGATTATCAATAATGAGAACGTACCTTTACAAATGAATAAAACTTCTATTTATATGTCGTTGATTGAGTTGGGCTTATTTTGTTGGGCCCAAGCCTTACTTTGAAGGTGCTTGGGTTTTCGTGTAATGGGCCCGAATACTTTCGTGTATTGGGCCTAATTATTAAATAAATTGGGGTCCATTGGGTCGGCCCAATTAGGTATATCACCCCTCATTATTTTTTTTTTAATTGAGAGAGGTCCAAAATATTTCAGTCCATTTGAGAAAAGCCCACACCCATTTTGAGTCATTACGTTTTTCAGTTTTGCCCCCGCTCGCCACATCATCACTGTGTCACGCGCTCAGCGTTTTTTTTTTCCGCTTTATTTTTTCCTTCTTTTCTGTATCAGTTTTCTTAATCGACTATGGAGCATATTCGATTAGCCTTAATCGACTATGCTCCATAGTCGATTAAGGAAATTCTTTAATTTTTTAATTTTTTAAAAAAATATTTAATTTTTTTTTCTACATCAAGTATATTAATAGACTATGATGAAGCATAGTCGATTAAGAATTTGCTACTAAACATCACAATTGCAAAAAAAAAAAAATGCAAAATCAACTATATTTTACAAAATACAAAAAATATACAAACATTATGATTGATTTATACAATTGGAATCAATAAACAAAAAATCCAAAAATAAAAAATAAAGAATTGGAGTCGATCAACCTTAATCGACTACCAGAGCATAGTCGATTCATTTAATCGACTATTGAATATGTACATGGTCGATTAAGGTTTCAGTATGCGTGAATTTCTCTACACCACCAGCCCAGGTAAAAACCACCAAAAGAAAACCACACATCAAAAAATTTGCAGCGAAATTCCTGCCCTTCGTTGGCCAATAATCATTGGCTGAAATTTTTGAATCAAACCCAAATTATTTGTACCATCACCACACCATATCAACTCCTCTAAAACACTATATTCCACCCTTGCATCACCGCGTTGTACCGTACCCTCATTGTACATTGCACTCATACCTGGGCATTCTTCACTCCCCATAAATAATCATGCTCTTTCATCTTCTCCAATTTTCATTTGTAGCAAATAGCTTCTGCAAAAAAATTGATGGTACAAAACCAGCCCCAAGGAGCGGCTACTCCGCCTTAGGCAGCGGCATATCCCCTAAGCCGCCGTTCCAACATCTCCTCCAACAACAGAGCATGAAGGCTGGCAAGGATTATCACATAATATCCACCTAAGCCATGTATTAAGAATATCATGAAGGCCGACGAGGAAGTGCACATGATATCGGTGGAGGCGGCGGCGCAGCGGAGTGGAGAGAATACGGTGAGATTTGGATGGAGAGGAAAATAAAAGACGAGAGAAAGGAGCAGGGTTAGGAATTAAGTTATTAAAACTAAATAAGGGTAGTTTAGAGATTATTGAAGAATCATTTTGTTAGAAATATACCTAAGGGGTTTTCTCTAATTATTTTTGGGAGGGGATGTTTCCTTAACTACATTTCCTAGATGAGGGGGTTATTGCTAATTTTCCGTAGATAATTAAACCAAAAATATTAAAAACCCCGGCACTGACACTGTATTAATTAAGTGAGTATGTTCATAAAATAAGTGCACATTACAACTAAGCCCATCATGAGATACTTATTCAGTTATTTATAAAGGGGTTCAGACAAAAAATTTTTACACAAAAGTCCACACATTGTCCAGAGGTGTGTACCCCCATATTTTAATGTGCTCCAATTTCAACATTTAATTTAATTTATCCCCAATTTGACACCAAATTACACAAATTATTTAATTTTGACCCAAAACATAATTTTTAGTACAATTTCGCCTGTCCCGGTCGTTGACTGCCGGTCTCCGGCATTAACTTTTTTTTTTCTTTTTTTTTCTCCTCATTTTTCCGCCGCTCTCCCGCGTTGATTTGTTTTTTTCTTGTTTTCTCCTTTTTTCTGCTTCCGCCGCCGCTGACCTACGGTCAACGCCGGTCTCCAACGGCTTTGATTTTTTTTTTCTTTAATATCTTTTTGCCCCATTTAAACAACAATATTGATGTGGTTGACAGGCATATTAACTATATTGTTGTTAGACACACAATTTTACACAATAATATTGATATATTAGTCTCTAGCACAGTAATATTAACACAACAAAAGTCATTATTATTGTGTAATAAAGTAACATTAATATGTTGTCCGTTTAACAAAGGCAAACATAATAATATGCCAAAATAATTAATATTTGATGTGGTTGACAGTAATATTACTGTAACTACAGTAATAGTACCATAAAACACAACATTATTGTATTTACAGAAAGAGCATATCTAGGGTTTTTTGGTGGATTGAGCGGAAGACGGTGCAGAAAGATAAATTCGCGCTAGCAAGTCCCTTAATTGAATACGTGTGGTTTAATCGACTATGTTCAATAGTCGATTAAGGCTTAATCCACTATGTTCAGTAGTCGATTAAGGTTAATCAACTCCAGTTTTTAATATTTTTTTGGATTTTTATTTATTGATTCCAATTGAACAAATCAATTATAATGCTTGTATATTTTTTGTTTTTGTAAAATATAGTTGATTTTGCATTGTTTTGTAATTGAGATTTGTTATGTTGAGTAGTCAGATTCTTAATCGACTATGCTTCATAGGCGATTAATATGCCTGGTAAATAAAAAAAATATTAAAAACGAAAAATAAATAAATAGAATTAAAGAATTTCCTTAATCGACTATGCTTCATAGTCGATTAATAAAACTGATTCGAAAAAAACAACTAAAAAAACGAGAAAAAAAAACTGATGACAAGTACGTGATGCGATGATGATGTAGGCGCGTGACGCAATGATGATGTGGCGGGCGGGGGCAAAATTGAAAAAAAATGGTGGTTGTAAATGGGTAAGGGGTTTTCTCAAATGGAGAAAAATATTTTGGATCTCTCCCTATTAAAAGAAGTAAGCAGAGCTTTCTCAAAGAGCCCCATAATTCTAACGTTGAAATGGGGGAATGAACAGGGGCAAACCCCAGTTTTGTAAAAATTGTATACAGATTCGTGAGAAAACGTATAAATATTAAAAAAATAGCGGTACTTTCATAATTTTCGAAAAATATTATAACGTTTAATTATTGTTAATTGCATATTTATGCATACAAATTAAATAGAATTTACACGTTCCAATCTGAATTATCATTCCACGAATTACGTCGAGGACATATAAATTTATTTTAGTATGGAATTAACATCTAAAAAACATTAACACACCACTAGAAATAGAATACAAACATAAGATTCCGAGTTTTTTAACCATAGACAATTCTGAGTTTTCATTTAAAACGAGTTTTGGATTTCTTTCGGTGGAAACATGTTACCATTTTTTTTAATTATTACCAGGAATGTCCCCAAAACTTTTAAATAATTACGGAAACAACGACGAAAACGTTTCTGACATGTGTCACGGCGTTTCGATTTCCAAAACGTTAAAACACGTGTGTATAGAAGGTTTTTGTGGATCATAGACTCCAACCAATTACTCTAAAAAGAAATATGTTTGGCCTTTAAAATCTACATTTACTCTTTCCACCCATATTTACAATTATCAGACCATATTTTTCATAATTTCAGATTAGTTTTAGAACTAAATAGAGCATTAGAAATAAAAGGGAAAAAAACAAACTCAATCTTCCCACTTTTGTTACTATAAAATGAAACATATCTAATTCATAATACCACACACACAAAAAAAAAATACATTATGACAATGGTTTTGGGCTCAAATTCGTACATGGGACGATTTTTAGCTATATCGTTTCTCATGCTAGCGTGCTCTATGGAAGCTGCCCAATGGGCAGAGGGGCAGTAACAAATAGAGCATTGCATAATAAGGTGCTGCCAGAAAACAGGTTCTTGCGCGGTGGATTTCGGTATATCGGTTTCGCTGCTGTGCTACCAAGCTTGTGCAACTTCAAATATTGGATGTATCACTTCTTGCCTTGGTACACCAAAAACCATTTAACCGCGGTTGATTTCAATACTTAGAATATTAGAAAAAAAAATCTACAGTTTATTGTTAATTATTCATAGGTAAATATTAGCTTGAGTTAAGGCCTTAATGTATGTTTTAATGTAATAAACAAGCAGGCCTTCTTGTTAATAAAGAAACTATTTATATAAATTATATATCATTTGATCTTTTTTCCTACCGGATGAATGCTTTGAGGAATGATTTATAAGAATAGAGTTTGTTATTCGTCCCACATCGGTTGTGATAGCCAAAAATGCTAGAGAAATACACTATAAAAGAAGAGGGCCTGTTGTTGTAGAAGCTCATACCTTTCTCGGCCTTTTGGCTAAGATCAAGTGTAGTATCTGTTCTTATCAGTTTAATATCTGATATGTGGGCCATTGGTCCACACGATATTAAATTCATTTTTTTAGGGGGAAGGTCTATTAAGGCAGCTTGCTGTCTGGTCCTTCGCGCGTCGCCCATGCGTTGCACTACTGCACGGGCCTGGCGCACCCCATCAATTATAGTTTAAGTTTTTACTGTTCAAGCTATCCAAAATTGTAAAATCAATAGTAAAAATATGAGTAAACTGTAAAATTGTAACCCTAATTTCCAAATACCTCCACTAAGGTTGTAAGAAGCTGCGTTTAATGAAAAGGCTTTACGATCATGAGTCGGTTTGATTCCTATATCATTGTAAAAGGACTCGTTCAGTTGGCAACTGCGCTTTGGCATATGCATCAAGTATGAGTATGAAAGAAGATAAAAGGTGGCAGATGATTACTGATACGGATTGGTGAGTGTGGTGAAGGTCTTGGTCGGTTGAGGAGGTGAAGAGGGAGACCGAGTTTTTTTTGCTCAACTGATTACTCTTCTACTGTGAGCCTCTATCTGCACATAATTTCTGAGAAAACCAAACCGAGTGTTTTTTGATCAAATTGGCTATTCATTATTGTCCCACATCGATAAAGAGTTCATATAATGGAGAAGAGAAGTGAATATAAAATGGGAAGCCCTTCGTCGTTGGAGAGGCACGCAGCCGCGCGGTGAACACATAGCGAACTATTCTTTCGCCTTTTACTAAAGAATACCGTGTGTTCGCCGCAATTCAAGCGGCATACGCCACTTTTTGTAGGGTGTTTCTCTATATTGAGTTACACCACCCAACTCTAGTTTAATATTTCAGTTGTGCTTTGTGTCCCTTAATTTTGTAGTTATGTTTTGTTGAGGTTGTATTTCGATTGAGGGACTTGGAGGACTCTTAATTTTGTATTGATGTTTTGTTGAGGTTGTATTTCAATTGAGGGATTTGGAGGAGCGAACTTAAATTCATAATTATAAATTACTTAAACTTTTTAGTTATTTTCTGAGCAATAGTGGTGGATTTCTAGGGTGGTAATCATAATGAAAATTTTGAACTTAAATTCATGATTATAAATTACTTAGACTTTTTAGTTGTTTTTTGAGCAATAGTGGTGGATTTCTAGGGTGGTAATCAGAATAAAATTTTTGAATAGCGGTGGATTTCTAGGGTGGTAATCAGAATGATTTTTTTTAATTTCACCAATTTTGATCAAACAATATCCAAATTTGGAACCGCATTATTTTCATTTCGATTCTTCCGAATTTATTTGGAACGGAATTGGAATGGTATATAAAATTGCCAGAAATTCTGATTTTCGCACCAATTTTATTTTTGAATATTTCTATGGTTTACAAATATATAATATAATTTTATGATATATTTTGTAATTCTATTATATAATTTATGTTGTATTTTATATGAAAAACACAAATACCGAAGGTTCCAGTAAATTAACACCTTCGAAAATATTTTTTGGTATCAGAAACGCGTTTTGTCGAACTCTCTTTTGGAAATTCTTGCATTTCCTGAAAAAAAAAATTGAAGAATATTGCGAAAATTTCCATTATATATCCCAATGTGGAACAATAAATTATAAACTAATGTAATTTCTGAAATTTCCGAAATTCCGCCGATTTCGAGGCATTCTGAAATCGGAATGAGTTTTTGCATTATGATTTTTTGGGAACGGAAATTGGAAACCATTTTTTACTTCAGGTAACTTCATATAAATCCCCGGTGGGTGGGTGAGAGAGAGAGAGAGAGAGAGAGAGAGAGAAGAGAGAGAGAGAGGGGGGGGGGAGGAGAGGTAGGGGAGGCGGGTGGGGGGGTGCCCCCGCGCGACGCGCGGTGGATGGGGAGGGGGGGGGAGGGGTTGGGCAGACCCGCGCGTGGGGGTCAACTTGTTTCTTCCCCGGGTGATAATTTGGCATCGAATACTGGAATTACTAATATTATTGATGATGTTGGTACTAGTAGGAGACGTCTTAGATCCCAATTTGTAGATTTTAGGAGTGATAGTGAAGAATCAGAGGGATCCGAGTGATGTAAATCCGGATGGAGATGTGGGATGTGAATCCGCTTGGGGTTGAAAAGTAAGAGTGATGTTCAACCATTGGGATGAGATGTCCAACCTTGGGGTGGGATAACCCCCAACTTAGGATGAGGCGATCACGTACCCTTGGGATGGGAAGCACAACCTTAAAGTGTGATAACCCCCAACTTAGGATGAGGCGATCACGAACCCTTGGGATGAGATGCCCAACCTTGGGTGGGATAAACCTCCAGGGAGTCGATAACTCTTGGCAAACGAAATATTTTGGGGGCAGAGGTAAGCCCCCAGGGAGTCGATAACCCTTAGCGAGCGAAATGTTTAGGGGGAACAGTAAACCCCCAGGGAGTCGATAATCCTTGGCGAACGAAATATTTTTGGGGCAGAGGTAAGCCCCCAGGGAGTCGATAACCCTTGCTAAAATTAAAGAGCGGATCAGTCCCTATAGATGTTTCATAGACGTATCAGTCCCCAATGCAAAGTTTCACGTGCAGTTCAGTCCTTAGGGGCAGGTGAAAAGTCTAATATGCCATTCACTTTAATCTAAGGCCATCTCCAACAGTTTGTCTAAAAACGATTGTCTATTCTATAATATAACTAACGAACAGTGTTTTAGCATTCCACTTTTAACGTTGCACTCCAACAACATTGTTTATATTTTAAAAAAATATTATCTTTAATTATTTTTTATTAAATACTTTCTACATGATATTCAAGTATTATACAATATTAATAAAAATGTGTATTATTCTAGACAATATATTTATACGTTGAATCTTTAATAATTTGTGTTTTACAAAATTATTTGCCTTTTATTTTAGTTAATATACTAATAACTAACAATACTAATTAATATGTATATAAAATTAGTTTAAATTTGATAAAAGAAATTTCAATAACCTAATTAATATATGTTAATAAACACTAAAAAAATATAATTCTTTATGAAATATTTTTTATGTTAATTAAAATGATTATTTTTTTCTATTTTAGTTATTATTAATACTAAGTAAAATGATAAATTTCATCTTTAGTACATTTATTTGCGAAAAAACAAGACAATATAAAAATATTTTTTAATGATAAATATATTATAAAGTACAATATAATATTATTTTAATAATTTCTAGATTTGCTAAATTGTAGTTTTTTTTCCTCAAGTTTGAGAAGCCAAAGTTACAACTTAGGCAATTTATTACTTATGCATTTTCCTCTTGGAGCTCATTTTTCTTGCTCTTGGTTGTTCATATTGTGTAAAATATAAGTATACATTACACTCTTGGTTGTTCATATTGTATTTGTTATAATTGTCCTTTTGTTGTACAACTAACAATACTATTGGTTAACTCTACTCGTACTTTTAAATTGGAAAAACAGTGTACCATATATTTTGATGAATTGCACTTATCTGTTGAACACATGGTACTATATTTTGCGATGAATCGAGTTCATAAGGTTGACTTGGCCCCAAAATAATATAAATGTTCCATACTAATGAAGAACAACTACTTTCTAGTTTATTCGAAGATACCGTATCAACTTTAGAAATGTACTTCACATGTGTATTCACCGTACTTACACGTTTCACACATCGGACTATAGTTTGTGATGAATTGAGTTTTCCTTGACACTTTATTGATCAGTTAGTATGGGAGATGCGTAAATTATGTTTTAGATGAGTATTTTAAGGTTGGTGAGCATTATTGTTGCGTTTGGAGTACAACATGTCATAAATACAGTTGAACCTCTATAAATTAATACAGTTGGGACCATCAAAATTTCATTAATTTAGCGAAATATTAACTTATCGATAAATTAATAATTATTAATTTATACATTAATTAATAAATTATTAGTTTATGAAATTACTTTTATTATTATTTTCAATAAATACATTTTTCTTAGGTGTATATTATTCATTGTACCATTCGTTCAATGCACTATAGAGCACGTTTCACGAATGTAAGCTCTTAAAAAAGTAATGGTATATATAGAACGATTTATGTTGAGTTATGAGAAAACTATACCGAAAGTTCTAACCATGCTAAGAAAAGTGATGGATGAGATTGATGGTAATGTAAACTTCTACAAGAAACAAGCGAGAATTAAATTATATTTGATTAAGGCTTCATATATCTATATAATATGCGTTGTACCATGTAATTTAAGAATTAATTTCATGCATTATTAATTTATATATTATCAGGGGCTTCTTAAAATTTTCGAATGTGTATTATCTAATAAATTTAGCACGTTGTCCCTGAATCGGGACCGGGAAAATTTATTATTTAAGCGGGGTTATTAATTTATCGGGTATTAATTTATCGAGGTTCTACTGTATGTTGAATTTCATACATAATATTAATAAGTGTACAAGACACCATAAATTGTTGGAGATTTTACATGCATGGTACTCATATACGTGTATAAGGCTTATGTGTAGAGCTAATATTTTACTCAAATGTTGCTATAATCGATGTTGATCGCCTCCTACATTGTCTCAATTCATGTTAATAGTCTTAAAATGAAGAAATGTGTCTTAAAATGATATTTTATGGATGCATTAGCTCCACAATAATATAAAGAATATAATATGAATCGACAACATATACTTTATGAATGAACTCACAGTACTATATGCCTGAATAACTCTAATTTTACTAGTTTATACGTTGTACGTACTTGTGGAACAAAGCGTACTATTTTTTTATGATGAATAGAGTTGTATCAATTTCTTTGACACTTTAATGATCAATTAGTATGGGAGATGCATAAATTATTGTCTTAGATTAGTATTTTAAGTTTGATGAACATTGTTGTTATGTTTGGGGTCCGAAATTCCACAAATGTTTTTGATTTCCTACATGATGTTCACATATAGTACAAAGCTTGTATGTAGGACTATTATTTTTCTCAAATGTGACCATAATTGATGTTGATGGACTATCACGTTACTCATTTCATATAATTAGCCATAAACTGAAGGAATGCCTCATAAAATGAGTTTATATTGCTGTATTGGTCCTAAAATAATATATATATATATATATATATATATATATATATATATATATATATATATATATATATATATATATATATATATATATATATAATGAAAGAAAGGGATTTTTGTTGAATTTCTGCTGAATAACACATGAATAATCCCTAAAATTACAAAAAATTTGCTGAATTTATAAAAGAAAGAGATTTTTGTCTTTGTAGATTGTGTGATCGATCGGTTGATTTTTTTTTATTAAGAACGATACAAGAGATTTGGTTGAAGAACATAAAACTAATGGACAAGAATCTTTAGTAAATGAATGCTGCTATGAAAAAAAATAATACTAAGGTTCCGTTTGATAGAATTAAGCACTGAATGCTGAATGTTGAATATACATCTGAATTATTAAGAGGCCTATCTAAGTACTGAATGTTGAAAGAATAAGTTTGTTTAGTAATTCAAAAGTCTATTATAACTGAATGATGTACTTTTACAATATTAACCTGAGAAATTGTTGAAACAAAATTCAATTACTAGTTGAATTATAAATTAATATATTTAAATTTCAGCGATTGTAACTATTAGATTATCTTTATATGAAAATAAATATATTTAAGATAAATACAATCTAAATAAACTTTTAAGATCCATAAATAAATATTAAATTATTTAATAAAATCCTAAATTTACACGTAAATTTCTAACAAATAAAAAACTAACGTATTGAATTTCTATTCCAAGATAACCCTGATATATTTTCTTGAAGATATAAAGGCTATGCCTGCTAACGTTTTCAAATTCTTTTCACATTTTCCCCAAAATGAAAATTATTTTTCTACACTATTTTCAAAAAATTTCCCCAAAACAAATTCAAATATTTCTCTCTCTAACAAACATGATTTGACCGCTACAGTGAAAATTATCTTCACTAAAATACAAAATCAAACCACTTTATCTTTTAAATTCTTCTTTCAAAATATATCACCTTTCAGACATGATTTGACTTGCTACAGTACAAATTATCTTCTCCCAAATTTATTTAATTTTCAAATTCTTCTCCCAAAACATCTTTCTCCAAAATAAAATGGAAATGGAAGCCCAAAAGCTTACCAAACACAGCCAAAATATCACGTTATTTCTTCCCCAAAAATCATTCTTGTACCCATGAAGTAAAATATACAAAAAACAATTCCCCACTTATCCCTCTTTGTTTTAAATAGAACTTCAAAATTCACAAATATTGACAAATTTGATGATTTTGTCCAAAATCATTCTTGCCTTGAATGGAGGCAGTGGTAGTGGAGTTTGACTGTCATAGTGATAATTGGGTTTTGAGTTTTCATATTTGATGAGAAAAAAAAATGGTGATTTGTAATATTAGATGTTGATATGGGCATATTTGTCTATAATCCATTCACTTTGCTCTCTGAATGAATAAGCGCCATGTTCCCAGCTGAATCGGTAAGTGATTTATGGGTTTGTTCAGATGCTAACTCCAAACACGCTGAACAAGGTAACATCCGACCGAATAGGCAATTGGCTTCATTAAACACAACCTAAGTTTGAGAGAAAGAAGAAGGCAAGCAGCAACGGCGCTCCAAAGAGAAAAATTGAAAATTAGGATAGAAATAAAATAGGTGTAAACTTGTAGTTGTGTATATAAAATGGGCTCAATACAACATAGGTCTAAATAATATTTTTAAATTAAAAAAATATGGCCCAGCCCAAAATAGAAATTATAGTGACCGAATATACATATATAATAATTTATTAATATAAAAAAAATCGGAAAATTTCAGAAAATTTTGGAAAAAGTCGGAAATATTCGGAATTATTTTGGATCGGAATTCGGAAATTCCGGAGATTTTATATCAAATTCCGATTACGATCCGATTTTTTTCGGAAAATTCGGAAATCGGATTTTTGGAAATCCGACTACAAAAAATCGCTCCGTAAGAACAAATCCCTTGTACTTGTTTGGATTAATGGATTTGACAAGAAATTTCAAATCCACACCCCTCATTTTTTATTATTTTTTGAGCGATCGTGGTGGATTTCAAATAACTCCAAATTGATTCCTCAAATCAAATCTCCCTCCAAATCCTTCCATCCAAATGGACCCAGTTATATTTTTGCTCTGCTCTGAAACTACAATAGGTGGTCTCACTCAACAACTTACCAGAAAAAAAAAACTCACTACAAACAGTTCCAAGGACACATTTTGAAATATACACCAAAGCTAAGGAATACAAATCGCAGACAAAAGGTCATATTCGACCAAAGAGCAGAGCAGCCCTTTCTAGACATAACAAAATTCTTTGCACAAATTCTCATCAACATCCGACCAAAAGAATACGGAAGAGAATAAGAAGACTCTACTACTGATTAGCGTCGGTAGCTTGAGCGTTATTAATACTAGAACTATCACTTCCTCCGCTTGTAGGTAAAGAAACATTCCCTTGGTACATTGCCGGTGGTGCAAACATTGGCGGTGGTGCACAATGGTTTTGGGCTCAAATTCGTACATGGCTATCTCGTTTCTCATGCTAGCGTGAGTTAAGGCCTTAATGTATGTTTTGATGTAATAAACAAGCAGCCCTTCTTGAATTAATAAATAAACTATTTGTATAAATTATATATCATTTGATTTTATTCCTAACAGATTAATAAGAATACAGTTTCTTATTCGTCCCACATTGGTTGTGGTAGTCATAAACGCTAGAGAAATAGACTATAAAATAAGAGGGCCCGTTATCGTAGAAGCCCATACCTTTCTCGGCCTTTTGGCTAAGATCAAGTGTAGTATCTGTTCTTATCAGTTTAATATCTGATATGTGAGCCATCGGCTCACACGATATTAAATTCATTTTTTTAGGGGGAAGGTCCATCAAGGCAGCTTGCTGTCTGGGCCTCCGTGCGTCGCCCATGCGTTGCACTACTGCACGGGCCTGGCGCACCCCATCAAATCTAGTTAAAATTTTACTTTTTAGGGTAACCACTAACAACGTGCAAGTAATTATGTTTATTAGTTTATCCAAAATTGTAAAATAAATAGTTAAAATGTGAGTAAACTGTAAAAAGTAGCCCTAATCTCCAAATACCTCAGTAAAGTTGAAAGAAATTGCGTCTAATGAAAAGGCTTTACAACCATGAGTCGGTTTGGTTCCTAGATCATTGTAAAATGACTCTTCGTTCAGTTGGCAACTGCGCTTTGGCATAATAAACGAGAGAAGAATTGAAGCACTTCGAGTTATGCGTCAAGTATGAGTATGAAAGAAGAGAAGAGACTGCGAACAAAGGGGACGTTATTTTATCGGATAATAACTGCAAAATGAGGGACTGAGCATGCAAGACCATGTTGAATAAAAGTTGGCAGATGATTGGTGAGTGTGGTGGAGGTCTTGGCCGGTTGAGGAGGTGAAGAGGGAGACCGAGTTTTTTTTGTTCAACTGATTGCTCTTCTACTGTGCGCATGACACATTAGCTTGAGGTAAGGATTACAGGGTTGATGCAATAGATATAGAGCCTCTCTCTGCACATAATTTCTGAGAAAACCAAACATAAATAGAAAGTTGTAATGTCATGAGTATAAATCCAAGGGGAAGAAATGTGTGTTTTTATTATTCATTGTCACAGAAAGCAGCCGAATGTTTTTTGATCAAATTGGCTATTCATTATTGTCCCACATCGATAAAGAGTTCATATAATGGAGAAGAGAAGTGAATATAAAATGGGAATCCCTTCTTAGATTTTAAGTTATGCAGCCGCGCGGTGAACACATAGCGAACTATTCTTTCGCCTTTTACTAAAGAATACCGTGTGTTCGCCGCAATTCAAGCGGCATACGCCACTTTTTGTAGGGTGTCTCTCTATATTGAGTGAACCCACCAACTCTAGTTAAATATCTCAGTTGTGCTTTGGGGCTGTTCATTAAATATTTCAGTTATGCTTTGGGTGCGTTCATTTTGTAGTTATGTTTTGTTAAGGTTGTAGTCATAATGAAATTTTTGAATTTCACCAATTTCGATCAAAATACATCTAAATTTGGAACCGCATTTTTTTCATTTCGATTTTTTATTCTTCCAAATTTATTTGTAATGGAATTGGAAGGTATATAAAATTGCTGGAAATTCCGAGTTCCGCTCCAATTTTATTTCTGAATATTTCTATGGTGTTTCCAAATATATAATATAATTTTATGATATATTTTGTCATTCAATATATGTTGTATTTTATATGAAAAACACAAATACCGAAGGTTCCAGTAAATTAAAATCTTAGAAAATATTTTTTGGTATCAGAAACGCGTTTTGTCGAACCCTCTTTTGGATATTCTTATATTTCCTGCAAAATTAAAAAAAAATAGAAGAATATTGCGAAAATTTCCATTTACATCTCAATGTGGAACAAACAATTATAAACTAATGTAATTTCTGAAATTTTTGAAATTCCGCTGATTTTGAGGCATTCTGAAATTGGAATGAGTTTTTGCATTGTGATTTTTTTGGAACGAAAATTGAAAACCATTTTTACTTGGGGTAACTACATATAAATCCCCAAACTCAAACTTAAAGCGCGGATCAATCCCTACATATGTTTCATAGGCGTATCAGTCCATAATACAAAGTTTAACATGCAGTTCAATCCCTAGGGGCAGGTGAAAAGTTTAAAATAGTTATTACTTTAATCTAAAGTTAGATATCTTTTCCTTTTCTCTCTCTACATTATCTCTTTCATCTTTTCTCTTTTTCTTTGTCTCTTCCTTGCCCGTTCCAATTCCGCTTTCTGTTATTTTTCTTCAAACAACAAACGAAACAATAAGAACAAAGAAAATGAAGAACCAAAGTAGTAGAAGAAGAAAAAAGCAAAAAGAAAAGAGGAAAGAGACACATTTTCGAAGAATGATGAAGGGGAAGAAACAAGATTTGATTTTTTCCCATAATCATTATATCGGTTCCAATATATGTTATTTTGTTGTTTGAGTTTGCAAATATCATTATTTATTGTCGAATTGCATGATTTTGAACACTTCCTCTCCTAAGTATTCTTCTTCGGCGACATTAGCATGTCCCCAAATCCCAAAGCATTTTTAGTCCTAACAAAGATTTGATGTATGATGTTTGATGACTTTGATATAAGATATGGGAAATAGGCTTATTGCATTATTCATTGTGGTGTGCCGTAGTATATGCCATATGCAAAAATGGTATTGCTAGTGCATTTGAATGGTGTTGAAAAAGAGTATTATAAGTACTGGTAGTAGAACTTTATAGTACATTGTATTTGTGATAATTGTATTTATGTGTATATAGTTGCAGGAATTTGTCCTTTTGTTGTAGAGCTAATAATATTATCGGTTATCTCTACTCGTACTTTTATATTTGCAAAAACATTTTACCATATGTTTTGATGAATTGCACTGACCTGTTGAACACATGGTACTATATTTTGTGATGAATTGAGTTTATATGGTTGACTTGGCCCCAGAATAATATAAATAATATAAACGTACCATACTAATGAACAACAATTACTTTCTAGTTTATTCGAAGATACCGTATCAACCTTAGAACTGTACTTCACATGTGTATTCAATGTACTTACATGTTTCACACATCGAACTATAGTTTGTGATGAATTGAGTTGTACCAATTTCCTTGACACTTTATTGATCAATTAGTATGAGAGATGCGTAAATTATGTTTTAGATGAGTATTTTAAGGTTGGTGAGCATTAGTGTTGCGTTTGGAGTACAAGATGTTATAAATATGTTGAATTTCATACATGATACTCATAAGTGTACAAGACACCATGAATTGTTGGATATGTTACATGATACTCATATAAGTGTATAAGGCTCATGTGTGGAGCTAATATTTTACTCAAATGTTGCTATAATCGATGTCGATCCACTCTTACATTGTCTCATGTCATGTTAATAGTCTAAAAATGAAGAAATGTGTCTTAAAATGATATTTTATGGATACATTTGCTCCACGATAATATAAATAATATAGTATGACGACAACATATACTTTATGAATGAACTCATAGTACTATATGCATGAATAACCCTAATTTTACCAGTTTATACATTGTACTTGTGGAACAATTCATACTATTTTTTTTATGAATAGAGTTGTACCAATTTCTCTGACACTTTAATGATCAATTAGTATAGGAGATGCATAAATTATGTCTTAGATGAGTATTTTAAGTTTGGTGAACATTGGTGTTACGTTTGGAGTCCAAAGTTCCACAAATGTTTTTGATTTCCTACATGATATTCACATATATTACAAGGCTTGTATGTAGGACTAGTATTTTTCTCAAATGTGACCATAATTAATGTTGATGAACACCCACGTTACTCATTTCAAATAATTAGTCATAAAATGAAGGAATGCCTCATAAAATGAGTTTATATTGTTGTATTGCTCCCAAAATAATATATATAATGCAAGCGTAACATATTAACGGAGAACATCTACTTTGTCATTGAAAGAAGCATACCCTACGAATGGACAACACGTGCACCACCGGTGTAATGCATGTACTTTCCTGTAGAATAAATTGTACCATAATTATAATGAACTAAATTGTACCAATTTCATAAAAAATTTAGTGATCAGTGAGTGTGTGAGAAACATAAAATATATTTAATAACTATTTTAAGATTGATGAACAATGGTATTACGATTAGAGTTCAGAATGCCACAAAATACCAACATGATACTCACATAGACAACACGTACTTCAACACGTATTTATTGAAATCACTCAAAGAATATATTAAAAATTAAATTAACTCAAATTTTCTATCTATCCAACAGAAGCATGAATTTGTATCTCAATTTAGAACTTGGCACATAAAATACCAATCATTAACTCGGTTTATTCATTACCATTGACCTTTATACTTATAGAAAATTACGGTTCCATTTGGATGGAGGGATTTGGAGGGGAATTTGAAATCCATAATAACAAATCTCCTATACTTGTTTGGATTGAGGAATTTGACAAGGAATTTCAGATCCACACCCCTCCCTTTTGATTGATTTTTGAGCAATTGTGGTGGATTTCAAATAACTCCAAATCGGTTCCCCAAATCAAATCACCCTCTAAATTCAAATGGACCAAATGGACCCTGTATGTTTTTGCTCTGCTCTGAAACTACAATAGGTGGTCTCACTCAACAACTTACCAGAAAAAAACTAACTACAAACAGTTCCAAGGCACATTTTGAAATATACATCAAAGCTAAGGAATACAAATCGCAGACAAAAGGTGATATTCGACCAAAGAGCAGAGCAGCCCTTTCTAAACATAACAAAATTCTTTGCACAAATTCTCATCAACATCCGACCAAAAGAATACGGAAGAGAATAAGAAGACTCTACTACTGATTAGCGTCGGTAGCTTGAGCGTTATTAATACTAGAACTATCACTTCCTCCGCTTGTAGGTAAAGAAACATTCCCTTGATACATTGGCGGTGGTGCAAACATTGGCGGTGGTGCACCCCCACTTGGCATTCCAGGAATCATCGGAGGAGGGGGTGGAAGCCCCCCTGGTCTTTGTAGACCATTCATCTGACCTGGCATAGGAGCTCCCGGTGGTAGCACCATTTGCGGCATCTGAGGTGGCGCATAGCCTCCTGTTTGAAACGAAAGGGAGGTTATGTATATTATCAGATATACAGATGAACCAAAATCTCTAATTGCATAGGCACATGTAAAAGAAATGAGTACAAGAAAAATAATAGATGCACGTAGATTCCAAATAATGAAGAAAGGGTATTCTTGGAATTTTGACGTACCAGGAGCACCGGGTGGCCGGGGCAAAACAGGAGGTCTAAATTGCATACCGAGAGGATACTGGCCTGGAAGAGGCATGGGCATTAAACCGGGCCTCATTTGAATCGGATTATAAGCAACACCTGGTGGGGGTCTAAATGCACCTAGATGTTCCTTCACTTTTTGGTCTATCAAACTTTGATTTAATTGTGCCTCGTATTGTTGGTAGTATGTTCGTACATTCGCCTGCGAAACAATACATGATGATTATATTATTATCAATATAACCTAACTTAGTACCCCCGTTAAAGTAAGTTACGGCAAATTCATGACGGGTAAAGAGATTAATTACCTTGTGCTTGTATCCTGCATTATGCTGTTTTCTCACCGAAGGCTGCAAATAACACACCAACATTTTTTTAAATTAGGATTTTCAAGACGAGGTGAATTAATTAATTAACCCCCTGCCCTAACGAAACAAGCAAATCAATAAGTAAACAAAGCTAAAAGAAGATCGTAACTGAGTAGATGGAAAATTCATCCACATTTATCGTGCAAAATATCCAAAACCCTCTATCCATTTCGCAACATATTTAATATCAAAAATTAATACCTCCCGGCCGGTGCAGTAAACATCGTAAGCATGTATTTCTCAAGTAATTAGCTAAGCATAAACAAAAATCACGAACAACTAAATCTAATTAAAAAAAAAAAAAAAAAACAAGTGAAAAGAGAGAAATTCAAGAAACAAGACTCACGGAATCATGCGTCAGATAAGTGTCGCAGTAGTCACAGTAATACCTGAAGATTAAGAAAAATAATAGGAAAAAAAAATTAATTAATTCAGATGTAGAAAAAAAACAAAAAAACGCCACAAAATTGAGGATGCGCGCAATCAGAGAAAAATAAATGCAAGTAAATAAAGAAATTATACCTGGGCATCGCGTAATCTTGAGCTAAATGTGTGAATTATCGAGATTCAATTGAGGAAGCATACAAAGAAATTTGAGGTGTTGGCAGATCGGAAGGAAGAAGAAGCAGAAAACCCTAGAGAGAGAGTACAGTTAAGAATGAGAAGCGTGATTCTGGTAATACAGACCTAACGCTTTTACTGTTTTACTTAGATGTGCTTCGGTTCGGATATCACGGTTCAAGTCTACAGAACGAACCGGGTCGGGTTTTTGGGCCGAATGTGACCGTGGCCCAAAGCTGATTCTGGAATGGCCCGGCTTTATTTTGCTTTTGCATTATGCATTTTTGCATTAGGCATCTCTCTCTCTCGACTAGTTTATATTTTGTGTTTTAATTTGTTACTAATTAAAATCTTGACTTAGATCGTAAAAATGTGATAATATTAGATTCGTATTTTCAGAAATATACTGGCAAAATAAAATATAAGTATTCAATCATATACAATCAGTGGCGACTTCAGAAAATTGTTATAGCGGAGTTTCGTGGGCAGCGTCTCTGAAAAAAGAATAAAAAAAAATTAGGATTTTTTTACATTAATGTAGATTTTGGGAGACTAATAAATATATATAGTGGAGAATTTCTCAATTGAAGATTGGCTAAGATGGACTCAGAGTTAAATGCAAAAACTCCTCCTGTGTTAATCCTAAAGACCAAAAAACCCCCTGAGATAAAAAAAGTGACAAAAAACCCCCTGTAATCAATAGTCAAAGCCATACACCCCCCTAATCTTTATGCGTGTCATTCACTCGCTGTGTGTGCGATTACTTGTGTGATTTTTGTACATTTTGTGCGTGAAAGGACAAAATTACCCCTCTGAATCAAAACTCATGAAACAATTAAACTACTCATGAATTTTTAATAATATTTAAATTTAAACAAATAAAATGAAAAAATATAAATTATATTTAAACATATTAAAAAACGAAAAAAAATTAAAATGGCATAGAAATATGAATTTTTAATAATATTTAAATTTAAACAAATAAAATGAAAAAAATATAAATTATATTTAAACATATTCAGAAAGAAGAAAAAAAATGAGGAGAAGGGTAGCAACAATGGTGGAGAAGGGTAGCAAGGCGAGGAAAGAGGAGGTCGTCTCTAGGGAGTACACAATCAACCTTCACAAGCGCCTCCATGGATGGTCTCTTCTTTCTCTCTCTAAAACACATACATGTAGAGAGAGAAATGCATATTTATGTCTTATGTTCGTGACTGCGAGGATAATTTAGATCTTCATTAGTTTGCTTGATAATTTTTTTTTTTCATTTTTGTACTGCTGCAATTAGGGTTTGATGAATCAAATTGGTCTGTGCATGATTTTTCTTTGTTCAGTGTGATATTTTCATCATTTTTGTATGTCGAAGATGTCTGAAAGGCATCTAATTCTTTAATGCTTCATTTGATTCTGGGTGAAAATGCTTCAATTTTTTTAATGTTTTATGTTGATTATGGGTAAATTAGAAATTTGCTTTAGAAATTAGAAATTTTTTTAATGTTTTATGTTTTTAATTCTTGGTTGCCGGAGAGAGGTTTCAGCCCATGAACGGAGCCGGCGACGACAGTGGTGGGGTGGGGTGAGTGAGGTGAGCAGAGAATTAAAAAAAAAAGTGTGTTTTTGTGTGTCTGTGTTTTTTTTGATTTGGGGAAGAGGGTATAATTGAAAGTATTAGGGACTGAATTGAAAATTTTAACAACTTCATTTGGGTCATAAAATTTTTGTGGTTGGACAGATTTATCCGAGGGTTTATTCGTCTTTTCCGAGCGGTCAACGGATAAAAATAAAATGGGTCGAGTATGCTTGTTTAAACACTTGTCGGGGGGGTTTTGTCACTTTTTTTATCCCGGGGGGGTTTTTGGTCTTTAGAATTAACACAGGGGGTGTATTTGCATTTAACTCGATGGACTCACCCTTGTATACAACATAGAAATTAAAGTTACTTGAGTGGCAAAACTTTGTTCCAAGGTCTTGTTGACCTTACAACTTCGGGGGGTGACTTGCAATTTTGTCGACTTTTCATAAATCCCATGAATAGCATAAATTTATGAATTCGAGCTTATATATTTTTGTTGGGTAGTTTATATATTTTGTAGGTCGAAATTAATATTTTCCTCGGAATGATACTTCCCTATATCGATGGCCTAAAATCTAGATCGCGCGACATATGTGTAATTGCAATTTTTAAAATCTACACAAAGGATTTTATTACAAGGATTTGTGGTAATAAACGAAAAAATATAGGGTCGATTACAAAAGACCCCTTAACTCAAGCTAAATTATGAAAAATACCCTCATTTATCCATAATTACTAAAACTCCCCGACGTTTGTTTCCATCTTACATCGACCCCCTTAAGGTGTATTTTTTGAAAATGTCAATTCTACCCTTGCAGACGTGACATTTTTGTATTCTAATTTTTGAACATAAAAATTACCCAATCTAGTGTTTCTCCCCCTCCGATGCACGGGGTGATATTTCAAAAGTCAAAAAAAAAAAAAAAAAAAATTAAACGCGTGACACTGAAATGAGTATATTTGAAGAAAATATTAAGTGAAAAGTCATCCATAATTTGAAGAGGAAAACAAAGTTACAAAGATGTTATTAGCAGTTTCGTAGAAACATAGAAAAATATTTTTTTTACAAAGACGTCGTTGCCAAAGAAAGGGGAATAACAATGACAGTTAAGAAAAAATAAGGGTTAAATACAAAAACACCCCTGTACTATGCACTTTGTATCATTTACCCCATGTACTATCCATAGATACAAAAACCCCCCTGCTGTTATATTTTTTCCAAAATCTGACGAAAATACCCCTACAAAGCCTATAAATATAAGGGTTTGTTTAAGCCATTTTCCACTATTATTTTTTTAACATTTTCAGTCAATTTTACTTGGGAAATTTTGATATTTTTGTTTTTTTCTTCAAAACATTTAATTACTTAGATTTTTTTTTTTTTAATTTTCTGAATAAAACCTTTTATTTTCGTCATTTTGAATTTCTTCATATTTTTCTTAAATGTCTTCCGGTAGTTCAAATTCTCAACAATAATAGAATTTTAAAGATGTTTGTAATCTTAGGATGTTTGAACTACCGGAAGACATTTAAGAAAAAAAAATGAAGAAACTTAAAATGACAAATAAAAGGTTTTATTTAGAAAATTAAAAAAATCTAAGCAATTAGATATTTTGGAGAAAAAAATATAAATACCAAATTTCCCACGTAAAATTGAATGAAAATGGTAAAATATATAGCGGAAAATGGCTCAAACTATATATATATATATATATATATATATATATATATATATATATATATATATATATATATATATATATATATATATATATATATATATATATATATATATATATATATATATATATATATATATATATATATATATATATATATATATATATATATATATATATATGCTTGAGTAGGGTATCGTCATATTTTGGAAAAAATGTAATGTGAGGGGGGTTTTTGTATTTGTGGGTAGTACAGGGGGTATATGATACAATGTTCATAGTACAGGGGTGTTTTTGTATTTAACCCAAAAAATAATGATCAGAAAAATAAAAACAGTTACAAAGATGTAAGAGAAATATTTTTAAAAAATAAATAAATAATTACAACGAATAACAAAGAATGTTTGAAAAAAAAAAAAATAAAGAAAGTGACATTGCCTACGAAAGCAATGAAACATGTATTTATAGAAGAAGAAGAAAGTTAGTGTTATATCTCTATTGATACCATGATAATTTAATAAAATTAAAAGAAGATTTTCGAACGTGAATTTGCTCAGCAAAAGCCTGACAAATTCCTTTGATACTCAATTTGAAAAAATCAAATTACCCCTCTGCAAAATGCCCTCTTGAGAAATGTGGGTAGTTATATAATTAGTAAAAGTATAGTAACTATTTTATTTGCGATTTGAGAAGTTCAGAACTATTTTATTTCTAAAGCCACCCTGAAAGAAATCTGTTATTACTTTTGCGATTTTGAAAAAACTTGAAAGACCTTTTCATCTATAACACTTAAATTCTTCAGATTTAGACACAAATCTCTGTCTTTGGCAATTTATACGAAATTAGTAACTCAAAACGAAATAAAACCAGAAGTTTAACACACACACACACACACACACACACACAAACACACACACACACACACACACATATATATATATATATATATATATATATATATATATATATATATATATATATATATATATATATAATGGAAAATGGTCTCTCCGACTTACGACATACCCTTTACCATTAGAGTTTATAGAACATCGGACCCTACTATATATATAAGAAAAGACGGGGACCGATTTATACACAGTCTAGTCAAATCATCATCATCCTCCGAAGGGAGGATCATGTAGAAGATAGCAAGAACGATGTCCAAAATCCTAGTAAGAAGTACATAGATAAAACCACATAACCAACATCAAAACAATCGAAAGTTCTTCCATGCATTAGATTTCGCATGAGCACCTAGATGAATGGAGAGATGAATTAGAGGAAAATAAAGAAGTTAAAGAGAAAAATGGAGGGGAAATAACAAAGCTAAGAGAGAAATGGAGGGAAAATTGAAGGAATTGGGGCTTCTTAAATGGAAAAGACAACAATAGCCTTAGATTTCGCATGAGCAACGCATGTGGGTTCAGAACCGATCATTTTGACCTGAAAACGGGCAGAAAAGGGCAACGTAGCACAATTAATTGAATACGAACTCATGCAAAAACAATTGTTCAAGAGTGATCCGTAAAAACTTCAAAAATTCAAGTGGTTTAATGCTATTTACCCAATTTTATATCTACCATTGGAGTTGGTCTAATGGGAAGGGTTTAAAATCAACCACCTCTTTCAAAAACCATGTTTGTTACGCTTTTCAAATTTTTTTTTCTTTTTTTTTTACTATTTTCTCAAAATAAAATGATCTTTTTAAAGTTTTGGGCTAAATACAATTTACACCCTTGAAGTATACCATTTGTAACATTTATCCCACTAAAGTATCATTTGTAACACTTACCATTCTCAGATTCAAACCACCAATATAATCTTCTACATACAAATCGGGACCCCTAGTTGCAGGCCCCACCCTTTCATTCCCAAATATATCATCATTTGGCACCTCTAAACCCTCGTCATACCAGCTAGGGACACTACTGTGTACAGACGGTGGTTTATCTTCGTCTTCTTCAAATTCTTCTTCACTTTCTCGCTCATTATGTTCAACTTGATCACAATTTGTCTGGTTATGTTCTTGAGTGTCTTCTTGTATACCTGGCTATCTTCTTGTTCAGCAATACATTTATGAATATCACTTTGATTTTGACGCTGGATAGTTGGCTCCATATATCCATCATCGCATGGCCTTTCTTTTACTATATACATGCAAATAACATCGAGTCCTTCATATACATTGATCATGTCAAGTACGTCTACATCCTCCTTCAAAACACGCAAACCACTGTCTAAAGATACACCCAGGCAATCTATAATAATCGAGCACTCACAAGGAATTAAATGCTATTAGCTTATATTGTAATAACAAATAAGAAAAAAAAAAAACATGCAAGAGTATGCAGTTTGCGGCTGCTGGCGGTGGCTGCTCCTGCTAGTATTGTGGTAATTGGTAAATACTGACGATAGAGGAGAAAGAAATGGGTTGGTGGAGTAAATGTGTATATCGTAGGTTTGAAAATGAAAAAAAGTATGATTAGTGTATAATTGTTTGAAATTTGATAGAGAAAAATAAGTTATTTCAACATAAAATTGGATAAACCATAAATTCATTTCTACGAAGAGTATAGAATTCAAAAAATTACTTTAAAAAGGGAACATACACGCCATTTGTCTTTAATGGTCATTGAACCTTATACAGATTCAGAAGGTGCATAGTAGTATATAAATGGGTTGGACTTGCAGGTGCCGGTCGATCGCAAATATAAACCGACCAAATTATACATACATGGATCGGTCGACGACTTAATGAATCGACAATGGGCCGGTTATCACAACATTACTTCAGACTATCCAATCATAAAGGATTCAAAACAAATGCACTCACTTATTTTCATTGGAAAATGAGTTGCCGAGTGACAAACAAACACATGGCTATTTTCTCATTTCGCCAAAGAATGCACCAAAATTCAGATGAGTGTTGTTAATACATAATAAATAGCATCTTTCTAATAATCCCAACCCACAAAATAATTACTGGAATTCAATTGAAAATTATCGAATCACCTATTACTCGGTCGGATACAGCAAAAACGCATCATTAATTCATCTGCCTGGGGCTCTGGATATAATGCAAGGAGGCAAACGTAGTACAGCTTCCTCTGTCTCGATCGGGTCGGATCTCAATATCTACAAACCAATTAAACACCAAAAAAATAATATTTAAAGCATGTAATTAATTGAACCCAAATAATGTGGGGTGGGGTGGTGATTATTACAGGGTCTTGGAGAAGTGGTTTGGTGTCGTCTTTGGCTGGTCTGAACAAGGGTTTCTGAGCTCCTCCTTCTCTCTTTACATGTAGTATTTCAGCGTCCTTGTGTTTCATCGGAGTTTCTGATGCCTTCATTTCAGACTTTTCCCAAACCTTTACTGCCCTAACTTTCGGAAGCTGATAAAAAAGAAAGGGGATATTTCAATTTATTCTTTTTTCTTTTTTTTTTTTCAGTTTCTCGTTTAATTAATTTATTTATTTAAATTGACGGCCGCCCTTAAGTAATGTTAAATTACTAAAAAAAAATTCCACTTATGTGAGTAATTATAATCACACCTTCAACTATAAATCTTCTTACACGTACACATCCTTGCAATGTCAAATTTAGTGAAATATTTTTAATTATATGAAATGTTCTCAATTTTTTACCTGTTTTATTTTATTCGAGCTCCACATTTTGAAGCAAGGTGATCGTAAGATGTGTTTTTTGACTTGTAAATATCAGATTGTTGTGCATCAAAAACTACATTTTCGTACAAAACGAGTACAAACTAGACAACTTTCCGCTGAATCTAGAAGATTATGTTCAATTTGACACCATAAAAGTGAACGTGTAAGAAAATTTATAATTATCGGGATAGTTATAATTACCCAAGTATGAAGAGTTTTTTTGGTAACTTACCATTACCTCAGGGGTGGTTGTAATTGACCATTTATTTTTTGACAAATAAGTTATTTACTTATCCAAGTTGGATTCGTTTGGCTGAATGTAATACTATATACACTAACGTGGATAAAAAAAATATTCTGAAGTCTACCGATACTGTTTCCAAAAAAATCTGATATTGAACAAAATTGTGTTTTAATTTCGATTTTTCTGCTATTTTTTCAAAAAAAAATTACTAAAAATTCACAGAAATAAACTAAAAAAATGCAAGCCCTTATTTAATAAAATAATACGCAAAAAATGAACTAATAAAATATTCTATGAATAATAAGTATCAATTAATTTTAGTATTTGTGAATGAGTAGCCAAAATAAGATAAAATTCAATAACTTACGCACACATAAATAAATAAATAAATAGAAAAAATAAAAAATAAATAATAATAAATAAATAAATAAAGAAAAAGAGAATTTTATGTGCAAGGGAGAAATTATGAAATAATTGGATCATAAAGTGCAACAGCCTCAGCTTTATCACTTCGGAACTTATTACTCCATCTTCTACTCATTCGCGGAGTCAGGATTTTAAGTTCGAGGGGGCTAAATGCACAAAAACTTTCATGAGGGGGGCCGATAATGCTAATTATACATGATTTTTTTTACATAAAAAATAGGGATTCAAGAATGTTGGGAGAACGTGGCCCCCTCTCCCCTCTGGCCTTATGCTGGTTCCGTTCCGCTTCCGCCACTGCTTCTACTAACTAAAATCGCGTCAATTTTGGAAATCTTTACAAGTTTTTGTAAAAGTATGCTAACTATACATTCATCATGCATTTACAGTATGTCAGACATATACCTAAAAACGTCGCTCCAATATATTTATGTGTGTAGTATGTATTTCGAATTGTGAGGAGGGGTGGATATATGCAATCTCATAAGCAACACTAAATACATGATTTTCGAACAATACACTTCCAGTGGATAACACAACTTCGAGTCTTTGACAGTATAATATATACAAGGAAGTTAAGAAGAAAATGGCCATGTAAATCCAATCCCGGACCAGTTGCAAATAAGCAGGATTTTTTCATAACAGCAAATAGAAAAGTTTATCTACCCACAAATTGTGACTTTAGCAGATACGAACGTTTCAAATAATTAAGTCTCTTTATATCCTTATAGTGTCCGGCACCTCACTACTAACGAGATGTTTTTTTTACGGGGTGTCAAGTGTCAAACCATAAAGGAATATATATATGCCTACTACTTCTTCCTCTTATCTCTTTCACACACCTTCCATTTAATACCACAGATCAAACCCCTTCCAGTTAATATAATACTCGGACTAAATTCATAAATTACTCGGGATGATTCTTGCTCGAGGTAAAACCAATGTTTCATTTTTATTTTTTTCTAATGTTTCTCTGCCTACAAAGTCAAAGAATGTGAATTAAGTTTTCCCTCATTAGATTATGCTAAGCTGCCAGCTAAGAGAATATAACGATATTTTGCACATCTCCTAGACCAATTCATCAATTCTCTCAAAAACACTTTGAGCCTGATACGAACATACCCAATCAACAATATTCTTTCAAACAGGTTCAGATTTTTTAGAGAGAGAAAAAAAAATGACAAATAGATTGATCCAAGTAGCATATACCTTTGCTTACCAGATACTTAAGGGGGAAATATATCAAGCCACCGCCCACAAGTTTGAGATGTGTAGAGCAAACTTATACACAATCATGAGAAACACCAGAATAACCTTCGATAACCTGAAACCAAATATAACAGGAATAAATTACTCGTGATAAAATACTAGTTTTACCATAAGTCAATGAATAAAAAAAATATACCTAAAATCATGTCAACGGGATGGGGCACACTAAGGAAAACATTATTCACGTTAGTCTCTGAAGATTCTGGAAAATACACAACAATAAGGAACACGATAATTAGAAAAAATAACCGTTACTATAACCACCATCATAGAAACCGACTTCTTTTATATAGATGACGGCAAGGCTAATATAACCTCCAGGAAGCCAGCATTTAGGTAAGCTCAAAAGAAAGATCACACAGAAAGTCAAGTGTTCCATAACAAATCCTGTCAATTTTTTTTCATGAAATTCACACAACAATTATTCTTCATCTGAATAAAAATAAATCAATAAATAAATCAATTTTTCTAATTGGCAACAATTTTACAAACTACAAGTACAATGACACAAATTCAATGAAGAATAAACATGTTTACGGGACTTGATCCCACGAGGATGGATATTGGGCGTAACAGTTGTGTCCACCCAACAACCTTCCCCCCATTTAAGATCTCGTGTTAGGGGTTCGTGCTTCGTATAATTTAGCTCCCATCCATAGCTTAACCTAAAGTTAATAAGGTTTGCTTTGCTTGTTTTCCCTTTTAAGTTGAACCTTCAACTTTTTACCACCTAACTGAAAGCCGTTCATCGTGTTAATTGCACTCTGTGCAGCGGCCGGTGAATCGTAACTCACAAATCCTACATTATATTACAGCAAACTAATTAGACAAAGAGCAAAATAAAAAATGAATTAAAAAAGATAAACAGTGGTGCTTGCATTAGATTATAGCAAACTTAGACAGTTCATACCGAAACATTTGCTGACACCAGTTGCTTTGTCGACAAAAACCTTGGCACTCAATACCCTACCAAAACGCTGGAAGGCATTTGCAAGCTCGTCATCACCAAATTCTTGAGGAATGTGGTAAATGAACAAATTTGCTCCAGGTGGACCTGTTATCCAACAAATGTGTATATTTACAAAAAGGGGATAACAATAATAATTTAAAAATAAAAATAAAATAAAATATAAAAAACTAGGGAAAAAAATAATAAATGTCCAAGGACCTTCGGTCTGACCCCCAGAACTGGTACTGACACTTGAGGATGCTGCAGAAGAAGTTCCCAATTGGCGATTAGTGATAATTCCTCCACCAGGATATGTTGCGACGGGATATTGAACCGCTGGATAAGCAGATCCTAAATTGTAACTCGTTGGATAATTTCTTGCCGCCAATCCGGTTGAAAGATCGGGTGTTACTCCACGTACAGCGCCGCCACTTCCCTGGTTGTTTATAGGTGGAACCAAATTGGCAAAGGCATGTTGGTTCTGCAATTGCGGTATCCGGTAGTGCATCAGTCCGTAAGTCCCCTGTGCCTACAAAAAGGCGACAGTAAAATTAATAATATTAAAGGAGAAAAGTAGTCCGTTAAGTAAGAAGGAGAAACACAAACCTGATAACCGTATCCATTATATGCAGGCATGTAGCCCATTTGCAGTGCACCGTACATAGGTGGATGCTGCTGCATGGAATCGGCGGTTTGTATATTGGACGTCTGTGAGAGAACTTTTTGAGCTTTTCGAGCCTGTCTTTCCTTTTCTGTATCGGCCCATTTCACCACCAAAGGAATAGTTGAACCCTGTCAATTAACAATCAATTTTGACGAATGTTTAATTGGCTTAGCTATAAAGAATAAATTAGAATACTTTCATTAAAATTATATTTTAGACTTTATATTATATCAAATAAAATTTTCAGGAGAAATAAAGTCTAAAATAGTTTACATGTGTTCATAAGCATAAACTGGTAAAGTGACACACACCTCCATTTTATGCTTTCCGTTGAGGGCTTCTATTGCTTCAAGTGCTTGCTCTTTCGTCTCAAATTTTAGAAAAGCACAACCTGCAACAATCAAGCTATTCGTTAAATTAAAACCAAAGTGGATAACCACATATTTCATTATATTAACGTATTACTCAAAATAAATCTCAAAAAGAAAAGAAAAAAAAAAAAAAACATTCACCTTTGCTAGTTAATTGGGAACCTCTGAGTATTTGCAAGTCTCTTATTGTTCCGTAGTCCGAAAATAGAGTAGACACCTCATCATCAGATACATTTTTTGGTAGCATGCCAACAAACAGCTTGTGCTCTGAAATTTTCGTTCGGAAATAAAGAATACATTGGAACCCAAAAATCACTATTAATATATGAAAGAACCACGATAAGAGGAAAAAGGATTCAATTGAGGGAACTAGCAGCATCATATATGAACCAATCACATATGACGAATAAATACGAACATTTGATAAAATAATAAAATGAAGATTATATTTACACCTAGCCTTTCCAACTCGCCATCAGCATACTTCACTTGCAGCGGACTGGATGCCTGAATTAGACACAAAGAACATCTTGCCTTTATATCAAAACGAGAAAATAGGGAACAAATCAAGCTATAAAAGAAAAACAAAATACAGATACATAGCTCTTAGATAAATCCTGACTAAATAATAAATCGTTCAATAGCATCAATTTACACCTATATTCGAAAAAAGATGGAGGATATGATTAAATTTATAAATATACGTATACCCACCTCTTCTGTCGAAAAGTAAGATGAACACACGAAATTTTTAACCGGTTACTCAAAAGTGAGATGTACGTCATTTTAATAAGTTATACCGCACACTCACAATCCAAATCGATTTCTCAAATTTGGCAACTTTACTGCATTGAAGAGCCTTACAATTTACAGGGATTTCAAACAGAAATCCAATGTAGCATCCATGAAATAGTACCATAATCTACGACGTGTATCTTTCCATAACATTTAATTAATAAAACCATAAATGCGAGAAATTATCGAGTAAGCAAATCAAAGTACTAGTGAAGTAGAACTATTCATTCATTTAAGGAAAGTTAATTTGCCAGATCAGATAATTATTCCTTTTTACTTTTGGGTGGCCTTTTGTCCAACACTAAATCAAGCTAAACAAACACTGTCACCTCCAACCACAGTCAATACACATTTTGCCTAATTTACAAACTTCAAATTAACACAAATACAGCACTCACCCCGGGCAGCGTCTTCTTGTTATGACACGCATTTATTGTCTTGTCTGCTTCCTCTCTCGACGGGCATATCACGAAACAGCATCCTGAAAATTAAAATTCAAAAAAAAAAAAAAAAAAAAAAAAAGACCCACCCTCCAAAAATTAGGGATTTCAAACTGTGTGAAAATCGTGGAAATCGCACATTGTGTGATCCGTTGAAGAAATTAAAAACCTCGGGAAGCGCGCGTGGCCTTGTCTTTGATAATGTTGACTTCGTCGACGAGAGCGAATTCTCTGAACATTGCGAGAAGCTGCGACTCCGTCATGAGCTTCGGCACTTGTCCTACGAACAGCTTCACGCTCTCTCCTTCCGCCATTGCCGCCGCCGTGATACAATTAGTACTTTCTCTCTCTACAAATTTATCTTCTTCAGAGATTTCTTCAACTGTTTGACAAAATGCCTCTGAGAAGAGGTGTGATCTGAAATAATCAACGAGTGTGTTATTTTTTTTATATTTTTATATTTCTGAGCCGAGTCTTCGCTCCTGAGGAAGGGGGTAATTGGGAATTCTCTAGATGGCAAAGTTGGGATCTTATGTGAATTTTTTTTATTATTATAATCGAATCCAATGGGCACTGCCCTCGGATTCTGGTTTTATTTACGGGGTTTGCCACTCGTTTCGATTTTTTTTTTACTGATCGACGGTTAAGCAGGGCTGAAGTAAAAAGTCGGCGATTGACTGTGGTAACTTTGTAATAGATTCTACTGACTGGTTTGGTTTGGTTTGGTTTTGTACTAACAATGATTAAAAGATTTATGGCTGTCTTTCTGAAGGGGCTGAATTATTCTCCGGGTTCAATTTTCCTTTTTTATTACGGTCAATGTGCTGAAAACGTACGGTGATCATACTTGAATTTTAAATGACAGCTAGTAAACCTGTATTCTTTTTGCAATTGCTGATTTAATTTTAATTTTGATTCATGTGGTTTTTATGCATAAGTCCCCAACCAAGCATGTTTATTATTCTAGGTTTAGAGGACATATCGCTTTCACCAATAAACACATCCCTTTAATATTAATATTTATTATAACTAAAGGAAACATTCATGTATATCTCAATATTACCCTCAACTATTTATACTCAATTCTTAATTGTAACCCCAATTTATCAATTTTGACCACAAAAATTCAATTTTGACTTTTTTTGGAGCATAATTTAATATGCTCAAATTTCATCATTAACTTAATTTAATCTCAATTTGACCTCGAATTTCACAAATTATTCAATTTTGACCCAAATTTTTTTTTTTCAAAAAACAAATTTCAAAAAAAAAAATTTTTGCCGCCGGATTCCGTCGTCGACCGGCGGTCAACGCCGGTCTCCGGCGTTGACTTTTCAAACTTTTTTTTTCCTTTCGAATTTTTTCGCCGGTTTCCAGCGTTGACTTTTTTTTTTTTTTTTATGCTTTTTTCTTTTTTTTTCTTTTCTTCCGGATTTTTTCGCCGGTTTCCTGCAATCTCCGGCGTTGACTTTTTTTAGTGTTTTTTTAAGTTTTTCCTTTTTGGTTTGTTTTGTTTTTCCACGTCCGCCGCTAAACGTTGACCGTAATTGTGTTGTCATTGACAGTAAATTAACGTGATTATACTGTCAATGATAGTGAATTAACGTAATTGTACTGCCGTTGACATTACATTTATGTAATTGTGTTGCCGTTGACAGTAAATTAATGCAATATTATTATTTTTTATTTTTTATTATTTTTTTTATTTTGTTTGATTTGTTGATAAGTCAACGTAATTATATTACTGTCGTTGACAGTAAAATAACTGTAAACACAATAATATTACTGTCAACAACATCAATATTATTATTTTTTTGGGGTTTTTGGTTTGTTTGAGTTATTCTCGGAGTAACGTAATAATATTACTGTCTATTATTGTAATATTATTGTAAACACAATAATATTACTGTGGTTGACGGTAATATTACTGTTGTTATAGTAATATTGTTGTCAACCACATCAATATTATTATTTTGTTTGAATTTTTTGTTTGTTTGAGTTATTCACGGAGTAACGTAATAATATTACTGTCTATTATTGTAATATTACTGTGGTTGACGGTAATATTACTGTTGTTATAGTAATATTACTGTCACTCACAGTAATATTAATTCTTTTGGTTTTTTTTATTATGTTTACATTTGTTGAACAGTCAACATAGTAATATTACTTTATTACACAATAATAATGAGTTTTATTGTGTTAATATTAATGTGCTAGAGATTAATATAGCAATATTACTGTGTTAAACTATAGTTTAGTTAATTTTACTGTATTTAACAGTAATATAGTTAATATTACGGGTGGGAACGAGCCGAGCTCGAGCCGAGCTCGGCTCTTTTGGCCAGCTCGAGCTCGAGCTCGAGTCCATGTTCCCGAGCTCGAGCTCATCGAGCCAATTTTTTTTGGCTCGAGCTCGAGCTCGAGCCAATTTTGGCGAGCTCGAGCTCAGGCTAATTTTTTTTTTTTTTATTATTATTATTTAATTTTTTATTAAATTTTTTTTATTAGAAATTATTCATAGGAAAATAAAAAGAATTATAAAATAAATAATGAACTCTAGTTATATATATATATATATATATATATATATATATATATATATATATATATATATATATATATATATATATATATATATATATATATATATATATATATATATATATATATATTTCTATTATTATTATTATTATTATTATTATAATATTTTATATAATTATGAATTATTTAAGTAATATAGATTTGTTTCTATTTAAAATACTAGATATAATTATTATTATAGACTATTTACTATTTAGTTAATAATAATAATAATAATAATAATAATAATAATAATAATAATAATAATAATAATAATAATAATAATAATAATAATAATAATAATAATAATAATAAGAATAAGAATAATATATATATATATATGTAAAAAGAAAAAAAAAAAATAGAAGGCAGCTCGCGAGCTGTCGAACAACTACTTTTGGGCTCGAGCTCGAGCTCGTCCGAAGCTCGAGCTCGTGAGCTCGAGCTCGAGCTCAAAAATCCCGAGCTCGAGTTCGAGCTTTTTTCGAGCCGGCTCGTCGAGTTCGCGAGCCGGCTCGGCTCGTTTACCACCCCTAGTTAATATTACTTCAATCACAGCAATATTTCTGTTTAAACGGGAAAAAAAATTACAGAAAAAAAAAAAGAAAAAAGAAAGTTGAAAAGTCAACGCCGGAGACCGGCGTTGACCCCGGCGGGAAAAAAAAAGTTTTTGATAAAAAAAAATTGGGTCAAAATTGAATAATTTGTGAAATTTGGGGTCAAATTGAAGTTAAAAGTAAGTTAATGATGAAATTGGAGCATATTAAAGTATGAGGGGTTATTTTAGTCCTTTACAAAAATCTGGACCATGTGTGGACTTATTGGTAAAAGAGATTTTTTTCTGGATCTCTTTATGAATAAGTACCCATTGATGGGCTTATTTGTAATATGCCCTTAATTCATTACTATTAAATTGAATTTGGAAAGGAATCATATATTTAAACTCCTCTTCCAACATATAACATTTTTGGTGTCTCACATCTCTCAAACCAAACTTAATTAGATAAATTAGATATGAGTGACAAACTCAAATAAAACATTTTAACTATATTCCTATTTTAAAATAAAAATTGATATATATCTTTTGATTTTTATTTAACCCAAAAATACTCTTACAAAGTTACAATACCTAATAAAAGTCACGTGTCTCTTTTTTTTCTAATTTATTTCTCTCTCTCTCTCTCTCTCTCTCTCTCTCTCTCTCTCTCTCTCTCTCTCTCTCTCTCTCTCTCTCTCTCCCTTCTCTTTCTCACGCCGCTCAACATATTCACTTTCTGGTTCTCTCTCTCTCACACACACACGCCCCCCCCCCCCCCCCCTCCTCCTTTTTCTTTTCAATTACAGTGAAATGATGAAGGCTATGACGGTGGTTATGGTAGATGGTGGCGGCGGTTATGGTAGGCGACGACGGCTATGACAACGCTCGGTGTAGGGGTAATTGCATCTAGAGGCTCTGTGATGGCTGGCTCGTTGTTTGCTTGCAACCAACATGGATGAGTCGTGAGGTGGGTCTGGGTGTGGGGGATGGAGAGGGGGAATAGTGGCGGTGGTGGTTGTGGCAGTGGATCGGATTTAGGGTTTGGTGGGGCAAATTTAAGATTTTTCGATTTGGATGTCTACAGATGACTATGGGTGTGTGACTGTTAGGGTTGAAAGGAGGAGTTAGGGTTTCAAGATGTCTGTGGGTTACTACGGATTACTACGGCCCCTACGGGTTTCTGTAGATGTCTACGGAATTTTTTTTTAAAATCATAATTTTCAATTTATTTAAAATAGAAGGGGAAAAAAATAATTTTTTATATAATGAAAAAATACGAAAAATGAAAAAAAAAGAAAAAAAAAAAGAAAAAATAAATCATAATTTTTAATTTTATGTAGAAAAGAAGGGGAAAAATAGATTTTTATATAATGAAAAAATATGAAGAAAAAAAAAATTGTTCCACGTAAAAAAAAATGGTAGATGCAAACTTAAAAATGTTAAATAATATCATAGTTCATCATAGTATATTTACAATCTGCTGTAATTTGAATTTGTGAGTAGCGGGACATTTTTTGAATAAATTTAATAAAGGATGTGAAGCAAATTTTAATTAGACTTGTCATTTAGTTCTAATACGGTTTGTCACAAGGGACTCATATCTTAAGACCCCATATTTTTTTGGGTAAATTACTAAAATCCTGATTAAATTATGAAGAACGCCTCCACCTAGTAGTAATAAAATTCACGGACGTTTGTTTATGTCTTACACGACCCTCTTATTGAGTGATTTTTCACGAAATCTTTTTGATTCGACGGAATATTCTTAAAAAAATGTTAGATTCTATCCCTGCAGACGTTATATTTCTTTATGCTACTTTTTAAATTCAAAAATTACCCTAATGTGGCCTTTACATAGAATCTTTATTTTTCTTAGAGGGTTAAATACAATTTGCACCCTATAAGATTGGTAACACTTAGAGGGTGTTTGGCTAAGCTTATTTTAAACAGCTGATAAACTCTTACGTCTGATAAGATGTTTTAAGAGCTGATAAGCTGTTACATCTTATTTTTATGATTAATTTTTAGAGTGTTTGGATAATGGGCTTATTTCCTATTTTTACTCATTAAAAGATCTTAAATAAAAAGGTGGGGTAGAGGTACTTATTTAAAAAGATCTTATTTGCTCTCCAACAGCTTATTTAAAAAAAAAATAAGATCTTTTTCTAAAAATTTACCAAACACTTTGGAAGAGCTTATAAGCTCTAAAACATCTTATAAGCTCCTTTTAACATTTTATAAGCTTAGCCAAACACCCTCTTACCCTTAAAGTTACAAATGTAACACTTACCCCTCATTAATGAATAGTAAAATGTTGACTTTGAATGAAGTGGCATTATTTCTTCAAATAGTACCCTTCTAGCTATTTTATAAGGGATTATTTGACAAAAGCCCCCCATTAAACATGTCCAGTTACATTAGATCCAAAAAAAATTGGGGCAAATACTGATAAATCCCTAAACCCAAACACAAAGTGCGAGTCAGTCCCCAACAACATATTTTAAGCGTATTGGACCCTAAATCAAACATAAATATGCACTTAACTCCCTAATTGGTGTGCAAAGACCGAAAAACCCTTCACTTTATTTTGAAATTACCTGCAAATTCTGACACACCTTTTCACCTACTTTTCACGCGCCGGTTGAGAATCACGCTCCATACCTTTCAACTATCCGTTGTCTTTCAATTTTCGAACCATTTCCTCAGCGGTTTCAGACAGTTTTTCTTCGTGCAAGCGATTATTCAAGTTCTTCGGTTTTTGTTTGCTTGTATAAATAACCCCAACAAGGCGGAAAGTAGACAGGAAACTAAAGTAATAATTTTCGAAGTAGAAGAATGGTGAAGACAAACAAGGGGAAGGAGAAGCAAGGTTCTTTTTTTTTTTTTTTTTTTCAGGAATCGATAATGAAATTTGTTGTTGTTTTTTGTTGCTGTTAGCAAAAAACAAACTGCATGTTCTCATATTGAATGATTTTGAACATTTCCAGTAGTGGGTAGTACCCAACGGCGAGATTGGGGTTTTCTGAAATAAAAAAATCGAACAACTGGTTCCAATAAAATGTTGTTTTCTTGTTTATGCTTGCAAAAATTGTTCATTTTCTGTGGAATTGCATGATTTTGAACACTTTCGCTCTTGGGTATCATTCGTCTGAAATATTAGTATTTTCCCAAATCACTTTTTGTCATAACAAGGGTTTGATCTTGGGCATTAGATGTGTTTAAATAATATAAGTCTTACTACACAACGGTAGTGCTATTGTAGTTAGAAGGTATAAAAAAAGGTAATGGCAGTTCTTCTGATGTAATTAAATAGTATATGTCGTATTGCCCAATAGTATAAGTACTGTAGGTGTATGGTATTGATACAATATAGGGACGGTATAATTACAATACCTACATAGTACCATTGTTATCTTACAATTGTATTTTTTCTGATTATTGTTTTTCCTTTATAATCGTAATACACTTGCAGATGATGACGCCCAACAAGCATGCAGGTGCTCTCCTAGCGCCTTCAAAGAACAAATGGACATAATTAAACCTATGATGACGGCCAGACACTATGCTGCATTGGAGGAAAATCCTTTCGGGCATTTCTTAAACATGCCTAAGATATACCATAGTTTCTTAAAGGTGTCTGTTCTGTTGAAGAAGACATACAACGTGGAGACACGTACGTTCTGGTTTGGAGGTAAAACTATCCCTGTCGTCTTTGATCCTAGGGAGTTCTGCATCATGATGGGACTACAGTTTAAGGGGATACCCATCGATAAAAACCTGGAAATAGAAACTCCTTTCATTAGACGTGTTTTTGGGGGTAAATTGACCCAAGTAAAGCGTCATCAAATTGCTGAAAAATTGGAAGAGAATGCTGTTAGGACCGACCAACAATCAATTGAGGATTTTTGTAGGTTGTACATTATTTTCGCTTGCAATACTTTCTTATTGCCAAAGGGCAACTTTCAACTGCCGAGGTACGTTTATCCACATGTTGACAAATTGGAGCGCGTAGGAGATTTTGCGTGGGGAAAGTTGGTGTATGATGTGCTCATTGAAAATATTGAGGCACACTTGGCTGGGGCAGGAGGGTATTTTGATGGTTGCACCATTGAGTTGTTGGCATGGGTGAGTGAAAGGATCACTTCTTTGGGATTCGCAATAAGCGTTTTCGAATACCCAAGATTTTTTCGATGGTCCGACTCTAAAATACCAGCTGATGAACGTCAGGCTAAACATCTTTTTAGAGAACTCACACCAGACAAGGTAACAATTTTGATTTATGCATTTTCATTGTGTTATTTGCTTACGTAATAAACTAATGTACAATTTGTCTATATGTTTATTAGGTGATATCATTCTCCGTGCACAAAGAAGAGAGAAAGTTTTTGGTTTCACCTGTGGAAGAACTATCTGGTCCTATTGTTGCAGCTTTGGAGGTCGGTGGAAAAGTCGAAGTCAGGCGTGTAAGTGAAGAGTACTATTAATGAGATGGACATGTCCCATTTGTAAAGCAACGTGATGTTGTTTTATTACACTAATCATTGTTTATTTTATGTGAACTGCAGCAGCATTTTGGAAATGCACAACAAGTGAAGAGGAAGAATGTGAGATTGGAAGAGACAGAGGGGAAGAAGAAGAGAAGAAGAGCTCTTATTTTTTAAGAGGAAGAGGAGGAAGATGAAGAGGAAGAGGAGCAAGATGAAGGGAAAAAGGAAGTGGAGGAGGAAGATAAATTTTTTAATGCTGTTGAAGAACTTGGAGATGAGGAAAAAAAAGAGAAAGAAGGAGAACAAGAAGAAGAAGAAGAAGAAGAAGAAACATTGATAAAAGTACTGAACATGGAGAGGGAGAGAAGGTCGAAGGCAAGAGAAGACAATCGAAGAAGAAAGAGTCGAGGACAAAAAAACAGCGTAGTCTCTGCTAAACTGCCCACAACAGTAATTATGCCTTATAATTTAATAATAAGTATTATTATTATTATTGTTATTACTATTATCACTAATGATTCCTTTGGATATAGGTTGTCGTAGATAATTCTACGTACCAGGGGAGAACAGACTATGTATGTCGAGATGAGCTTACTGATGTAGAGAGGGCAGTACTGGATGGGTACCTCGTTGATGTTGATTTGAGGTAAAATCACTAACTTACTGAACATTTGGTATATAATAACTTCTTATGTAGTATCGGCGTACTAAACAAATAGTGCATGTTTATTTCTATTGTAGTGCAATTGTGATCGAAAGAGGCCCAAACGTATTGACTGGAAAGCATATGTGCGATCTTTTGTTTGATCAGCATCTGAGTGGGGAGCACATCGACATATACATGAGCCTGTTAAATTCCGAAGCGATCATGGATGAACATGGGCATGAGATTGATTATCTCGAGACCCCTGCCCAGGTATAAAGTGGTTTAACAAATATGTTGCATTCTGTGTATACTGGTTTAACAAATATGTTGCATTCTGTGTATACTGGTTTATCTTATATTTTTTTTATTATGTTTCGTAGTATGAGATACTGGCACGAGATCGAATGGACTTCAGAAAGATGGGGGATACAGAGTTGGATACCTTTTTAAAGAGCTTAACATATTTTGGATCTACCGCAGTTGAGAAGCTTGGAATAGCACGTCTCTACAGCAAAAAATATGTTCTGATACCTATAAATCCCAAAGATCACTGGTTCTTGCTTGTATTGGACCCAAACGAAAAAGTTTTTCGGCATTGGAACTCCCTAGCCCATTCTCCGACGAGCCCAGGAATTGCAAATTATATCGTAAGTCCTTAAATCGATGATTACTTCTTTAATTTATATATTGGGGAATGTGGTATATGTTTTATTAATCCATAGTTTGGGTATTGTGATTGAACGGTACTGCAATATGGTAATGAAAATACATGTATACTAATATAATAGTATATTTTTGTAGGCGAGTTATTATAGCAGGGTGATTGAAAATAAAACCGCGTTGGATATACCTTCAGATGTCGAATGGGTAGAAGGATGCAGACAACAAGAAGGGAATGATGATTGCGGGATTTTTGTGTGCATGTGGGCATATTGCCATGCTAGAGATGACGCCGAGACTTGGAAAAAGGCGAAAACTTGCTTGATCAAAAAACTCCGTCCAAAACTAGCACTTGTCTTCTTAAAGCACCAAGGCGTGGATAGAGAGGCAGTAGATGCTGATGCTTTGAACATATTTAGAACAATTTTTAAAATTATTTTTGATTATTTTTGAACAATCTGTTTTATGGGTGTTTTTGGGTTGTGATTGTCATGAACAAGTACTTTTAGATTAGTGTTTGCGTGCGATGATGGTTTTAAAACTTGTCCTCTTTTTGTGGTGTTGTGACACCTATTTTGAATAGTGTAAGTGTTTTGCAAATTAGTTTTTAATACTCTTTTAGTTTCTTGTCGATGCGTATAACCTACCCCATCTATACCATTACCTAAAATGAGGAATACCATAATGTTGATGACTTGAGTTGCTCAAATTTGTTTTGCACATTTGTGATCCATAAGTTTGGGAAAGACATTAAATATGTTTTATATTAAGGTTGTAAGGTTTTTTCAGGTTAGTTTTAACTTTGGGGTTCAAAATGGAAAGAATGTATCGAATTCCTTACAAGATACACTACTAATGTGCAAGGCTTCTATGTATAAGTGATTGTTTTCATCACAAGTGACCATATTCAACAACTATCAACTCCCAAGTTGTTTCAATTCTTGTAAATGAGTCACAAAATGAATAAATGAGGGATGAGATGGTTTTCTATGGTTGTATTGACCCCAAATGATACTATAACAAGGGTACTATTAGTGAAGTACATCAGTGCTATATCGTGGGCAAACAGATACAAAACAACGGTTCCGTCCATCCATATACACGCCACCGATTATACTAGTCGTTAGACCAATCAACACCATAATATTGATGGCATGAATTGCTCGATATTTTTTTATACATTTGTGATCCATAAGTGTGGGAAAGACATATAATATGTTTTAAATTAAGGTTGTAAGGTTTTTTCAGGTTAGTTTTAACTTTGGGGTTCAAAATGGAACAAATGTATCGAATTCCTTACAAGATACACTACTAATGTGCAAGGCTTCTATGTATAAGTGATTGTTTTCATCACAAGTGACCATATTCAACAACTATCAACTCCCAAGTTGTCTCAATTCTTTTAAATGAGTCACAAAATGAATAAATGAGGAATGAGATGGTTTTCTATGGTCGTGTTGACCCCAAATGGTACTATAACAAGGGTACCATTAGTACAGTACAGAAGTACTATATTGTAGGAACTATAATACGTAGATATTGTACGATCCATGCGTGAGTTGTGAACGTGATATACAGAACAGTAGAAGAACAATAACTATCACTATATTGTATGAGTACATTTCTTACGAACAACAACAATTGATTCATCGATAGAGTTAATTTATTTGTAAGTACCCAAAGTACTTACACATTGACATTACAATACGATTAACAAGCTACAATACACGACACTAACTTTTAACTCGTATTGTTACGGTGATTAGTTAAGAAACAATACATAGGTTTGACAAATCATGTAAACTGCAAATATTACTAGGTTTAACACTATCAAACTTTGAATTACTCGAGCTTCATCTCTGGAATTCTTCACTTTACTTTCGCGATGAACTTGGTTCGTCGATCCACTCGTAGCTTCACTTTCTTCATATCGAGAATAGTTGTGGGAGAAAGTTTGCCCAATTTCAAATGGCTCACACCAATGAGAATAGCCATGGTCTGGGCAACAATAAAATAGCCTCCCTGGATTCAAACTTGTCTCCGAAACCATGATTATTGTTTTTTTCCCACAATCACGACGCTTGCAGTTATCTTTTTTATATTTTAAGCTACTCTTTTGAGAGTTGCTACTGGAAGAAGCCATGAATGAGAAGCAGACGAACATAATTACGTGCTTTTTATAAGTTCTGACGACAAAAATAACGGCTATATTATTGTAACGGTCATAAAATTCAAATCGATTCACTTATTATTCTTCTGTGAACCATATTATGTTGTACGTTATACCATATCAACGTAATAACAATACTATTGTAACCAAAACAGTGCGCTCTATTGTAACTAAAATAGTCATATCATGGTACATACAAATGGATAAATAGTACGAAATACATGTCAACAAAGTACAAACAACATAAAAAGAAAGTAGAAACAGAGTAGTGCTACGGGACTGGTTGTTTGCACGTACGGCGATTATGTCCAGGTTTACCACACCGTGCACACTTCGTAGCACGGGTTTCGACTTGCGATGGAATTCTTTTCGTCCTTCTACGGTCTGGTTGAGCTTTCGATGCAGGTGGATTAATAAATACATCTTCCGGGCCATGATTTGTTTGTGCATTGTACAAATCAAATTCCTCATCAAAAGAAGGAATTGGATTAATTGTGTACTTGTATACTTCTTTGTACAAATCAACCCGGAAGCAAGGATCAACAAATTCAAATACCGAATATCCTTTCGCCTCAATACATGCACATGCATGTTTGCACGGAAGTTTATCCAACTGCCAAGATTTGCAAGTACAGGTCCTAGTCTCTAAATCAACACCATACGACTTATCCTCTTCATACACCTCATAACGCGTACCACTGGATCTGGTATATTTTAATAAGCGAGAGGCCGTATAGTTGATTAATAATCTCTTTTCAACTCTTGGACACACTGTACCAGCCATGACTCAAGAATCTTCCCGTCGATTACCTATCATCTTCATTATTTTGATTCGTATCATATCAATCATGGATGGAACTGGCAAAGATCGTTCATCTTTAACCCAACCATTCCAGCATTCAACTTGGTTACTGTTCATTATTCCCCATCTATCCCCAGAAAAGTATGCATTGGCCCAACGATTGGGATCAGAGTCTCGGATAAATGATTCCGCACGAGGCATTGATTGAACTATATGAGATATATGTTCCTCAAACTCTTGCCGAGTAGGAGCAATTGCAGCCTTATGTAGAACACTCACCCAATATGCTTTGTTGTGCAATGGATACGATCTTAGAACCTTTATTCTAAAGTTATCCTCCAAATGTCGCAAACAATAAGCATGGTTGCTACCAGGAAATACCAGTGGAATGGCTTTAATAAGCCCCGAATGACGATCAGAGAAAATTGTGTAATTTTTCAATAAACCCCCATTGTGATAAACAAGAATATCTTTCAGCTTATTACAAAACCACTCCCAATTCCTATCATTCTCGGCATCAACAATTGCATAGGCCAATGTGTATAACTCATCATTTGGATCTTTGGACACAGCAGAAAGTAAGCAACCTTTGTACTTATTTTTAATATGAGTCCCATCCAAACATATCATTTGCCTACACCCACGGTGGAAACCCAAAATAGAATTTCCAAAACTAATAAAGATCCGAAGAAACTTTTGAGTTTGAGGGTCAATCTCATAATCGGCACAACTACCAGGGTTATTCTGTTTTAGTGCACGACAATAACGTCTCAGTTTATCTAACAGCTCGACTCATCCCCATGAATGTCATACATTGCTTTTTCCTTACCTCTCCACGCCGTATAGTACTTAAGCTCCACACCGTACTTTCTTTGGACCTCATTCAAAATAGCAATTGGTTTGTAACCTGGCTCATCTCTCAATTTTTGTTTCATAAGTTGCGAAATCCACGTAGCATCGGCTTTGGGATGACCCCTTGTACGAAGAGTAGCATCACCACAACTGTGCTCAAGAATACATTTGCGAATGCCGAATAACTTGTCTGATTTATGAACTGATGCATAAACCCTCCATTTGCAATTTTCAACAATGCATACGGCTATGATCTTTTGTTGATCATTTTTCTTGTACTTGAAGGTTCGATTGTTAGCAATGCAGTAATTTTTTAACATAAACCTAAAATCATTAGCATCTTTGAAAATTTGATTCTCCCCGCGTATGCAATGTCTCCATGCATCAATTGAATCTCCAACCGGATTGTACTCAATTTGCAACGGACTGTTGGAACTAACAGACTCACTGGAAAATGCAAAAACAATGAAACAAATTGGATTATTACAGTGGACTACAAATAAATTGTAACAATTGAAATAAGTACTTTGAGTGGAATGCTTGCATACGAGAACTCAATTTATAAGATACTTGATATACAATCATTCCATACTATTAGTAGCCTTATATGATACTACGAGCTTAGTTATTCTACACTATCACTGTAGTAACACGATACTATGTAGTATTATATTCTATGCTATGATCACATAAACAAATTGAAAATGCATACAAAACAGAATGGCTGCATACCCGTTGCTGGGGGTCCTCCTTCTACGCCCATCAAGTTCATTAGTGCGGCTCACCATAATGTCGACCACACTCATGTGCATTACCAAATGCAATGTAACCATATTCACCACGTCTTCGTCAGAAGTCAGTGTGACGAACATTCTTTCACGGGGAGCCAAGTATTGGAGCACCAATTTGTCGGGATGTATATCGTTCCACTTCATTAAGATAGATTCATAGATCTCCTTTAAAGTCGAATCATTCTTAATGGAAATGATGTGCAGAGAATCACTGTACCGACAACTTCCAATAATACCAGCGGCGATGGGGTTTGATTCACCATTTGCTGCCATTGTGGGAAATTACAGTTTTTTTTCGTCGGAAAACAAAAAGTTGTAACAGAGAATATGAGGAAACGAAGAGGAGAGAGAAACAGAAGAGAAAAAATGGAAGAAAAAGGAGAGATGAGAGAGAGTGTAGAAGAAAAAGGAGAGAGGAGAGAGAGTGTAGAAGAAATAGAAGAAAGAGGAGAGAGGAGAGAGGAGAGAGAGTGTATAAAGTGAAAAAAAGTGGGGTCAGGGACTGAACTGCATGTTTATGTTTGCTGTAGGGACTGACCCGCTAGTAAAACATTACTGGGAACTGACCCGTATGTTAGTTTTTGAGTTGGGGATTTATCTGTACTTGTCCCAAAAAAATTCTCATCTTTTAATTTGTTAATTAAAAAAGGTTAGGTTTCAATATGGGACACTTGTTTGATTTGAGCCTCAAATCTTTGGCGCATTTACCGCATATACACGGCAACACAAGAAAAAAATAGAGAGGGTAAATTACCAAAACCGCCCCTTAACTATGTTTTAATTATGAAAAAAACCCTCATGTATTCATTATTACCAAAAGAAAACCATCTGACTAAATGTATCAAAAACATGTGTAATGTCTATAATGCCCTTAAGTTAAATTAAGTTTAAAAGGCCATAAATTACCAAAAACCCACATGATCAAATTACCAGAAAACTCCTCAAAATATTCATAATTACTAAAAAGAAACTCCTATGGTGTATTTTAATCTAACAATACCCTCTTTGCAGGATTTCCTTTTTTACTTTTCTTTTGCAAACTCTAACCTCATATTTTTTAGTCAAACGAATTTTTCAATGACATTACTACGATTTTTCAGTGACATTCCGACGAATTTCAAAGATTTTTTTCGGTGATATTTATAATACCAATGACCAAATTTTCTTGATTCGCATCCAAAAGTTCGGATGCTGGAATACATTTTTGCATTCCAAATTAAAAAAAATAAAAAAAATTGATTTCCGTTTTTTTCTTGGATTAAAATTAGAATTATTTATTCACTTGTTAAGCGACGAATTCATATTTTTACGAAAAACCATAGCTACACATTTCATCTAAAACAACTCAATTCGTTCATCCGAAGAAAAAAAAAAAAAAAAGAGGAGTTTTAAGGTATAGTTACATAACATACCATGTTCGGTGTGCCTACATGGCAAGACAACCGTGTTCTTGTCCTCGGCAAAGAAAATGATGCACTCGTTTTCTGACTCCGCATCGCTAACCGAAGCTTTGTTCGAATCACCAACGCCGTATATATCATGCAATCGTTTCGGACCCCACCAGCCTACAAAATCTGCTTAATTACTTTCATTTGAAAATTCTTCCCAATTTTTTTCTCCAACACAGCTTGAGTGATCTGAGCATATTATTACTAGTAGACAACTGTTCTAATATTACGAGCGGGTAAACATATCCTCCTGGAGAAGGCTTTGACAGCTCATCAATGTCGAAGAAGCCTAAGTCTATACCGGTTCCTGAAGGCTGGCAGAACTTCTGTCCGGGTCCTTTTCGGAATATATTATATTCTTACGGGATTAATCTCCGGGTGTATTGGAGTGAATTTACACTCGTCTCCCTCTTCCGCAAAATAAAAGATTGTAATACTGCAATATATAACCATAGTTACATGCATCAGTTTATTTACTCTTAGCCAAAGGCTGGTTATGATAAAACGTAAAATGTTTCTTCTTATCAGAAAATGTTACAAAATTGACATGGACTGAAGTGAATATAAGATCCAAGGCAATTACCATATTACTGAATTTTATATCAATAGAACATAAAATAGGCACTCAAAACAAGTACATTTAATCCTCTCCAATCGTTTCTATAGGAGAAATAGAGTTGGAGAAAGAGAGAATTATGTCTTGTATATTAATCATATATATAGTTACATGTAGGAAATCGTAACCTATTACACAAGGTAACTTATTACACAAGATAACTATAATAAATAATAATAATATATACGCTGCTAATACACCCCCACAGTCGAAACGGGAAATGAGAGGACGTGGAGACTGGAGATAAACTGTTGAAACAATTGAGTAGGTAGTCATTTCGTGAAGATATCGGCAAACTGGTAGGCGGATGGGACGTGAAGAACTCGAACGTGTTCAAATCAACTTTGTCTCAGACAAAGTGGATATCAATCTCCACATGTTTCGTACGAGAGTGTTGAATAGGATTGTTGGATAGGTAGATGGCACTGACGTTGCCACGGTAGACAATGGTGGCTTTCGAAAGTGGGCATAGCAACTCAGAAAGTAGATTGAGTAACCAAGTCGTTTCGGCGACGGCATTTGCGATAACTCGATATTCAGCCTCCGCACTAGATCGAGAAGTAGTGACCTGTCGTTTGGAGGACCAAGAGATGAGGTTGTTGCCGAGGAAAACGCAATAGCCCGATGTCGAACGACGAGTGTCAGGACAACCACCCCAATCGGCGTCGGAATAAGTGATAAGAGAGAGGTCCGGATTGGGGGAGAGGAGAAGGCCGTGGTCGAGAGTGCCACGAATATAGCAAAGGATACGCCTGGGAGCAGCCATATGAGGTTCCCTCGGATCATGCATGAATAAACATATTTGTTGCACAACATAGCAAATGTCGGGACGAGTAAACATGAGGTATTGCAGTGCACCGGCAAGGCTGCGATAGAGAGTAGGGTCAGCAACAGGGGGTCCAGTGGTCGAAGACAACTTGCTCTTTGTGTCAGCCGGCGTTAGACAAGGTTTGCGGGAAGTCATGTGTGCACGCTCTAGTATCTCGTCGGCGTACTTGCGTTGAGAGAGAAATAACCCATTCAACGAGCGAGTAACTGAGATGCCGAGAAAGTAGTGAAGATCGCCAAGATCCTTCATTGCGAACTCCTGATTAAGGGCAACGATGATAGAACGGAGCAATTCAGGTGTGGAGGCCGTAAGTACAATGTCATCGACATACAGGAGAAGGTAGACGCATGAACTGTTGCGACAGTACACAAAGAGTGAAGTGTCGGACTTGCATTATCTGAACCCCATGGTAGTAATGTGAGAGGCAAAACGCTTATACCAAGCACAGGGTGTCTGCTTGAGACTGTAGAGTGCTTTGTTGAGACGACACAAGTGAGTGGGGCGAGATGGATCGACGAATCCGGGAGGTTGCTCGCAGTAGACAGTTTCAGAGAGATGGCCATGTAAGAAGGCATTTTTTCACATCAAGTTGGTGGATTGGCCATGATCGTGAGAGCGCAATACTGAGAACTATTCGAAATGTGGCTAGTTTGACAACTGAGCTAAAAGTCTCGTCAAAGTCGATGCCTGCCTGCTGGTGAAAAGCGCGAACAACCCACAGTGCTTTCTATCACTCAAGGGAGCCATCAGACTTGAGTTTCTGTTTGTATATCAACTTACCAGAAATAACATTAGTGAACGGGGGGGAGGCGGGGCACAACATTCCAAGTATTGATTTTAATTAAAGCAGTATATTCTTCAATAATGGCGTTTCGCCAATTTTGGTCAAGAAGAGCTTGGCGATAGTTGGTAGGAATAGAAGAGGTAGATGACGCAACTAGAGAGAAAAGAGACTTTGGATTTGTGAATGTCCGCTTTACTGCGAGTCACCATAGAGTGTGTTCTATTTCTATGATCTCTAGTTATATATATTATGGGATCCTATTGTAGACGAGTGAATTTTCAAGCAATTAAAATGCTAATTTCCATAGAGTCGGGTGAATTTATTTTTCAAGTGCCAAATATATATATATTAATACTATATAAGAATCTAACTCTCCACCAGCTTTACCTCTATTTATTTTTCCTTTCTTTTGGGCCCTTTTAGTAATAAAACGACGTCGTTTTGGGTATTTTACGTCCAAAAACAACTGGCCCAATTTTCCTTTCCCACTTTCTTAAATTGTGGACGGTACTCTGTAGTGGGGCCCATGGTCGTTTTTTCACGTCACAAGACGTCTGCATCAATTTTTTATTTTATTTTCTCTCTCCACTCCTCTTCTTTGGCCCAAACCCTTTTTTTTATCTTTCTTATTTTTCGTTTTCTCTAGCACCCAACTCCTCCCACCTGCTCTCTCTCCGACAAAGCCGCGACCCCTCTCTGTTAAATCCTCCACACCACCCCCGCCGACCGTCGACCAGGGGAGGCGATCGAAAAGAGCTCGCCGATTCGGGCTGTGGTCTGTGCGTGACGCTTTCCGGCGCTAGACCATCGAGTTTTCCACCACTCCCCAAATTTTCTCCTTGTTTTTGTTTGAAATCGCTCTAGATTAGAATCTGTCATTTGTGGGATTTTATTTTTTCCGCTTTTGTGCGTTGCATATTCCCGGCCATTACCTGCGATTGGATCGGTAATAGGGGTTTAATTTTACTGCTGTCCAAATGAATTTTGGGCTTATTTATTATTCGTCGTCTTTGCTTCGTTTTCCTTGAACGAAAACTTCGTTATGTATGGTAGTGTTGATGTTTTCGATGATGACCAAACATATGATTGATGATAAATATGGATGTTATTTAAAGTTTTTTACTTATTTATGTTCTATTTGATTTGTTTAGCGAAATTTGTGGTCGATCATGAATCTACATCTATAAACTATACGTCTGTTTGTTAGAATTCAGAATTTTAATATATGGAGCTTTGTTGGTATTCGGGAACTGTTATAATGTCTGAAAAGAAACATACAAAAAAGACAATAAGCGAATATGCCGATGCATAAATCACATTCGGGGCGTGAATATTGAATAGCTTTGTTGGCCGGGCATATCTTGCTGGATTTTGATTGCTCTATCGTTATTTCATTTAGTTTATGCCGAACTTCATTTGGTTTATGCCGAACACCGATGGATTTGTAATTCCAAGCTTGGAAATCGAAGACACGAAGTTGGATCTAAAGTCTGTTTCTTCAAACTATTTGATTGTCCATCTTGCAATTCAATGCGGTTTTTTTAATACTTCTTAAGCATAAAATCGAGAAAGTATCCATAATGCAACTTTGAAACTGGGCACGCATTTTCACCTGCTTCGACCGCGATCCATCAAGCGTGTGGGCCTCTCCTGCTTTTCTTTTCTGTTTTTTCTTTCTTGCCAAAAGAGAATTACGAAAGATATACCTCCACCGTGTTGGAGATATTAATATTAAATGATACATTTCACTAACAACTTAAGCTTTTGGTTGAGATGGTCATTCAACATGGTATCAGAGTCAAGTAAAATGAAAAGAAGTCAAGCAAAATGAAAAGGTTCCGAGCTCCAATTCCACAGCCACTCATTTAAAAATATTTCAAGTGCAATGCTTCAAATGTAATTGTCTGCACTTGAGGGGGCGTGTTGGAATTAATATTAAATGATACATTTCACTGACATGCGTCGCCGCTGCACATTCAATTTGTTTTATATCTTCTTATTTGTTCATACCTCACCTTGATTCTTTGCTTTTCCGGTTTTCACATCGCATATTTTTGGGAAAAAAATTCCGCCGCGCTGCCGCTTTTGTTTGTGCCTCTTTTTCTCAGGAATTTTAGTTGTAGTGTACTTTTTCGAATCAAATCGTTCTGCCCATTCTCCGTACTGCATTGTAAAAGACAGAATTGTAAATCTATTTTCATCAGTAGTTGGTATTTCAATGAATAACAATTATATTTTTCAAAATTATGTTCTAAAATGTCATTTTTCAAATATTTGCAGTGAAAGGTGGTATCTCTATTCCTTGCTCTATGTGATATGCCTGATAGCCAAGACTGCGGAAAGATCTATTGTTCTGCATCAGATAGAATTCTTCGATTTTTCACTACTGCATCATGGTGCAATTGCTTAGCTTCACATGCCGACACGCATGATTATATTGATTGCTTCTTTACGTGTATTATTTTTTTGGGTAAAAAAAAATAATTAGTGGTTACATTTCAGACCCTTTTGTGACCATCTATTAACTGATTCACAGTTATTTCGAGTAGTTTCTCGCACCGTATTTTTTGGTATCTTTTCATTTGATCGCCTGTGTAAAAAGGGTTTTTATTGTATGGAAAACGATCGGGTCGTTCATTGGATTAGTGCTTCTCTTTCCTTTCTCACGTGGATTAGTGTGTAAGCTCCTTTAATGCAAATTGATGGGACAGTGCTGTAAATACAGAGTTCCATCGAATAAAGTAAGTTGTGCAAAAAAGAAAAAAAAAACCAAAAAAAAAGAGAAAAACCGAAAAACGATTGATTGTTTGTAGCAGCCTATGTATGCGCTGCACAAACATAAGTTCTTTTGTTCTTTTATTTTGACTACTGCAGTATGGTGCAATTGTTTTCTTGGGTAAATTTGGGGTTTCGTTATGGTATAGAGGAAATCTTGAAGTTACCTTAGGGTATTTTGTATAGCCACTGCCTTTTATTTTGTTTCGTTTTGCAATTTCTTAGCTTTACATGCATACTTATAATGCTACGAACGGTGTTTAGGTGGAGCAGCTGCACAGGATTTTCAAGCTATGCAGTCTTATGAGTAATCAATTGTATAATTGGAAAAAAGAAAAGAAAATTGAAAGTAACCACTAACAAGCCAAGTTAAGTGCTCAATTTTCCATAAATATGGGCCGGTTCGAAGAATTATTGCACTAACCAAACATATATTAAATAAGATCTAATTATTGAATTAATTATTCGAATTGTAGGTTACGAGCTGCTGGTAAAGCTCAGACCGATGCTGTGAAGAAAACACGAACACTCCTGTTTCATGGATTCCGACCTTCTGTGGCTTTTATAGGTATATCTTCCAACTTTCTTTGTTATGATGGAAACTTTTGGCCTCTTGCTTATCAGTGTCAATGTTTTTTTTTTCAATTGTGCTGGCGTCTTTAGGCTTTCTTGTATTGTCGAATACTCGTCATTGTTGTGGGCCCCTTTTTTTACCGGTGTTCTTCGGAGGGTTGTTCAATGTACACCTTAATTGTAACAGTACAGGGTGTTATTTATTTAGCATTGTTGCATCAAAATGCAATGGTTAAAATATTGCATATCTTCTTTGCATCTGAAATTTTCTTAAATAAATTTGTGCCTCTAAGTTTTCGTCTACCCAGGGGCGGACCGTGAGCCATTTACGTGGGGGCTAAGTTTCCGATAGTAAAAAAAATATTAGAATAGGTAAAGAAATGTAACTTAATTTTTTTAGATTAAAGTAAATATTAAAATATATACATCTACAAAAAATACAATCATTTATGAGATAATAGGAGAGAGAACGAGACCTTCAACTACTGTAAAAGTGTAAATGGATGTTTGCGTGCAGAGGAAATGTAATAAAAAGGGAATACATCTTGTGTAAAACTTATTCCTACTTTAATGATTTTTTTTAAATTTTGAAACTATTTTCTCTTTAGAATTTAATAAAATTAAAAAACTAAAATATATTAGTAATAACTCGTATGCCGATTTATTTAGGTGAGAATCAACAATTTTTTTATTTGATTGCTTGGGTTATATATATATATATATATATATATATATATATATATATATATATATATATATATATATATATATATATATCAAATAGGTTCATGACAATGGCATTTAATTAAAAGAGGGACATCTAACTTTTTTGTCTTTCAAATAAATCAACCTTATTCAAACTTATTTGCAAATAAGGAAACTCATTTTATATACACCAAAATTACCCCCAATTCATTGAAACCCAATTCAACTCTAATTTCATGATTTAGATCTCAATTTAGCCCAATTTCATCAATTAACCAATTTTAACCCTAATTTTAATGACCAGCCACCACTAGAGACCGCCGGTCAGCCGCCATTGACCGCCGGAGATCGGCGTTGATTTTTTTTTTCTTAAAAAAAATATTTTAATTAATATTACTTTCTTGGCTACTAAATTACTGTCTCCAACAGTTATTTAACTGTCGCAGACAGTAATTTACCTGTTAATTGCTTTTTTTTTTTTTTTCTTCAAAAATAATTTCATTAAATATTATTGTCTTGGCTGCCAAATTACTGTCTCCAGTAGTTATTTAACAGAGACACCCAAAAAATGGAGGAAATGAGCTTTGAAGCCAACAAGTGAAGGAAAATTCGAGTACTTCAAGTCTCGTCTGACAAGTATTCAACATGTTCTTCACCGAGACTAGAAGTGGGGGCATTTGTAGACATCGAAATTTTGAGATAAATTACTAATTAGTAACCAAAATAAATTAGTTATTAATTATGTCTCAAAATTAAAGTTCATAACATATTTGGGCTTTAATGTTTGGCCCACGCTGCAAGTCGAGAAACACTAACTTATGCCAGGAAACCCTAGCTCGTGCCTATAAAAGAAGGCCTCCAGCTCATACAAAAACCAGGCTCACACGCACACATATCGAGCTCTCAAGCTCACGTCTCGAGCCTCCGCCTCGAATATATTACATATTTGAATTCGAGGTGTTCGTGGTAGGAAATCATTCGTTCGATTCAAGAACAAGTTTTTAAGCCCTTGAATCAAATCTAGAATATGAGAGAAGAATCAGGGGAATTCACGGAGATTGTAATCCGCTTTCGTTTGATTATAAATTATTTATTCCCTATTTTCCTGTCTTGTATTTTTATTGTATTTTGCAGACTCAAAAAATTTGTGGTTAATAGGCTAATAAACCAACAAAATCCATATTACAAACTACTACTTAGACACGGCCATGGGCCGGTTTTCGGCCCGGAACCAGCCCGAACCGGCCCCGCCCGTTGACCGGTAAACCGGTCCCGGAACCATGAACCAGCCCGTGTACCTCGGGACGGGCTCGGTTCAAGGAAATCCGTGAACCGTGAACCGCCGGTTCAAGCAATATAAATATTTAGACAACTAATTAACCACATAAACAAAACAATTAGCAAGCCATAAATTAACTAACCCGCTTTTTCTTTTGGTCTCCATCGGACCTATATAGTGTCACAATTCGGATGGAGAGTCTTCCCAACCGAAAATGCAATTAGTTCAGCTCAAATGCTCCAATCGAGAGGGTCTTTTGTGAGGAAACTTTTTGTACCAACAACACATTTCCATGTTTCCGCATCATACAACCAGTTGAAATATTTAGCTAGGTAGTTTGCCGTGAAACTTGGATCACTGATGTCATCATTAGCCTGCATATATAATTAAGATGTCACATTTCATCAAATAAAATATAAAAAGTTTTGCTGAAATTAGGAATGGAAAATCCATAAATTCCAAGAAAAATATTTCGTTTACCAAAATAAACGTGTTGAAGGCGTGCATTATCATTTGTAATGGCATAAAGTTGCAGCTATGTATCGTCAAGATTTCACGTGGGTAATCAACAATAATGACATTGATTCCTTTTATCTTACTCGAATCAACTGATTCACTTGATTTTGGGGGACTTTTCAATTTCGGAGGAGTTTTTGCCGTCCGATACAACGAAAATAAAGTATTTTTGACTGTAAATACCACGTAATCTTCTCCATGGATTGGAGAAGGTGGACCCTCTACCAACACAAATACATATATATACAATTTATAGAAGAAATATATATAATTATACAAACAATATTCAACTGCTTTAAATTCGACATAGTTCAAATCTGAAGCAACATTACTTACATTACTCGCATCCCAACAATTGGTATCATATCTTCTTTGATTAATTCATTTGAGGTTCACATGTTGTCCAAAGTTGCATGACACGAAAAATTCATATGTTGCATGTAGCGTTTTGTTTCTAACTTTGTTTTGCATAATAGAAATTCCGCTATTATGGTTATGAATATTTTATTTATGTTTTATGTGAATCGATCCCACTGCTGGTTACTTGTCGGTTTTAATTTCCATCGCGACATATTGATGGAAGATCGTTTGCCTATGATATTTTTATTTTTTGTAATTTTTCTAGAGGAGTTTTAGATAGAAATTACATAGATAGAATAGAGCAGTTTGTGTTCTCGGAATAGTCTGCACGACTGTGCCATTTCTGTTATTACGGCTTAGTCCACCGCGATCGAGCTGAAATTTTTTCTGGAGGTTCCTAACTCCTTAACTTAGAATTGGATTGTTCGGATTGTGAATCAGAGTTACCCAGATAGAGATATAAATTTCAGAATAAGGCTGGAAATTTCAGTACAACACCAGAATTATCACCGCGCGGGGTCTCGACATCGGGCAACGGGCAGTGGCTCCGGGCAGCCTGAAATTCGAGAATTCTGGAGTTTACATTTTAAGGAGTCTAAATCCGGGAGTCCCATCTTAACCATAATAACTGAAAATTAAATTGCTTTATTTAATAATTTATGGTTGATGTGTGCTTATATTTGTTATAAGCATGATTCTATGTATTATTCATGTTTATTATATTTGGGTTTAATTTGTTTATATGATACCCATGACATATAATTGGACAACATGAAATTTGGACATGCACAAATTTGAATTTAGTTTATTATGTTCATGTTCATCTATGTGTATAATATATGGTTATAGATGTTTTTATGTGATACCATGGCCTATAATTAGATAACATAGATGATTCTATTGAACATGATCAATTTATCATGATTCGTAGTTTTTCTATGTTTGTTATATAGGATGATTAATTTGTGTATTAATAGGTGTTAACCACAATTTTTTAGTCTGCAAAACATATAAATACAAGACAAGAAAAATATAGGAAACAACTAAATTTATTATCAAACGAAAGTGGATTACAATCTCTGTGATTTCCCCTAATTCTTCTCTCATATTCTAGTTTTGATTCAAGGGCTTAAAAGTTTGTTCTTGAATCGAACGAATGATTTCCTATCATGAACACCTTGAATTGAAATATGTTATGAATTTGAGGCGGAGGCTCGAGACGTGAGCTTGAGAGCTCAATATGTGTTTGTGTGAGTCTGAGTTTTAGATGCACCGAAGCCGTCTTTTTATAGCCACGAGCTAGGGTTTCTGGACATGTAGCGTGGGCCAAACATTTTAAATCCCAAATATGTTAGGGACTTTAATTTTGAAACCTAATTAATAACTAATTTATTTTGGTTATTAATTAGTAATTTATCTCAAAATTCCGATGTGTACAAATGCCCCCCACTTCTAGTCTCGGTGAAGAACATGTTGAATACTTGTGAGACGAGACTTGAAGTACTCAAATTTTCCTTCACTTGTTGGCTTCAAAGCTCATGTCCTCCATTTTTTGGAGTAAGTACCACGTGCTACGCACGTGATTTACGATTTTACTGATTAGATATTTTTTGAGTTAAGTTAGACATTTTGGATATTTCATCAAAGAATAAATATTGAATAATCAACACACATTAACGATCAAATAAAATTATAGTAAAGAAAAAATCTCGATATAATTAGTTTTGTAGTTAAATGCTTCATTTCTTAGCTTAGGTTACATTTTTAGCAAACATAGATGAAACAACTTCATATAAATTTAGGAAGAAACTGTATACTTATTTTCAATGTTAGAAGAAACGGAGCGGACCGGCCGGTCGAACCGGTCCGACCGCGACCCGCCACGAAAGCGGCCCGGTCTGACGCTGAAAACCGGGATATTCAAGAACCCGGGTCAAATGTTAAAAACCCGGTTCGACCGGCAAAACCCGGCGAACCCGGAAACCGGACAATGACCCGGGTTCTTATCTAAAACACTTCGCCGGTGATTGTTAGTGGCCGGATCTGCACGAAATTCGCCGGAGGTGGCCGGATCTGGGTGGAGTAGGTTGTGGGTGGTCGGAAATCTGGCAGTGGGTGGCGGAATTCGACGAGTTTGGGTCGTGGGTGGAATAGATTGTGTTGTTGGATATGGAGTGATAAGAGTGATAAAAGAGAAGAAGAAGAAAATGGAGAAAAAAAAAAAAGAAAAAAAAAAAACTGGAAAAAAAAGGGGGAGAGAGACGGGAGGGAGGTAGGTGATAAGAGGAGAGAAGATGGAGAGAGGAGAGATAGAAAAGTAAAAAAAATATATAATAAAAAATTGGGTGTGAGAAATAATAAAGGGAATAGTTTATATATTTAAAAAGTTAATAATTAATAGAAGAGAGTGTGTAAAATAAAAAAAACATATATAGAAAACATATATTTAAAATATTAAAATTGATAAAATAATAAAAAAATAAAAAACCCGGGTCGAACCCGGTTGAACCGATCCAACCGTGACCCGAATGCCTAACCGGTTTTGTGGCCGGTCCGATTCTGATAACATTGCTTATTTTTACTATTTATCCGACATAACAAATTCTAAGACTTACTTTCTTGAAATTAGAAAATTCGCATAAATATATTATCTTCCATTAAACGATAACAATACTAAGATATTTGTTCCCATATAGGATTTATTCTTATATAAAATGGTAGTATTTCAAAATTTTAATTCGAAATATTTTAAGAATTGTGTTAGAATGTAATAGAAAGAATACTAATTAGAATATAAAAAAGTCTGTGACTAAATAAAAATGATCTAAAAGTTATATATTCTTAATTATATATACTAATGATAACTTATTGACATACGTAAGTTACTAAGTTACGTTAGTTGTAATAATTTATTTGTTAGCTTGGTTGACTGCAAATATAGATGAAATAGTTGAGTTAAAATTCATGATTATTTTATGGCGATGTGATAAATGTCGTCATTCACTTTTAATAATACGGTTTCGATTTCAAACGTGATTTTGACTCTTTTTAAGGTTGAATTTGGCAAAACTCAAACTGAATTTTTAGTTCCTTAACGAGTTAACTTTCTAATCCAACTTGAATCACCAAAATTGGATGTTGGATGAAAACGATATGAATGGATCAATGAACATCATCTAAAATTCAAAATGTAATTTATCATTGCATAATTTGCCTCATCCGACATCCAATCTAGTTTATTCAAGTTGCATATTTCAGCCTAAAACATGGTTAAAATCATGTTAGAAGTTAAAATGACATTTAAGATGTAACATTTCAGCTAGTTAATATGCTTTTTTTTTAATCCTGGATATCTTTATTTTGTAATTTTTTTCATAATTACTGAAAATTTGGGATAACTACATCTTGTAAATAAATTATATTGCATTAAACACAATGATACTAATATATAATGTCCCATAAAACTAAGCATGGTTTCGGTTGTTTAGCACACTCCCAATGAACTCCATTGAAGGATATTAAAGTCTTCCAATGGATTGAAGGAAGAAGGATATCAAGGGTTTTGGATTATGGGTATTTGTATGACTCTTGAATTATTTGAGAAACTGTTTCAACTGCCCATCTTTGAAATGGCCGAAGTAGTTTGTTGGCTAAAATTCGTTGTTAATCATTAAATACTAAAACAGAGAAAAAAAATACAAAACAAAGAAAGGAAAAAAAAAATACAAAAGCCAATTTAACACATTATAAAAGGAGAATTAAAATCAGCCCTCATTAGGAGAGTTGGTACCTAGCCTTTAAGAAAAAGAAAAAAAAGAATAGAATTATCATAGACCCTCTAAGATTTATATATGATAATATGAATTTGTATATTTTGATGGGGGAAAAAGCCCATTTGAGTAATTATATTATCTGGTTAAATTAATGGGGCTCTTTGAGAAAACCCCCTCACTACTTTTTTTAATGGAGGGAGGCCCAAAATATTTTAGTCCATTTGAGAAAAGTCCACACTCATTTTCAGCCATTATATGTTTTCCAGCTTTAGGGCGCTCATCACATCTTTTTTTTTCGTTTTTTTCCCGTCTTTTCTGTATCAGTTTCCTTAATCGACTATGAAGCATAGTCGATTAACCTTAATCGACTATGCTTCATAGTCGATTAAGGAAATTATTTAATTATTTAATTTTTTTTTCTATATCAGGTATATTAATCGACTATGATGTGAAGCATAGACGATTAAGAATCTGCTAATAAAAATAACAAAACACAATTGCGAAAAAAATACAAAATCAATTATATATTACAAAATTGAAAATTATAAAAATATTATAAATGAGACTATACAATTTGGAATCAATAAACAAAAAGTTCAAAAAAAAAAGGAGTTGATCAACCTTAATCGACTGCCAGAGCATAGTCGATTACCTTAATCGACTATGAACATGTACATAGTCGATTAAGGTTTCAGCATGCGCGAAATTCTCTACCAGCGCCGTCCTCCGCCCGATCCACCAAAAAACCCTAAATATGCGTCCCTACACCACCGCCACATCACACTATTCATACTGTTGTAGAAAATCCTCAATAGTATGCGTGTTGTTTGAGAAACGTGATTTCTTCGACAAATAAAATTATAATAAAACGAACAGTAACTAATTACTCCATCAATTTTTACTCACAAAAATTGATGTTGAAGTGCATAGTCGATTAAGGTTTCAGCATGCGCGAAATTCTCTACCAGCGCCGTCCTCCGCCCGATCCACCAAAAAACCCTAAATATGCCTCCCTACACCACCGCCACATCACACTATTCATACTGTTGTAGAAAATCCTCAATAGTATGCGTGTTGTTTGAGAAACGTGATTTCTTCGACAAATAAAATTATAATAAAACAAACAGTAACTAATTACTCCATCAATTTTTACTCACAAAAATTGATGTTGAAGTGTATTCAAAATCAAATTTTAATGGAGATGATGAATTTAAAATAAAAACAAATCAATCAGTTAAAGAAAACAAAGCGCACCGGCAACAGCTTGTTTGACGGGGTCTTCATATCGTCGCGCCGAAACCTCGTCGTCGCGAGCCTTCGCGGCCAGAGCTCCACCCCCAATATGTCCAATCATGATGGTTGCAGCAGTTCTTCACCCAATATGTCTGCCAATGTTCGTCGGATCAGTATTTAACGGCGTCGGCTGAAATCTAATCGAGAAGAGAAAAAGAAGATCGAGAAGAAAAAAAGAGAGAAGAAAGAACGAGAGAAGAGAGAGAAGACAAGAGGGAAAATGAGAAGAAAAGAGATAACAACGGGAGAATATGATATGTCAAACTTTAGGGTTAAGAGTAAGGGTATAATTGGGAGATTAGTTTTATTAATTATCCAAAGTAACAACAAAAGGGGTTTTCTCTAATTATTTTTGGAAAGAAGTGTTTTCTTAACTTATTTTCCTAGATAAGGGGGTTTTTGCTAATTATCCCTAAATTAATAGTATGTTCTAATTTGAGAAGAAATATAAATTAAATAAAAAGATTGATAGTGAAATTGCATGAATTTAATTTCCCATACATAAAAATCCCGTCGGATATTCAAAAGAACAATAGAAGAAATTATTACGTAATACTTCTATCTGACATGTTTCACGTAAAATGAAAGATGAAAGATGAAATTACAAGCAAAACACGTACTGTTAATTCACTAAGACATCATTAATATAAAAGGCTCACAAACTCACAAGAGGTCATCAGCAACCTTCAATCAATCAAGTCCTTGATGTCAAATTCTCAAAGACTCAAGTCCTAGAATACACATATATTAGTCGAAACGTCCTCCACGTGTTGCACTCCTCCATCTTTTTCTCTTTCAAGCAAACTAATTTTTTTTTCAAGGATATTCTGGACGGCTGTCTCAACTTTTGCAGTATATTTTAGACGGCCATCTCAATTTCCGAAGGTGCACAACTCGTCGTAACTTCTCCAGACGGCCGTCTGGAGTTTTGGCTTGATTTTCGGACGGCCGGCTGGGCTTTTTGTGTCTGTTTTTCGACCCAAAAAATCAAACATGATTAAATTATTAGATTGCAAGATTATATATATTCTAAGAAAATAAAAAAACAACTAAAAACACAAAAAATATGAGGAAAAAACGATAAATGCTCAGGCTGCCTCCCGAGAAGCGCTAAGTTTTAAGTCTTCAGCCAGACTTTGCTTCTTGAAATTGTTATGTCCAATCTAAGTCCTTGTAGATTGCGCATCCATCCATTGGCTTTATAACTTCAATTGGAACCAATGCAAGGATAGGATTGCAATATGTCAGGGTCCACCTTAGCATGTAGTCTTTTTTGGTTGTAATCAATCGGTACGAAGCCAAGATGGGATGTTCATCGGCTGCCCCTCAAATCGGTACACAAAAACCTCAAGTATGCGTATAACCTCCACTTCAAACACATGCGTCTTCTCAACAACCTCTATACATGCCTTCAAAGCCACGTCAGGAACAATGATAAGATCCTCAATTTGAATATTTGCAACCACACCCATCTCCTTCTTCTCTTGTTCCGAGATATCTTTGGAGTTTAGCTCGATTGCATTCTCATATTCATCATCCTTAAGCGTCTTCGTAAGTTCTTTTTCCTTCTCATCGCCACTATTTTCTAGGTCTAAAGGACTACAAGTTTTAGACATATTTTCTTTGTTGCAACCATTCTTGATATCGTTTGGAATATTTTCAAGAGACCTCTGGAACTTGATCTATTCCAACTGTATCTCTATTCTTTAGATAGATGCTTGAGTGGATTTCATAAAATCTTCAAGGATCAGTTCAAATAACACTCCTGAATAGTGGGTTCTCGTGGCTTTGCATGATAGGTTTGAAAATCATCAAATCGCGGCTCAAGGTGTTGAAAATTGTGGAAATCTTGGCTTGGAACGCTCTGCTGGTACGTGTTGGTGTATTTGTTCCAATAACCTCTGTTGGTATTATCTATGAAATTATTCGCCTTCGGTGCATAGCAACATTGATTAGTGTAATGATCTCCACCACATATTGAACAAAATAACGGCATATCATAGGTGTTTTGGAGGTATTCGCCAGACGGAAGCCATTCATATCCCGTTTGAGGTGCACGGAAATTATAACCTGACATGTAACCAAATAGAAAAATTAAAATAAATAAAACTAAGAAAATAAAAAAATAAAAAAATAATTTGGGTGAATCGAGAGAATTGTTCAAATCTAGAGTTAGAATAAATAGACAATTAAAATACTCCCCGGCAACGGCGCCAAAAACTTGTTGGTGGAAATACCTACACGTAAGTGCACGTATCGTACAAGTAATATTAGACATGGCCACGGGGCGGGTCGGGTCCGGGTCCGGGTCCGACTTTTCGGGGACCCGAAACCGACCCGCGGGGAGGCGGGTCCGGGTCCGGGGCGGGTCCACCCGGGTCCATCCGGGTCCGGTCCGGGTCCGGGTCGGGTCCGGGTCCACCCGGTTTTTCAAATTTTTTTTTTTTTTTTTAATTTATAAGAAAGGAAAAAAAATTATATTGAAACTTGAAAAAACATGAGATTAACTTTAAATTCAAAATAAAAAAATAATTGAATTTAAACACTAAACAATTTTAGAAAAAAATGAAACGATTAAGACTTTGAGACATAAAATAAATAAAATTAAAGTTGTGAAAATTGAATTATGGGTATTTTTTATAAGTGAAAGTAATAAGTGAGAAATTTTTCAAAATTTCAAAATTCTAAAAATATCAAAATTCAAATTTTCTTTTAAATTAAATCATATTTTTTTATATTTTTCAAAATTAAATATATATGCATTTGTTACTAGTCGAGATTTTTGATATTAATAATTTATAAATATTAATAAGTTCTTGTTAACAATTGAGGTTAATCGATTTAAATTTGTTACTAGTCGAGATTTATATTTTTAATTAATCATCTTATGATAAGATACTCAATAATATTAATAAGTTCTTGTCAATAGTTGAGGTTAATCGATTTAAATTAATTTAAATGAGTTATAATCTATTTTTTTAAATAAACATATTATTTTATTTTTCATTCGATTTTTTCACACGGTCGATTTTAATAACATAAGTTAATTTGTAATAAGTCAACGCATTTGTTTATATATTGAATTGATTCAATACTTTATATTTTTCAATAGTGGAGATTATATTGATATAGTAATTAATAATAGATGTTTTGATGTATTGAACCGTGATTCTATATATTTTTTTAAAAGTTTCTTATATTGCATTTGTTAATTATTTAATTAAAATTATTTAATAATAATTAATATGAGAAATTTTTCATAATTTCAAAACTAATTTTTTTTTTCAAAATTCGATCTTTCTTTTAAATTAAATCGTAATTATTTATATATGCATTTGTTATTAGGGGAGATTTTTAAATATATATATATATATATTTGTTATTAGGTGTGATTTTTAATATTAAAGATAATGAAACCTGACAATTAATAATTTATTAACATTAGTTATTTAATTGTTATAATTATTTTATAGTATTATTTATAATTATATATTTATAGTAATAAGATTAATATTACAATAAGTAACTTTGCCCGAGTGGTTAGTACCCAGAAGCTGCATTTTTGGTGAATATTTCATTAAAAATCCGGGTGGACCCGACGGGTCCTTGGGCCAGGCCCTCGGGTCCGGGTCTTCGGGTCCACCCGCCAGGTAGACCCGGCGGGTCTCGGGTCCAAGAAGTCGGGACCCGAAATCGACCCGTATTTGGCCGGGTCCATGGTCAACGGGTCGGGTCCGGGGCGGGGCGGGGCAGTCAACGGGTCGGGTCCGGGCCGGGTCCGGGTCAGACCCGGCCCGTGGCCATGTCTAAGTAATATAGTGGACAATTAAGTCCGGATATCGATCCCACGAGGGTCGGGACCCGAAATCGACCCGTATTTGGCCGGGTCCATGGTCAACGGGTCGGGTCCGGGGCGGGGCGGGGCAGTCAACGGGTCGGGTCCGGGCCGGGTCCGGGTCAGACCCGGCCCGTGGCCATGTCTAAGTAATATAGTGGACAATTAAGTCCGGATATCGATCCCACGAGGAATATTCAGCTATCTAATTCTAAGCGCTAGATTATCCCAACTATGTGCAAGCTTACCCTACATAGTTGAATTTAGAAAACTAAATTAAACTAAAATATTAAACACAAATTAAATAGCAAGAAAAATAAATAAACACGAAGATTATCTAATTCTAAGCGCTAGATTATCCCAACTATGTGCAAGCTTACCCTACATAGTTGAATTTAGAGAACTAAATTAAACTAAAATATTAAACACAAATTAAATAGCAAAATAAATAAACACGAAGATTAATCAAATTAAAAAGCCATAGGATTTAATAAATAAACACGAAGATTAATCAAATTAAAAAGCCATAGGATTTTATCTTCCCCTACGTGATTATTGTTAGAGTAGGTGACCAACAAGCCAACTTGTGGTTGTGGTCTTTCCATTTATTCTTGTAATAAATAATCATTTTTTGTATTAATGATAAAACACCTTGGTATTATATATCTTTGTCCCTTGTTTCAAACATAGATATTGTTCGGCTTGGTAACAAGTCGCCAGCCTTGTTTCGCCAGCAGAGCGAGATTAAAACTCCGAAGATCCCGAAATCCCATGCCCCCATCTTCCTTCGGTTTCCATAGTTTCTTCCATGCAATCCAATGCGTCGTTTTATCCATGCCAATTCCCCCCACCAAAAACGACGCGTAATGGCTTCAATCTCCAGAACCAATCCAATCGGCAGTAGAAAGCAAGACATAACATACGATGGGATTGCTTGTAGGACCGCCTTAACTAGGATTTCTTTCCCCGCCTTAGAGATATTCTGAGAGTTCCCTCCCTTTATTCGGTCCCATACCCTATCTCTCAAGTATTGGAAAACCTCCTTGCGCGATTTCCCCAAAGCCACCGTAAGCCCTAAATATTTTTCATGACTCACCACAACCTGGAAGCCTAATAGCATGTATAGATTCGCGGGTCTCCGGTGGTGTAGCTGGACATAAACTAATTGTCGATTTCTCCATGTTAATCACCTGGCCAGAAACACGTGCATATTGGAGGAGAATTTGTCGGATTGTCCCAGCATTATCCTCGTTTGCTTGGCGAAAAATTAGTGTATCATCCGCGAAACACAAACTCGAGACCATTGGAGCGGTCGGAGCTACTCGACATCCTTGCAATCGCCATCTTTCCGTCGCCCGTTGCACCATTGTTATAAGCGCCTCTGTACAAAGAATGAAAAGATATGGCGAAAGGGGGTCGCCTTGCCTAAGCACCCGCGAAGGGACTATCGAACCACATTGTGACCCATTGAACAAACACGGGTAAGAAACCGTCGAAACACATAGCATAATCAGATCAATTAAACCACTAGGAAAACCGAACCTACACAGAATCTTTCTCAAGAAAAACCACTCAATGCGATCATATGCTTTACTAATATCTAACTTCATAGCCATAAGATTAAAGCGTTTTCGAGAGTTAGTTTTAATGAAATGATTAATCTCATAAGCTACTAATACATTATCTGTAATTAGTCTTTGCGGCACGAAGGCACTTTGGGTAGGGGATATGATATCGCTCAACACTTTCTTGATTCTATTAGCTATAGCTTTAGAACCAATTTTATAGATAACATTGCAAAGGCTTATGGGACGATACTTAGTCATTTTTTCCGGTATATAAACTTTAGGAATAGGGACGATATATGTGAAATTAATCGAAGGGGGAAGAATTTTGTGGTTTAAGAATTCAAGCACACAATCAACGACACTGGAGCCTAATATTTGCCAATATTTTGTATAAAATACAACAGGGAAACCGTCAGACCCTGGGGCTTTTAACGGAGCAATTTGAGAGATAGCATGAGTTACCTCATCGACAGTGAAAAGAAGGGAAAGGTGTTGGGTAGCCTCACCGGAAAGCCTCGCCCCAATATGGTCCAGGACTTCATCTATCTCTCTCCTCCGGATTCGTCGACTGAAACAACTCCTCGAAGTATCCTGTGATAACCCGTTCAATGTCCTCCCTCTGTTATGCCACCTTCCCTCATTATTCCTAATTCAGTGAACCCAAATCTTCTTTTTTCGATCCGTAGCTTTCGCGTGAAAGAACTGTGTTACGACCCCCCTCTTTGATCCATTGAATTCGGCTCCTCTGTCTCCAATACAAATCCAAGTCCCCATATGTCCGTTCCAGAATAGCCTTTAACACCTTTCATTGGGCGATATTTGCTTCCGACTGACTTGCGGTCTCAAGATCGTGAATTTCTTGCTGCAGTTGGTGGATCCGTTGCTTCGGTTTATTGAGCACCGAACGACTCCATTGTTTGAAAGTTGTCGTGCGATTCCTAGTGTTGCGAATAAGACGCTCAAAAGGGTCCGAAGAAAACCTCTTGTCCCATTGCTGACGCACTATATCCTCACATTCTTCTTGGCGGGTCCACATCGCCTCAAAGCGAAACGGTCTCCGTCCGATCTTTGGCCGGTGATTTTCCACAGGGTCAACTTCTAGCAGAATTGGAAGATGGTCTGATCCCGTAGCCACCAAATGATGTACAATAGCATTAGGAAAGATCTCGCACCATGCCGAATTCCCACAAACTCGATCTAGTCTGGATCGGACGGCAAATGGTTCCTCTCGGTGATTCGACCAGGTGAAATGTGAGCCTACATATCCCAAATCTATGAGAGTACACTCTGCCAAGACTTCCCTAAAGGCCTCAATTGAACTCAGGGACCGCACAAGACCACCCACTTTCTCCGAATTAAATAATATCTCATTGAAATCGCCTCCAATTACCCACGACAAATTGCTTTGTGCATTAAGTTGCCGCAAGAGAGACCACGTTTCGTTGCGCCTCTGCTGCTCCGGAAAACCATAGATGCCGGTAAATTGCCAAGCTCTACTCTCTGGCCCATCATGCACAACAGCGTCTATGTGATTACTTGAGAAATTACGTAGCTCCACTTCCACATCTTTCTGCCAGAGTAATGCCAATCCTCCCGAAAGACCCACCCTATCCACCGAAATTCCAAAAAGATTTCATTTCCTCATCAACTTCTTAACAAATGATGATGTCGATTTCGTTTCCGATAGGAACACCACCTTGGGGCGATGGAGACGAATGACGACTCCAACCACATATATTGTCAAGGGTGTCCCCAAGCCCTGACAATTCCAGTACAGGTAACTCATCGGGATCTGTTAGTCTGCTTCGTGAGAGTAGTCTTCATGGCCATTGATTCATCGAGACTATCCATTGAGGGGAGAGAGAGAGAGAGAGATAATGTCTGATCCGGTTCGAGGAGATAGGTCTCCGGCAACGCTGGTAGTGGATCTGATGAAAAACGGAGAAAACGTGTTGAGCAAGGATTTAGGTAAATAGAGAACGCAAAACAAGACACGTGCTGGGAAATAAAAGCGCCGCAAAAGACCAAGAAATAGGGAAAAACTCTAAAACAGAAGCTAATCAAATAAGAGAAGCAAATCAGACAACTAGTAAAGCATATGATCCGAAATTTGTATAATTCACGAGATAAGATTCATAACCCTTTTTAATTGAGAGAAAATTAGTGGGAAAAGCCTCTCATACAGAGAGAAAAAACAAAGCCTCTCATGTAGAGAGAAAAACCCTAACGACAGAGAATAAATACTAGAGTTCAAGGTCCAATCGAAGCTCTTTAATGAGGACCTTGAGTTCAACTTTAATCGTTCGATAACTCAAACGCCGTCTCATCTCGTGATTTAGACTCTAGAAATGAACCATTTACATATTATCTTCAAAATATGGTATATCCATCCTAGTGAATACCTAGTTAATCATCAAATAATTTGACTTACCACTATCAATGGTATAGATGTGAATGATCTAAATCTTGTAGAGACTCACGAAGAGCTCACAAAGACGGCCAATTATTTGGTAACATAATTTGAAATGAAAAATCTTGGAAGGCAAAATGTATCTCGAATAGAAGATCTATCAAATGAAATTTATCCATTAATACAAATAAGAGATGGATAAGACCTAATTATCTATTGAGTGACATTATGTTTGTATAATCATTGAATATAATTAAAGATCTTTTAAGCCCTCGAGAAGATAATGAAATAATAAATTATCATATTCATATATCGGAGTAATTGTGAACTACTTCATTCAGAAGATGATTAAAAGTCATATGTCGAAATCAGGGGGAGCATGAGCACTACTTATAACACTGTACTCTTTTTCCTTCGATCAAGTTTTTGTTCCTATGGATTTTTCTTGGCAAGATTTTAACGAGGCAGTGTCAAGCTCGCAAGTTTCAAATAAATGTACTTTTTTCTCCTTCGATTAGGTTTTGTCCCAATGGGTTTTCCTAACAAGGTAAAAACGAGGCATATTCTATAATGATGGACATCCAAGGGGGAGAGTTATGAATTCTTAAAGGTGTGGATGACCACCATTACTCACCATCATCAAGCATCATCACTCCCACCATTTTTACACCATAATACCTATTCATGATCCCATTATGATCTTGTAATTCATGAACTTTGAGAGATCTTTCTAGTGCTACGTATAGAGCACCATGTATTGTATTTGTACACTTGAAGATATGGAATAACATATTACATATTCTCCCTACTTTGTTCTCAACTTCTTGTATATTCTTTATTAGTTTCTCGACATTTATAAAATATTCAAAAAAAAATCAGCTTTGTTGGATGAATATTTTTCATACTAATAGCCAGATGCTAAAAATTAGCCAGGTATATACAATAATAACATAAATGTAATAAAATGGTATAAATAATTAAGATAACATAATATTTAAATTTAAATTAATAAGAAAATTATATTAATTAAGATCAAAATATATTTTTATTATAGTTTAATACATGTAGATCATATTTTAAGGTGTATAATGTATATAATGAAGCACAATAGCACTTTTTGTTTAAGGAGTGTTAATGTAGATCCCCCTTTAGGGAGACTTATATCAACCATATATACAGAGTAGGGTCTTTCTACCGTCCGAACGCTAAATTATGCCTAAGGTCAGTTCCGGTCTCATTGGCCGTCACGTGTCTAAAAATAAAATAATATTATAATTTTCATTGTGTTTGACCTAAATATCCTTATTATTTATAATGTGTCATTAAAAAACAAAAAGTAATAATGTTTATTGAATGTCTTTATTATCCTTAGTATCTTTTTTTACAAAAGGGTAAATTTCACTTTCTCCCTTGTACTTTGGTTTCGTATCACTTTACCACATTCTACTTTCGATTGCATCGACTTTCTCTCATGCACTTGAAAAATTATCTCAATGTGTGGCCCTCGCCATTAATTGTCAGATATTTGACCTTAACACCGTTTGATCTCAGCTCTGATGTTACAAAAACGCCAACTCTCATAATTTAAATAATATTAAAAAAATAAATAAATAAACAAAAAGAAAACAATAAACAAATTCAAGATAATGCCCTTTACAAATTTTAAAGGGAGCATCGAATCCGACTCAAACACGACAATCGCTCCGTTGACCAATGACCCGGACCCACCCCGACTGGTTAACCTGTTGGACCTGGCCCAATGATCAAACCTAGAGACCTAAATTTAATTGGTCAGTTTTTACCAAGAATGCTTTAATTAACAGTCAAACTTGGGCTATTACAAGGTAACGGTAGTACCAGCCACTGGGACAAAGCATATATTTATTCAATATATAGCAATATATATATATATATATATATATATATATATATATATATATATATATATATATATATATATATATATATATATATATATATATATATATATCAGTGTAAATGATTTAATCGATATAAATAAGGTTAAATAAATTATTAATTTTTATATTAATTATTATTAAATAATGTTAATTAAATATTAACAAATGTAATATATTAAATTTTGAAAAATATGAAGAATCGTGGTTCAATACTCCCAAACATCTATTATTAATTACTATATTCAATATAATCTCCACTATAAATTATTAATTTTCAATGTTCATTATTATTAAATAATGTTAATTAAATATTAACAAATGTAATATATTAAATTTTGAAAAATGTAATATATTAAATTTTGAAAAATATAAAGAATTGGTTCAATCTTTTTCTATAAGAATTTTCTTTCTTCAATTCAATTATTTAATAATTGGTATATTTGGTTTTATTAAATGTTTCTTGTTTGGGGGTAAATCAGACTATTCCATATTAGCATATTGTATTTTAATGTAATAAATAATTTGAAGTGAAAATGATAGATGCGTAATTGCTCAAATTATTATTTTATTCATTTTTCTAGGGAACGCAAAATCACTTTTTGAATCAACGGTTCATATCTAATATATTTAAAATGAATGGTAAGTTAGGGATATCTGACCTCAGTCAGTTTTTGAGCTATTTGAACGCTAGAAAGATCCTACAGAGTACGCTCCACGCATAATATTGTCTCAGAAGATTTCTTCTTTAATTCAGAAGAAAAAAGGAATATTTCTATTTCTCTCATTCTCGCGTTCCTTGCTTCAACCCAGAATTATAATTATGAAGCTTCAAAGTAGTAAAAAAGAAAAGTTAGTGGTGTAGAGAAGATTGTTCTCAACTCTTTTCATGTTATGGAGGTGGTTAGAACTCGTAAAATAATCTTTCTCTATAAATCATATGCACATTTTCGTTTCAAAAATCGAAAACCATTAAACGAATGTCAAAGAATTTCATTTCTTCCTTTTTCAACTGCTTTTCTTGTAGAAAAAACATTGATGCAATACCCCCTCAATCACGCCACAATCCCAATTTTTTTCCCATGTCTTCCCCCAAGTTGAACTGCACTAATTCCGCCAGGCCTTTAACTTTCGGTACCCCTTTTCGAGTCCCAATTTAATACGTAGTTTCTCATCTCGCCCAATGGAAGTTAGCAGGAAATCTATCGGAGGGGACAACCCAAGACAATGGGAAGGTGTAAAATTGATGAAACACATGAATGAAGAAGATGAATTGTTGTCTTGCATTTCATCAATGTATTAGCAGCTTGGAATAACGAGGAAAAAACAAAACCAAAATGAATTCTTTCTCCAGTACTTCACTTGTGAGTGAGTGAATGAATTTACTTCAACATCCGATATATTTATACACTTATATACTCACGCATAGACAAAACTATAGTTTCGAAACCGTCGGTTAATAGTTCGAACCAGTTGAAGCACTGTTCGAAAAAATCAATTTATAGTTCAAAACAGCTAGATCACGGTTCGAAACCGCCAGTTCTTGAAGCATAAATATATGAACCATAACTAGCATGTGTAGTGGATGGTTCAAGGCTAGTTTATGAATCGGTGCATTGACGATTTCGAGCTAGTTCGGGCCTGTTCACGATTTGATTTCTCTTAAAATAAATAATATAATAAATATAATAAATTAATTAATTCGCTGCTTGAACCACTAGTTTCCCCCTTTAAACCGCATATTTTGTTACATTTTTTAATTATTTCATCTCATAACACAAACACTGACTCTCTATGATATTTGACTATGATTCTTTGAGATCTTCTAACTTGGGCATCGGAGTGCTAACGCCGGGGCACCTCCTCCGACCCATTTTGCAGGTGCACGTTGCACATGCCCAATGTGAAATGGCTCCAAAGTTCTCTTGATTTATGAGGTAGCCAAATGAATTGTGTTAACCCATGACAAGAGCACTTAATAAAAAATGTGACATCTACCTTTTGTCTTGCAAATATATCCACCAATCAACACTTACATGCAACTAAAAAAACTCTCTCATATAAACACAAATTATCGTTAACTCCTTGAAACTCTAATTCACCCGAATTTCACGATTTAAACCTAATTTAGCTTAACTAATTAACCAATTTTTACACCTAATTCAATTTTGATCCTCACCGCCGGTCAGCCGCTGTTGACCGCTAGTCTCTAAATTGTTGCCATTGACCACCGATCTCCGGCGTTGAATTTTGGTTCCTGACTTATAGATCGCCATAAACTAATACTATTGTCAACACAATAATATTACTCTATTAACAGTAATATTAGTGTATTGGATTGTAATATTACTGTCTCACATATTAATATTGTTGTTAACACAGTAATATTATTGAATATTATTGTTAAGATTACTATATTCGCCTGCAATATTTATGTCTCAAACAATACTAATGTTGTTAACACACTAATATTAATATCTTTGCATGCAATATTATTGTTTCAGATAGTAATATTGTTGTTAACACAGTATTTTACTGTGTAATATTATAATTATTGTCTTGGTATGCAGTATTACTATCTTAGACTGTAATATTACTATTTGCACTATAATATTACAATGTTGATTGTTTTCAAAATAAAAATTGCAAAAAAAAAAAAGATAAAAATATTTAGAGCATGTTTGGCTAAGCTTATTTAAAACATCTTATAAGCTCCTACATCTGATAAGATGTTTTAGGAGTTGATAAGTTGTTAGATTTTATTTTAAAAATTATTTTTATGGTGTTTGGATATGTATCTTATAAGTTACTTTTAGTTCTTATAAGTTGTTTGGGTGTTTGAAAATAAAATGTCTGTTTATTGCTATAATGACATGAAAACACATGACGCTATTATACTAATTAAACTTATTTGACTCCATTACTTTTGTTCCTAAAATATTATTATAATATTTACAAACTTAATTTTCAAATAAACAATAATAATATAAAATTATAAGTTAAATAAACTAAATACTTTTTTTTATGTTGATATGATATTTGACTATTTTTTAAAATTAAATGATGTGTAATAAAATATTTTAATAAAAAAAGTTTGTGAAAGTTTTATTTTTTTTTTGTCTCATTAATATATTAATATAAAATAAAGGTTCTTATTTGTATAAGAAATATAATTTTTTTTATGGATAAAAGAAATGTAATTTACTATTGAGATAATAAGAATATTCGGATATTTTTATATACAATAAAGTATAAATAGGGACTAATTTTTTTTACGGATAATTATATTTTAATTAATTATTAATCTTGATTACAATAATACATTATTTTGATAATATATATATATATATATATATATATATATATATATATATATATATATATATATATATATATATATATATATATATATATATATATAAAGGTTGTAAAAATCGGTAATCGGGTCGGAGGCAGTCAGGCGGCACCGACTCACGATTAATCGGTGTGGCGTGATTAATCGATGAGAAATTGGAAACAAATCGGTTTTAAAATTCATTATAATATATTTCTAGATGTTATTTATAAATAATCAAAACATATATAAAAATATATTAAACATAGTTATATGTCCATCATGTATATATGCTAATAACATAATAAAATTTTAATAATAATAAGATCATATTACATAATTATCCTTATATATATATATATATATATATATATATATATATATATATATATATATATATATATATATATATATATATATATATATATATATTATTTGTATTCATGTAATATTATAAAGTATCTGAGGGTAATTTTGTATTTTGAGTGTTTTAGTAAAGAAGCAAATACGATCTTACAGAAAAAATGGGGGGTGTAGGTACTTTTTAAAAAACGTCTCATATATTCCCTAACAACTTACTTTTTGAAAGAAAAAAAAAAGATCTTTTGGAATTTTTTTGCCAAACGCTTTTTAACAGCTTCTAAGTTAAAGCGTTTTATAAGATGTTTGAGGAGCTTATAATCTTAGCTAAACAGGCTCTTAATCTTATTGTGAAGACATTAGAATTATTATTTAAGACAATAAGATTATTGTATTGTATGCACAGTAATCTTACTGTGTTAACCAGTCAACGGCGTAAAAATTAAAATAAAATAAAATAAAATAAATCAATGCCACTGCGATCAACGTTGGTAGCGTAAAAAAAATTGAAAAAAAAAATATTTAAAAAAAAAAGTCAATATTTGTCATTGACCGCGAAAAAAATGTTCAGAGAAAAAAAAAATCTTAAAAAATAATTGTGAATATGGGACTTAAAAACATTTGTTGGGATGAGCATTTTGGGCAAGAGACGAGATGATCAGCTTCTATGTAAGACTGATTTTGGTTTGGATAGGAATGAAAATAAGTTAAAAGTCAGAATGGACTGAAAAAAAAATCTGAAAAATAAAAGAAAAGTCAACCTTGAAAATCGGCGGCAGAAAAAAAAAAGTTTCAAAAGAAAATGTCAAAATTGGATTATTATTTGTTTTGTCACAATTGATGAAATTGAACTTTAATTAGGGTTATAATTAGGAATTGAGTTTAAAGGATTGGGAGTAATTTTGTGATAAACATTAAATAGATGAGTTTACTGACGAAAGAAATAGATGAGTTTACCTTTACTTATAAAATGTATTAAATAGATGACTTTATTGACGAAAGAAATATAATATCTGAATCTATAATAAGAGACATGATGTTTCCACTGCCTTTTTATCTCTGTGCCACCACCTGCTTTAATTTATAAATTAAAAAAAAACTTATTTTACCTCTTAAGTTACTATTTTACCCTTATCCTAAAAATAATGTCAAAATATGTACAATTGAAACTCTCCATTTACCACCAGCATACAATTCGTCTATCTTCTCCTTGTTCTTTTATTTTCCATGTTTCCCAATTTTACACCTCAAAGACAGAGAATTTATGTACAACAAGGCTCCTCATACTTCCAATTTTCAACCCAATCAAAAATTTGGAACAAAAATCTCATAAAGTAAGCAAGAAAAGTTACTTTTGTTTCCTCTTCCTTCGATTTCTTCGGTCCACCACTTACGGTTATTTTCGGTCGGAGCAGCTTTGATTGTGTGTGGGCGATGGGGAGGAGGAAGATGGAGAATAGGAGTGTAGAGAGAGAAAGGAGGATGAATGAAATTTGGTTGTGACACGGAGTGAGAGGATAGATGAATGGAGGCATGGGCCGGGGTTTAGGTTATACTTGTTACGTTTTCTTGAAGATATGGATTGATAAATAGCATAATTTTTTGTGGGTGCCGATTGAAAGTTAGCATGAATTTTCGGTAGATATAGATTCAAGAATAATGTCAATAGCAAATGACATAAATCAAAACTTCTGGTGGAGTTTTGATGTTCCAGGAGACAAAGTTCGGTGGCTTCCTGCCAAAATGTCATATATGGAATTAGGGTATGTGTAAAATCAAAGAGGTAACGTGACTTTAATATAGGAAAATTAGTTTGATAACACATGTCAATAGGAATTGGATAATTGTTGTGGACATATGTCCAGAAACTCATGTTCTTTTCATTCGTGACAATCTCTCATTTTTGTTCATTGAGAGTTTTTTTTCGATTATTACTTTGTATTCTTGGTTTGATTGTTTGAAAACTTATGATATAATCTGAATGTATTGTGAAACATTTTTGGAGTAACATTTCGTTTTTTATTTTTAACGTACAAGAAAGCGACCGTTGATTCTCATAGACCTACAATTGACCGTCCATACACAACGGGCTGATTACGCGAGCGTGCAATAATTAGACTTAGTAATGCTAATGATGCCAATCATCGACCACAAGCTCCCCGGGCTTCGGCAGCGGGTTTATCATTCACTCAAAACCAGTGGGACCTGATGCTTGCCTTGAGAATGATACTATCTCAGCACCTGCTTTTATTTCACTATATCACATAAAAAGAGGAAGAAAACTAAAAATTAGGTGTTTATGTTTCCGAAATTTTTGTATTCACGAGCATTATATATAAGAATGATTGTGTTTTGCACTTTGCAGTATAATATGTTGTTTTGTTTCTTATTTAAGAATAATATATAATATTATAAAAATCATAATGTCATAGAAGCAACATAGTATATGAGAAGAAAAACTAAAAGTCTCTTAAAAAAAATGCTATAGTTAACTATTGTTAATCTAGTCATCTGCTAAATCTAAACACTCTGTAATCAATATATTAGGGCCGACCAGTAACTTAATTGTGTCCATTCTAGAAGTGTAAGCACTATCCCAGTCATTTGCCAACTCATCATGATATCTCTTCCAATAATCTCCAACTAATGGGACTAGAGAATTTTTCTTTAGGATAATATGTGCAAAATGATTTATATTAACAAGTGCCATAGCCACCTCTGACCTCAACTCCATAACAACAGGCTTGCTTTTAAGTGGAAGAAATGTAAGATATTGGGTTAGTGAAAAGAGGTGAAGTACAATATTGTACCGAGAGGCAATAAAATGACCCATGTCCGGAAGAGTCATTCAATATTCGTTGCCAATAGGTGACTCTAAGTTTTGAAGAGACTTAGCCAATTGTTCAACATGATCCTGATTTTTGTGCATCTTCATGTATATATCATAATTCTTGCGCAACTCCTCTAATAACTCACCTCGAATCTTTGGCCAATTCTCTTGTCCCAACCCTAGCATTGATGTTGTTCAATATACTTCATTTTGATATTTAAGCGCGGCTTGCAAACCTACATATATACATAAAGTAATCAGATACATATAATATTGCAAGGTGAATATTAATTTAATGTAATTACCGGCAACTTTTGAATACTAGGTTGTGAATAGAAGATATTTAGAGACCACATTGACGAACTTGGTGTATTTTTTACTTGTTTGTGAGGCATCAAGTCATGTATGTGAAATATAACAAAAATTACAACATATTTATAACTTCATAAAACATAATTAAATTACTTACATACCTTTTGTGAGCAACTCCCTCTAATTGATTCTTCATACTCAAATGCAGAAGGATCGCGACGAGTGGATTTATCAATTTTTTTGACGGTCGACCTTTTGTCACTACCTTCTTAGATGGTTCCACAAGGCCATTTACCTCAGACTTTAGAATCTCCCTCACTTTAGCAATGAGAATTCGTTTTTGTTCTTTATCTTTTTCTTTCAACAGCTTACAGATTTCATCAATATCGTCGTCATAAGTATTTACTACATGTTTACACAAATTAGGTCTTGAGCTTGGCTCCATACATAACATTCTCCAATGTGAGTCAATACAATCTAGTGCAATAGGTACGTTGCTCATCTGAAAATCATACAACTCGTGCGAGCAAGGTAATCCATGTGTTACCCGTATAGTGCATTTGCAAGGTATTTCAAATGAGCCTGACAAAAGACCACGTGTTTTGTTCAACTCTCCCTTAATCTTATAAAGAGAAAACAATGAAACAAAGCCTCGAAGCTCTTTATAGATATTGAACTTGAAAAAATGTTGGTAGTGGTATTTGCTTTTCTGGAACGAGGCCTTAATCTCAGTTTGTTGCAGTAACAACAATTTGTCGATTTTAGACCAATTATCAGAAAACGTTCCTAAAGAAGATACCAACTGAATTTTAAGGCTAGCATGCGAATTCTCAGCCCTATTATAAACATATATAATAACGTGAGATATTTAAACAAAGTTTACATTTATCACCACTCAAGTAATTCATACATAACATACCTATTTGATGTGTACACTCCCAGGTGAATGAACGTGTCAGTATACGTCGATAAGAACCTATCATTATAAAGGTTTAACATTGTATGTTTAATGTAAGATAAGACACCAGGATAGTTAGAAAATTTAATTTCTAATGTACCCAACTTGGATTTAAACAACACATCGCTCTATTGTTTAACAAGAATGTTCCACTCCGACTCAAATGAATCCCACCCACATTTCATCGTCGTCAAATAATTTCTTACAATTTGCTATTAAGTTCTTGTTGCTGTGCCAACGACATATCATATGACGTTAGTAGGATATATGATCGCTATAGCCTTCATCAATCCCAAGTCTTGATCGATGACAGTAGCATTGGGCATAGGACAACCTTTCATGATCGTCTGAAGTCTTGTTAATGCCCACTCATAGTTCTCTGCCCTCTGTGATTTCAAGTATGTGAATGCCACATAAAATGTCTTATGAGTTGATGTAATATCCACAATCTCAAGTAATGGAAGACGATAGCGGTTTGTTTTGTAGGTACAATCCATTACCAACACATATGGAATGTTACGTACAAGATTAATACTAGTGGGGTGTGCCCATAACATGTCAGTGACTTCATCTGTCTTCTTACATGACCTATGCCACTGAATATAATTGTTTTCAACTAATTTTCCCATTAAAAATTGCATTTGTGATCTAGGTTTTTCATTATACTTCATCCTATGACGAACATTATACAATGTCTTCAAGATAGTTATTTATCCCTTTGTTTCAATGTTGCCAGGATCTCCTTAGGCTTTACAACCCCTTCGACATATCTTCAATTAAAGCCATCTCATGAGTGGATTGTCTCCCTGCAAAAGAATGTCCTCCCTTATCCTCGAAATCCCCATGATAATGAACTCCATATATAACATCAACTCCCACCCCACTTGTTCACAATCATACCTAACTTTTGCCTTTTCAATCGAAATTGACATCCATTTTTTTGAACATGTATCATGTTTGCATTTTCCTCCTCCTTCACGTATAATACGTCTTCGATAATTTCCAGCACGCTCACATGCAAGTACAATATATGGTCGTCGACGCCGATTGTTCCTGTTATCAGAAACTTTAATTGTCAGAACCATGCCATTTTGTCTACCAGCATCACTTGCCCATGTAATCATGCCCCTGTAATCAATGCATCCCTCGTAACAAATGTATTATAGTTTGTAAATATAATTGAGTAATCTATTAGTATTTCTTTATTGGAAGCTTTGCTACTATTGTCACTATGGAAGAAAGAAGAAACGTTGTCAAACTGAACCAATATTTGTCGAATGTTTAACCCAATTTTATATGATACATATTGAAGTTTCTTTCACATTTCGGTTGATATTGGCCAAATTTGATAGATATTTTCGGTTGTCATCTACTGAATCTACATATATGAATATTGTTACATAAATTGAATAAATTGACAAAATATTTGATAAGTTTACCTCTTTGGATATATTTTCAACATCTTCCTCCGTGTTATCATTCTCTTTCTCCATTATATTTTAATATATTTGAGAAGATTGAAGAGCTAGCTAGGGTTTCAAAAAATTATGTTTAGGAAGAACACATACGTAACAGAAGAATAGGTGTGGACCGTGAGAGAAATAATATGGACTGCGGTGGTGGAACAATATAATTTTATTGTTTAAGGGTATTTTGGATATTTATTTTAAGATTTTCATAAAAAAAATATGGGTATTTTATAAATAAGGTCATCAATGGGTACTTATTCGTAAGGAGGTTCAGACAATAAACTCTTTTACGAAAAAGTCCACACATGGTCCAGAGGTTTGTAAAAGACTAAAATAGCCCCTTATATTTTAATATGCTCCAATTTCATCATTTAATTTAATCTAACCTCAATTTGACCCCAAAATTTACTAATTATTCAATTTTGACCCAAAACACAATTTTGTGGATAATTTCGTCCGTCACCGCCGGTCTCCGGCGTTGACTTTTTTTTTTTCCTGCGGTTTCCGACGTTAACCGACGGTCAACAAAAGTCTCCGCCGTTGATTTTTTTATTTTTCTTTTTCCTTTTTTTTTCTTCCTGATTTTTCCGCGACCAGTTTTTGGAGTTTACTTTTTTGATTTTTTTTTTTTAACATCTTTTGTCCCCGTTTAAAGAGCAATATTGTTTTGGTTGACAGTAATATTATTGTGTTTACAGTTATTTTACTGTCAACGACAGTAATATAATTACGTCGACTTGTCAACAAATCAAACAAAATTACAACCAAAAAAAAATATTGTCGTTAACTCTAATTGTACTGTCACTACAGTATTGTTACATTAATTTACTGTCAGTGACAGTATTGTTACATGTTAATGACTGTATAATTTACTGCCAGTGACTGTATAAATTATTATTATTATTATTATTATTATTATTATTATTATTATTATTATTATTATTATTATTATTATTATTATTATTATTATTATTATTATTATTATTATTATTATTATTATTATTATTATTATTATTATTATTATTATTATTATTATTATTATTATTATTATTATTATTATTATTATTATTATTATTATTATTATTATTATTATTATTATTATTATTATTATTATTATTATTATTATTATTATTATTATTATTATTATTATTATTATTATTATTATTATTATTATTATTATTATTATTATTATCTCTTTCACATTGTTGGAGTACTCCAAACAAACTTTTTCCTCACTCGGTTTATTCAGACCACAGAACATATACATTCAGACCAATTTGTTGGTGAAATTTGGTTATTTATGTAAAAGGATTTACTGTTTTTTTCACTTTGTTAATGTATAAGAGGGTGAAACTAGATAATGCTTATGATGATGTTATGGTGATTTTTAATTAAAGGGATTATTTGACACCATTTCAGTATCTTCGAGTTGAATCGGAACTATATGGAGCAAGTACATTTACTGCAAAAGAGATAAATTGGTCTAGTACATTGTGCTAGATATTACAATGCTCTTATGGCATTGAGATAGGGCACTTCTGGGCCCAAAATTTCTTCATCGTGGTTTTTAGGTCGAATACTAGTGAATACGTGTCTCACCATAATCAATTCCAGACCGTTGGAAGAAAACCATTTTATGTGTTTATTTTCAAAAACAATTAGGGACGAAAAAAACCGGACAAGTAAAACACAAGTTTGCATTTGGAATAGCAACATAGTTGAACCAAACCTTCAATATTAAATTGAAGCTAACAATAATAAATTTGAAGCTAAAGTTGGTGAATAGTTAGATAATAATTTTTTGGTGGTGGATCAAAGACAAACACTATTTAAGCCATCAAATCGAACAATCTACGAGATACAGAATTAAAACTATGTAGCAGCGCGCTAGTGATCTGGTACTCATCACGGTAAGTGCTTGTAAACCGGCTACTCCTTTTCCCCGATCGAACACTGTATTTTTCTACTCTCGGAATCTTCAAAGATATTATTATAACTATAAATTACGGGGCTCTCGTTGTCTCTGCACAATATTCTCTCCATTTGTCTCCGAAATCCGTCTTGTTTTGCATTTTCACTCTCATCCATTTGCCTTAAGAAGCACTCTTCGACTTCACTCAACGACTCAACATCTTCATCATCCGAGGCAGTACCTCTCGATTCACAGCTGGCATCATCATCATCTATGTCGTGTTGACCGTAATATTCTTTCTGCCTAAACGAGAAACGAGAGGACACTGTGGGTGAGGATACTCCTTCGGCTGATTCCTCACGTTCTCGTAATTTCTTCGAGATGAGTGCCTTTAACAAGTTCATCACTTGAACAGCGTGCATCAGAGCTGTCAATGGATCCAACATCTGCCCCAAACAAAAAAACAGAAATAATAATCATGTTTTAATAGTTGCGGGCCGGCCCGAAAAGTTATCGCACTAACCCAAACATCAAATAAGACATAATTCATATAATTAATCATGACTTAATTGTTCTTGTAATGAATGAATCGATTACCTGAGTCATGTTTGGGGCGAAAACCATAGCAATGTTTCTTGCATTCATTTTATTGTGCTCTTCTTGCTCAACGACGTCGGCCATTAGATCAACAGCCCATTCGAGCAGACAACTGTCAGTCGGTTTAAGCTGCTTAACGAGCTCAACAAATTCGTCTTCATTATTACACTGCAAAACCTGTTCCTTTGAAAGACCATCGAGCACACCGCACGGTAGCTCTCGAAACCATGCTTTGATCAAACCTGCCAAACAATGGATATCTATATCTTCAGGCACAACGCCTCGGTTGAGCTGGTCTCGCACATGCTCCTCTCGACTATTCTCCGGATTTATCCGAAATATTCCTTCCGTCTACAATAATATAACATAAGAAACAATATTTATTTATTTGTTATTAAATATGAAAAGAAAGAAAAAAAATAAAAAAATGTTTACCATTAGGCCGCCTAGTGCGTATAATTTTTGCTGCATTAGTAACAGAATAGTTGGAACGCTGTTGCTTCTTGTGTCGTAAGACCACTGCATTGATTCCGCAGAGACGCCGCATACACTGACACTGCATAAATTCATTAGACATTCGGTTATAAGAAATGCATCATTAGACTTCGACACCAAAAAATGCATCATAAGAAATATTTATCAGGAATTTCGATTAAGCTCCCGTTGGAATGAACATGTATCTGCTCCTTAAATCCCTCAGAGGCGAAAGTGTACCGATCAATGTACTTTTGACAATAAGATATGATATCATAGTGTTACATTTTGACATTTCTTGGGGTGTTACATGTAGTCAATGTACTTTATCTAAATGTCAAAATTACATTGACTAAATGTAACAGATAGCATATATCAAGTATTTGCAGTTCTGATCTTCAAATTGACAAGCCATATTCATCTAATACACTAACAAGCACAATCATTGCGACGAAATCGAATACTTGTAAGGTTAATTAATATTTTTAAATTAACATCTATTTTAGCAACCATTTATTTTGTTTTAATTATTTTAGCAACCAATTGAATGTTCTCGTGTAAAAGGACACATACAAACTTTGACGCAGCAATATATATATACATCAGATCTAAACCAAAAACGCCCAAAAAAGAAATTAAAACTATGGGGGAAAAAGTTACAAAAATCTGAAAATATAAATTAAAAAAAAAAGGCATATATATATATATATATACCTGGCACTGGGAGGTTTGCAAGGAATCTGAAGCTGAAACTCAAGAGGAAGACCCAAAAAGCCATGGAATCTGTCAAAGGTGACATGAGTGAGGTGCTGGACATTTGTGGGCCATCCGATTTCCATATCGATGTGATTGAGATTGACGGTGGAGATCACCACTTGATCTTGACGGCATGTTGATTTTCTGAATGCAGATACACATACTTCCACCAAAGAAGATATCTGCTTTTGTTCCTCATCATCATCACAACATTTTGACTTATTCTTCTTATTCTTATTCTTCTTCTTATTCTTCCCTGCACACCCACCACCCTTTGTCACCATAAACATGCCACTCATCACTACTCTCTCTCTAGAAAACTCTTAGTGCGTTTCTCTCTCTAGATCAACTTTTGAGTGAGTGGGAGAGACTTTAAACGGAAGAAAATTAAAATTTCTTTTTTACTCTTTCTGTGTTGCATTCAATACTGGTGCAGTTGAAGCTTGAATTCATCCTATATATATAATATTATATTATATATACTAAAATAATACTTGTGTGTGTATTCATTCAAACGGCCACTAATTTCAAAAATATTAAATTGTTTATCCCATTTTGATTTGGCAATGGCCCATATGTTTTCATTGGTTTGACCATATGGGTATTGTCAGTGGGGTCATATTTCTATTTTGCCACTGCCCCACTCAGCTGTTGAGCTATTTCTGTCCAAGTGGTTATTAGTTAGTTGGTCACCAGATTTTTCGGATTTATTTTCTTTAACTTTTATAACTGGGACTAAAATTCTGATTTTGAAATATGGCGGACTAAAATTCCCAACTAGCAAATTTACAAGACTAAAAAACTCATTTTGTCTAAAATTTATTATACTCCGTAGGTATGTCAAAAATATTTTAAATTGCATTCATTAATTGATGTTAAAAGTTTTTATATTATAATTTTATTTAAGAAATATTTTATATTATGTAATTAAGAACATATATTAAGAATTCTTATATTTTAAATAGTAATTTTGTAAATTTTAAACATCTATATATATACCTTAATTGCTTTGAAAAAATAATATTCAATTTAGACTTAAATAGTAGATATCATACCCTACCGTACTGAACTTTTGATATACCAAAATTTGGTATACCAAAGTTTTTGTTTTTAGTAGGACAATGGTAATGAATTTCATAATACAGAAATTTCGATAATGATAGTGATTCAAGGGGTTTTGATACGGTTGCCCTACCAAACCGACCCCTAGATGTTGTGGCCTAACTATTCTTTTCTTTTTTGTTTTTAAAGGAAACTCTTAAGTTTGATGAGCCATCAAATGGTCCATTAAAAAATAGCGTATAATTATCAACTAGAAATAGAGAGTTCATTCATCATTCAAATTATGCACGTGCTGTTATTTTGGTTTTCTACATTTTTTTCTGCTCTAGTTTGATTCGCGACTCTAACTTTGATGTTATTGGATCGCAATTGTCTAAGAAAACAACTAGTCACTAGGGGTGTGCATCACTCGGTTCGGTTCAGTTTTTGGCTAAAACCCAATATGAACTAAATATATCGGTTTTTCTAAATAAAAAACTATATATGTCGGTTTTTCATATGTTCGGTTCTTTCGGTTTCGGTTCAGTTTCGGGTTTTTTCGGTTCGATTTCATTTTTTTCGGGTTCAAGGATAACTACATATTCAAGTTATACAAACAAAAGAATTCAATTACAAATACTTTCACAACTAACTAATAAAGTTCAAATATAAAATTTTTGAACACATAGAACTTAACGTAATTTAGATGATGTATTATGCTTCATTTTTTTTCATACATTCATAAACCACATTATTAAAACCATGAACTCAAGTAAAATTTTAGTTACTAAATAAATAAATATAATGTCTCAATTTATGAACAAATGTTTAGAATGAAACAAGTAATTGAAAGATAGAAAGTAAAAATTAGGGTAAAATAATACATATATTACATAAAATGAAGTCATTTTATAGTTTCAGTTCGGTTCGATGATTTACCCTTTCCACCATACCGAACATAATAATTCAGTATTTTATTTTAAAAATAAAAAACCGTACATACAATTTGCTATTCGGTGATTTGAAACGGCAGAATTTTTCGGTTTGTTGCTCACCCTTACTAGTCACCCTTCTCCTATAGTCTGGAACACATGACATTGAATTTCGGCATTCCCTATCCACTTGGGTTCCAAAAAAATCTTAAATTAGTAAGTCAGATTTTCATCAGCATCATATATAATTAGAAATTCTTGTTGCAAATTCAACCTCAAACTCGTATCTCTCATCCAAATTCAACATATAACCATGGTTATCGGATCGTAAAAATATCTCGTATCGTTTTGCTCCACATCTCGTACCGTATCGTTATCGTATCGTATCGTAAGATATTTAACCAACTATTTAAATAGTAAAAAATATATATCTATATTATAAAAATATTATAAACATGTAAAATTTAATACAACTATTTATTTCGAAATAAATATAAACTCAAGTTTCAACATCATATTATAAAATATGACATAAATCATAATTATTTATAAAATAACATCATCTAAAAGGGTGTTTGGCTAGGCTTATAAGATGTTAACAATAACTTATATAATGTTTAAGAGGTTATAAGCGATTCTAGTGTATTAGGTAATTTTTTTTAAAGATCTTAAAAATTCAAAATATTATAAGCTGCTGGAGGAGAGCAAATAATTTTTTTTTAAGTATATTTACCCCGCCTATTTATCTAAGATCTTATAATGAGTAAAAATAATTTGTAAGATCACTATCCAAACACTTGAAAAAAAATATTTTCAAAAGTAAGATGTAACAACTTATCAACTCTTAAAACATCTTATCAGTTGTTCAAAAGAAGCTTCGCCAAATGGGCCCAAGTACAAATTCAAATAACTAATTTCTAAAATATTCGATCTCTCATAATTTTGAAGATCAATGTCACTTAAGTCATCCTCATCTACCAATTTTAAACGATTCATCATCATCAATCGCAAAACTCAGTAAAAAGGCCTTAAAAAGGCCTTAACTATCCATATATATATTGAAGTAGGGTTGCGATATTATGAAGATTGGTGAAGAAATTTGAAGAGAAAAGTGTGAAATAGGATTGGGATATTGAAAAAATTTATTCAAAACCGTTTTTCAGAGCAGTTGATTGCATTTCTTCCTGTTTTTTAATTTTTAATTTTTTTTTTAATTGTCGACTAATATCGTAAATATCGTATCGTATCGTGATACGGCGATACGATACGATATCTCGCGATATTTGACGGTATTTATCAATAAGCGATACATAACCCGAGTTGTATCGTTTTGATTGGAACCGTACCGTATCGTGATATATATCGCGGTATATCGCGAGATTAACTACCATGCATATAACATAACCGATATTTAATTAAGATGAGTTTGCACATGATTCATGACATTAGTATTTCCAATCTCAAGTCAGTCATTTTGAAATGGATAAATACCTATTTGTTCCCTTTTTTTTAGCTAAAAAAAATTAAGTTCTATTATTAGATATGGGAAAGTAAGGGGTGGATATGATTGGAATAATACATATACAATTTCGAATAAAAATTGAGGGGTAAATTAGACAATTGTAGTTCCCCTTGGGATAGTGGAAGGAATCAACATTGAGCCCTAAAACAGTAAAACTTGGTCTCCAACAAGGGGACTATGTTTTAGCATTCTCCATGAATCCGGATGAAGAGTGGGCCCCCCTTCAATATATCTTTTTAAAACTTACGAAATAAAGTGTGAAAATGTGATTGTTGTCCCCAAAATCCATCGGATGGACTGCACTCTCTAAATAAAATGCCCACAATATCTCAAATTACTATGTGTATAAATAAATATTATTTTTTCCACATTAGGCCAATGGTTATGGTCCAACTAAAGCTACCAGATTCAATAGATGAAGCATTCCCCACATCGATTTTCCAAAAAACAAAATGTACATATTTCTCAGTTATAAACACATAATCACCTTTCTACTAGCGATATTTCACTTGAGAATTTACATGACACACTGACACACTTTATGCTATGATTTATTATCGGTCTTTAGGTCTTGTTTGCTTGAGGGAGATTAACCATTATTAATTAAATAATTGGAGCTTATTTCATTTTTGATATTGTCAATAACTTTTTGGGTCGATTCGCAAATATGATGTTATCATGGTTTATCTTGCATTTTAAAGAGTTTTTTTTGGTCGGACGTCCCAAAATCTGATAAGATAAATGGTTTCTCATCAGACTGTTTAATCTTATCTTAATTAATCTTATATTGACAACCAAACGAGACCTTAGAATATTTTGTGCTGATACAACAATAGGAATAGACAATTTCGTCATTTCCTATTTTGATTATATTAATCTATCTATAATTTTCCTAATAACTCCTCACTTCCAATAATTCCCCATGAATAACTTCCCACATCCACCATATAACATGTTTCTAGAAAATCATTCACATTTAAAAGTTATTTTGTGATTTAATGGAAAAATAGCGCAGTGATGATTCGTCTTGGTTGGGCGTAGAAACCAACAATTCTTGATTGTATTCCATTAATTAGTATAGCTACTTGAGGACCCTTTTATTTCTCTATTCATATATAATTTTATTATTTATTTCTTTTTAAAAATATGAATTTTGCTAAAACTGATTTATTATGTATAGATGGTCTTTCCAACTTTTCTCAAATCTACTACATCATTATGTACACTTTGTTACGACTTCCCCATATGCCAATCTTGATGATGTTGAGAAATAATTGAGCATGAGATCTCAAGATGACATGTTGGAATCGACAAGCTATGACACCTCAAGTTTGATTGCTCAATCGTGAAAATTATTGTTAGTTATATTGACCACGTTTTCAATATTATTTATCAATCTATTTACTGACTTTTTATGGTGTGATGTGTTCGTAACTATTTAATATATGTATACTCAGCATATCAAAATTTTAATAATTTTGTTTTTCTCTTTTATATCTTAACTTTTTTTTTTTTTTTTTTTTTTTTTTTTTAGAGCTCAAAAAAAAGTTAAGATAATGATAGGTATTAGGGGATGAAGAGGTTCAAAATCGTTAATTGCATTTTTTTTTAAATTAGTATGGTTTTCTTGATTTGATTTTCGTCACACATTAATTCTTTTAACATGATTGAATTGAAACTATCCTTACGATTGAGGTGTGTGTTTTGGGTTTCAAGGCCACCAAAATGCTACCGTTGCCATCGTTTTCTGGTTTTAAATGTAACAAGTACTACCAACCATCACTAGGAGAGTTGGTACATAGCCTTACCAATAGGGTAAAAGGTCTAGGGTTCGAGTCCCCCTCCCCTACTTCCCCTTGTAATGACTTGAATTACTCAAAAATAAAATAAAAAATGTAACAAGTACTAAAGCAAAGAGGAAGTTCACATTTATATGGTGAGCCTCTGTTCTTTTCAGTATCGTTCTTGAGAAATAGGGGGCCGTAGGCGAATTGTATAATGTACATATTCATTCTATCGAGCACGACTAGAGAAGAATTTTTTGATTAGCAGTTAAGAAGTTTAAAGAAAATATGACAAAAATATAATCGTAGAAAATATGACTAAAATATGATCATTTTGAAAATAATCATAGAAATATTATTCAATAAATAAATATATGTAACATTTGTCTAAAAATATAATAAACTAAAATATAGCGTATTTCAAATTGCCAAAACTCTTTGAAGTTAGAGATAGACAATGTAGATTATTAAAAATGAAAAGATTGCTGGAAAAAAAGTTTAAACTCTTGAAATAGAAAAAAAGAAAAAAAAAATTGATTGAAGAATTCAATATCTAACTAATTATAATTGATCTAAGCCATTTCCAACAAATACTTAAACTATGTAAAATAATATAGTTATAGTTATTCAAATTGTTGAACTATTTATATATTTTAAATATCATTTAATAATTAATTCTATGACTATGACTAGAATATATAGAGAGTACATAACATTATTTGGGGTCCCTAATTTTTCAAAAAATCAGGGGGCCAAGGCAACCATCTATCTCACCTATAGTTAGAACCGGCCCATGTTTTGGTGTGATTTCACTTCTTTTTGTTATCAACCAGATTGTCGAGAAAGGTGGGCAAAGTGGGTACTCAATATTTTGTATCTACATTGGGACCAACTGAATCAGTTTCTTTGATTGGAAGAAGATGAATTAGAAACCAAATAAGCAGCCTTTGAACATAATATTTAAAAGAGAAGACAATTCATACGAGTACATCTATCTTATGGCATAATATTCACAACCATAAAATAAAATCAACCTTCAAAAAGACAATGGAAACCGAAAAAAGTTAAGCAGTACAATATCGCCCTACGCAAGGACTCCACAAAAATCTTTCTTCACTTATAGTTCAGTGTTCTTCAATGTTAAATGAGGTAAATTTTTTTGGGAAGAAACATATTTATGTATGGATAACAAAATCACATCGGACACAAATCGGTTAATTGGATAGAAACCGGAAAAAAAAAAGAGGCAAGTTGTCACGCCATAGCTTGGACCAAATGAAAACAAAAATGTCTACAAGAAGAAACCCAAACAACAATTTCAAGAATGAATCCAATTACTATGCCAAACAACTTCACTGGAGAGAACTGAGACACTAACCGTTGTCGTCTCGCTTTCCTCAAGTAAGTAGGAAATAATCAGAAACACCTCAACTAGAAGTATCAAGTACACTAACAAATGTTGTGAAAGACAGAATACAAACACCTCAATTTCGCGCAAAACATACATACATACATACATACAAGGGCACAAATATGAGGCAAGCAAATAAGTCACAGTCAAATTTTCACATAATCAAATTACTACAAATTTTTAGGTCGCGGCAATTAAAAACAGATACTTTTATACTCATTCCAGTCAAATCCACATGAATCACATCATAAGTACTAAATAAAAACCAATTATTAAATGTATTACAAAATTCGCAACCAAAAAAAAAAAACAGAGAAGAATGAAACTAACAACTTGAAGTCAACAAACAAAACAAGATAATCTTGATGAGGTACAAATATATCCTCGGCCGCAAAGTGCTTTCTAATTGCAGGGAATCAACAACTTCAACATTCCCATTATCATCCTATGCAGTTGCAACCTTACTCTTATACTTGACCACATAGGACTTTTGCCCTTTCTTCCCACCCTAATATTGAATACGCATATCTTAAAATTATGAATTTTAAATTGACCACATGTTTTTTGATTATCCGAGTATCGTCTAAACACGACCAAAAATGAGCAAACTTCAACTAAATTCCACCAGGCAAAAATTGCATCAACAAGTAAAAACACAACATAAATTAAAAAAAACTAACAACCAAACTATTCCAACAAAATCACAGTTGATCAAAATTAAAGCAGTACCAGATAAGTAACACAGAACTGGAATATCTTCATCTTCATCTTTTGCCAGCAATCCTCAGCATTGGAGATATTATCCCCTGTACTTCCAGCAAAGACTGTTGCACTCTAAGCTCCTCCTCGACATCTCTCTTCAGATTCCTAATATGATTCCTCTGTTCAACCGAAGACCTTATATCATCCGCCCGCATTTCCACAACCTTCTTCGCCAACTTCGTAAGTAGCCCTGCATACCTCGGCATCGTCGAACACTTCTGCAAGAACCCCATCAACAAACCCAACTCCACTCCATCCAAATTGCTCACACATTTTAGCAACTTCTTTCTCGCAACCAGCTCCTCCATAACTGCCACAACATTCGACGGATTCTTCCCATTCAAAGCGGCAACCAATGCCTCCTTGTGCCTGAACTTATTCAACAGCTTGTCGTAAACAGCCAACTTCACTTTCTTCTGCCTCTTTATCAAGTAATCGCCTTCCAACGGCTTCTGATTTTGCCCGCGATGGAAGTACCTAAAATGCGACGGCCTTAGAACCTTCCTCTGAGGCTCGTCCACCACAGCCCCGAACCCAAATTGATCTCCCAACGAATTTTTTTCAGTTTCCACCTTCGATTTCCTTCTCGCGATGTACATAGTCCCTTTCGCGGTACCTATAACTCGTGTCGAACAATCGGGTGAAAATGCCACCGACATAAGTGGCTCGGGGAACTTCATTGAATGAGTAATCTTGAACTTCGAATAGTCGAAAACTTTCATGTACCCATCCAAAGAAACACTAAGTATCCTGTTCTGCTCGGCATCGTCTCCGTTTCCTCTAACAACCTTGCCCATACAAAGTGATGTCACTGTCTTGTTATGGCTCTCCATTGAATACAACAGCCTCCCGCCTCCGATCACATCCCATATTTTTACGAAATTGCCACCTGCGGTTGCAATCAACCCACCGGAGGGCAAGTAGATCACACTCTCCACGGGTTTCTCGTGGTTGAGTTCCATAACCGAACCCACACTGGACACTCTGACATCCCAAAGCTTAATCTTGTGATCGTAAGAACCGGAAACGAACATCTCGTCGCTTACCGGAGAAGCATCGCCGCATCTGACGTAATCCTTGTGCCCGAAAAGACTGAAGAGGCATTTCTCCTCTGCGATGTCCCAGTACTTGACAACAGAGTCATCCCCGCCGGAGAAGAGGTGGAACTTGTCTGAAGCGCGTGGGTAACGGACGAGGCGGGCGGCGGCAGCGTGGCCCTTCAAGCGACGGAGATCCTTTAATTTGCTGAGGCTGGTGGGCTTCGCTTCGAACACGTGAACGCCGCCTCTCAAATCTCCGGCGGCTAGAAGCTGGCCGTCGCATCGGAAGGAGGCGGAGGCGGCGGTGTCGGGGAAGGAGGCGATTTTGGATTTGGGAATTAGGGTTTTACCCGGAAACCTAAAAACGTTGGTGGACTGGGTGGCGGCCAAATCGTGAGGGGCAACCGGAGAAAAGGAGAGTGAAGTTATCGGGATAACGGAAGATTTTGATAGGGCATCGATTTCTTTAGGAACTTTGAAAGATTTCCAGTACTTAGATTCAGGGGTAAGAGTGTTCTTGCTGGCGGTGGGTTTTAGTTTTGGTTTTACAGGAAATGATTCCGCCATTGTTGAAGGAGAGAAAAGCTAGGTTAGAGTTTATTTATGTTTTAGGGTTTTGGAGGTTTTTCGAAGACAGGGAATTTGACCGTAATATATTACAGTCTTTTTAAGAGTTTGTTTGCAAAAAGTACCCCTGTGAAATTTACAATTGCAGGAAAAGTCCCTGTGTTATAAATATCATTGGAACCCCCTATAAAAAAAATTAAATAACGCAGTCGACCCACTTTCCAGTTTACCCGTTGACCACTTCTGAAAAGACAGGAATACCCTGGTTTTTTTGGAATTAGAAACATATATAGGTTTTTAACTATTATTTAATACTTATGTTATATTTTTAATACAACTATAGGGTTTTAGCAATTAATAAATTTATATTTAATTTATAAATATTATGTATTTCTTTATTTTGGATTTTTTGATAATATACAACTAATTTGATTAAATGCGAAAAATGTATAAAACATTTGTTTTAAATTTTATTAATATTATGTATCCTTTATTTTGCAATTATTAAAAATGAAAAATATATAAAAATATTTTAATATATAATTGTAACATTTGACGTTTTCAATATTTGTTTTATAATTTTCTCATTTATACTTTACAGTTTTTCTATTTTAGTTTTAAAATAACAATGTGAAAAATATACATTCTCAAAAAAAAAAAAAAAAAAAACAATGTGAAAAATATATAGTAAATATAAATAAATTAATTTAAAAAAAAAAAAGGGAAATAAGTAGATGAATCAGGCATCTATCTTCTTCCCATCAACCCCACCGCAGCCACCGCCTCTTCCCGATTTAAAAAAATCATCATCTTCTTCTGCGATATGCCCAACCTTCGCCACAGCCAGGACCGATTCTGAGGGGAGGCAAAGTAGGCGGTCGCCTAGGGTCCGGAATTTTTTTTCAAAAATTTGGGGCCCCAAGTTATTTTATATACACTTTATATATCGTACTTAGCTTATTTTTAAAAATTTATTATATATAATATTTTGGAACATCAATTCAAAAATAATTTAAACTAAATGATCAATAGATCTTTATGCAATTTTCTTAACCTTGAGACCCATAAATATTATTCATTAGTATATTCAAGTTTATAAATATTTATGAAGTCTATTTCCTATAAAAATTATATACGTGCGAACCAGTAAATCATATTGTTAATTTTGATTTTTTTTTTTCATATTTTTAATTATTTTATATTCATGCACTTTAAACAATATCTCGGGGGCATTGCCCTGAACCTCATAATCTTTTATTTCATCATTTTTAGAAAACATTATTCATATCTTTTTAGTACCTTCAATTTCGAAACACCATTAATAAATCGTCTTTTTTGATCGATTTTTACCATCGAAGTTTGACCCGCATCAGACCGCCTCACAGGCAAAAACCCGATTTTTAAAATTTACACTAAAATCGTAAATGTTTGGAATCGCCTTATTCAATTTTTAGAACACTGGTTTTTTTACAATAAAATTTCCTTCACTAGCCGCACAAGCCGCGAGTGCACAACACGAACACGAGCTTAGGGGGAAAGTGCCTTTGAAAAGTGAATTGCATTTACTACCCCTGTGAAATTCGCAACTGCACGATTCCCTCATGTCATAAAAAAATTAGTAAATATCCCCTGCTTATTTTTAGAATGCACATTCGACCCATTTACCTTTTTCCCCTTGACCAGTTGTGAAAAGACCAAAATACCCAAATCTAATATTACACGTTGGAAATTTTTTCATTATATTTAATAAAATCTTAATTTTTATTTCTATTTGAAACAAATAAAATACACAAAATATTATTACATATATTAATATTAAAAAAAAAAAAAAAAAGAGAAGTCATTCCCCCCACCACCACCAAAATTCAGAGTTCTTCCTCCACCATTTCTATCCCTCAGCCACTTCTGCTCTGCCGCCAGTGCCTCCACTTCGTTCACCTTCAACAAATAGGGGATTTTTTTCTCACTTCAAGACATGTCCTTCGTCCGACACTCCAAACGCCGCAACACCACCTTCTGCAAATCTGCCGCCACAACCACCCCTATCCAACCGCCCACAAACACAAACATTTATTAAAATTTTATCTTTTAAAATTTATTAAATAAGCTATTTATTGTTTAAAAAATTATGAAAAGAAAAAACATAATTCATCAATTTGTAATTATAAATGTTTTATCGTATCTATTTTTCTAGCGTATTTTATTAGGGGTTATTTTACATGCCCCCTAGCCACCAAATAAATTAGGGATAAACCCAAGCCCAAATCATCATTTGACATACCCCTGAAGAAGCGAAAGTACTCTACTACCCTTATATATAATTTTCGGCCAAACTGCATTCAACATTTCTGGTCCTGCATATCATTTTCGCTGATTTATTTATTATTATTATTTTTTTTAATAATAAACATGTTTGTTAAATTTATGGGGTTATTTTACATACCCCTGGCCACTAAATAAACTAGGGATAAACCCAAGCCCAAATCATCCTTTGACATACCCCCTGAAAAAGCGAAATTACTATATTACCCTTATATGCAATTTTCGCCCAAACTGCATTCAACATTTATGGTCCTGTATATATCATTTTCACTGATTTATTTATTATTTTTTTTAATAATAAACCTGTTTGTTAAATTTATGTATATATATATATATATATAACTACATGTAACTATAGTATCTATAGTAATTCATAGTTATGTTCGTTTTTTTACCCCATATTTTTAGTCGATCAATTGTATACATACACGAATGTTGGCTTATACAAAAGAAATTCATAAACATCAACAAAAATTTACAGATGTCAATATTTTTATTATAAATCACCTAAGAACCAATAAAATACAAATCGAAAATACACAAATATATGCATATGTAACTACATGTTACTATATGTATAGTAATGTATAGTAATTGTATACAGTCTGCAAAAAACTGTATCTTTGAAGCATATATAACTTCAACCAAATTTTTTTACACCTTCAAGGAGAGGATCAATGGCTCCATTACGCTGCAATTGCAAAATCAAAACAAAAAAAAATACTTTAGTGCAAATGAACAAAATTTGAAGAAACATCAAAACGTTCAAAAATCAACAGAGACTAAGAGATCGAGAGATAGAGAGAGAGGTTATTGTTGGGAAATGCTACAGATTTTAAATCAAACAGACAGTGACTCCTCACCCCCTCGTCTCCTACCAAAACCCTAGTCGCTACTAATAACCACCCACTGTTCCGTGCGGCCACAAATGCAAAAAAATATAGAAATAAATCTGAAAACATAAAAATAAACAAAATTACCATCAAAATATAGATCTCGACGAGAGGAATCCAACGGTGGGTAGCCCGTCAAATTTAAACTGGTGGAACATAAAATACACCTCCGGCAAGACCACCGTCGTCGAATGAAAAAAAATTGCAGAAACAGATCAGCGCTCCAAACTGAATGAAATCACCACCAAAACGAAGAGCTGAACGAGAGGAATTCAACGGTAGTTAAACCATCGAATTCCGACCACCGGAGAGTGAGTTATGACTTCGGGAAGCAATTTCGCCGGTGGGAGGATTGTGGAGACGGGATTTTGAATCTGAGAGAGGAAAAGAGAGACCATTGTAGTGGCTAGGGTTTAAAACTGATTTTAAAAGGGTATTATAGGGACTTCAGGGTGGCCCAGGGGGGTATGTCAAAATATTTTCGAAATGAGGGGGGTTTCCCCTAGAGTGTAATCCACTTGGTAGTTAGTTCAATATAATTTGGAAATGAGGGGGTCTACAAAATAATCCCATTTTATTAACGGCACTTTACAAATAAGTCCATCAATGAGTATTTATTCATAAAGGGGTCCAGAGAAAAAAGTCCACACATGGTCCAGAGGTTTGTAAAAGACTAAAATAGCCTCTCACATTTTAATATGCTCAAATTTTATCCTTTAATTTAATCTAACCTCAATTTAGCCCAAATTTCACATATTATTCAATTTTAACCTAAAACACAATTTTATGGACAATTTCGTCCGTTGCTTCTTTAACATCTTTTTGCCCCACCCTCTCGCGTTTAAACAACAATATTTTTGTGGTTGACAGTAATATTAACTATGCTATATTAATCTCTAGCACAGTAATATTAATACAACAAGTCATTATTATTTTGTAATAGAGAAATTTTAATATGTTGACCGTTCAACAAATGTAAACATAATAAAAAGCCAAAAGAATTAATATTGTTGTGATTGACAGTAATATTACTGTAACAACAATAATATTACTGTCAACTACAATAATATTATTGTGTTTACAGTAATATTACAATAGTAGACAGTTAGTTATATTATTACGTTACTTCGCCAACAACTCAAACAAAACAAAAGAACCCAAACAAATAATAATATTGTCGTTGACTCTAATTGTACTATCTACGACAATACAATTACATAAATGTACTGTCAACGACAGTACAATTACATTAATGTACTGTCAGTGACAGTATAATTAGTGTTAATGACAGTACAATTACAATCAACGTTTAGCGGCGTAAAAAAATAATAAAAATTTTATGAGAAAAAAAAAAGAATCAAAAAGTCAATGCCGGAGATTGGCGTTGACCGCCGGAAATCGGCGGCAAAAAAATATATTTTGAAAAACAAAAGTTAAAAAAAAAAAAGTCAAAATGGAATTTTTGTGGTCAAAATTGATTAAATTTGGGTTACAATTAAGAATTGAGTGTAAATGGTTGGGATAATTTTGTCATATACATTTATTTTTTTATTTTTTTATAATAAATATTAAAGGTGAACTTATTGGCGAAGAGATATAGCCCATAAACCTAGAATAATAAAGATGGTTGGTCACTTATGCACAAAACCCCCTTTTATTAATACGATATTTGTAAATAAAAATAAATTTTAAAAGTATGTTGGTACTTGGTAGTATTTCAAGAAAATATTTTAAATTATAAAGATTAAGTAAATTAATTATATTATTAAATTTATTGAATAGTGTTTTTCTAAAATAAATTCTTAGTTTATACTTTATATACCATGTTAACATTTTCTATTTAATAACATTTAATTGATCATTATGATATAATATAAGGAAAATTACATGTTTAAATTAGAAAATTCACCCTTGTTAGCAGATTAATAGTTACCCCTCAATTTAACTGTCACGGGCTGTCCATTTTACCTTAGAACCAAGGGGTATAGTCGACCCATCAAGCCAGCTCAAGATCAAGGAAGTCCAATTAATCACAAGAGTAGATGATTCTAGAAGATCTTCTAGAATCCTCCTATTAATGTATAGATCATTGATCTCCCTTTGTATGTACGTGCTAGGAGATCATAGGAGTTAATCGTAGCCTTTAGATCAAGATGACCACCACCAGCTATTGAGGAGGTGAAGTTTTATAAATAGGGGTATGCTCATTCATTTATATTCATCCCACAATTCATTAATTGAAGAGTCTAAAGCTTGAGAGCATTTCTTAGCTTTCTCCAACAATTATGCTCTTTTATAAAAACTTGCGCACACTCTTGTGCACTTTCGAATGAGGTTGACTTAGCATACTTGAAATGGGCGAAGATCATCGAGCAAGTCCGGGACATAGTGGTTCAAAAATATAAATTACAAATAGTTTAAGTAAGGAAAAATAAATTGCTAAAACAATTTTATATTGAAATGTATGTTTTGCCCTTTTGTTTATGAGATAAAATTGAAAAAGGATGCTCGGCTAAGTAGAGATTAGCGAGCTCCATAGTTTGACGAACACATGTACATGGCTATATTCAACTACTTTTTTTTTTGAATTATTTTGTTACTTAAATAAAATTATTTGAAGTGTTACTAAAAATAATGGACAAACAGGATTTGAAAATAAATGACAATAGAAAAGGCACAAATTGAAGTAAAAAAAATAATATAATTATTAAAATAACCAAATTAAACTTATTTTCAACCGACAATTTAACTATTCTATTGTAAATTGGGGTCATGGTTACAAATGGGCTAGTGGGCTGTGGCTACTGGCTACTCCATTTTATGCTAAATGTGGACACGTATAGCAATTTAAGTGGAGTTTGTCTCTCACCTATTAACGGAGCGTCCGTCACAAATTCACACCCTTAAGATATAGGTTTCTAGTGATAAAGCTTATTAGAATTAAATGACAAGTCCAACTAAACATTTGATTTACATCATTTACAAATTTCATTCCAAAAATGTCCTCCATATATAAAAAAATGAAATTTGCACCAAGTATTTAAACTGCTTTTATCGGTTTCTATTCTGAATTTAACCTTTTCATTTTTGCATCTAACATTTTTGTTATAAATTTTTTTTACGTAGAAAGTGTTTCTCATTTTTTTTTCTTTTTCGTATTTTTTCTTTGTCTGATTTGAAAATTAATATTGCATATCTTTTTAATTTGCTTTATACATTTTCAACTATTATTTATTTATTTTTTATCGATAAATGCAGAATATGAATCACAATATAGTCATTCATAGTTATTTATAGTCATCCAAATCATATATCCAATTTCACAGCATACTACCCATTGTCACTATAGCAGGAACACGTAGACAACTATAGTAACCCATAGTTACGTGTAGTAATCCATAGACAAGTCTGAATATATATATATATATATATATATATATATATATATATATATATATATATATATATATATATATATATATAGTAATCCATAGTCACTTGTAGTAATCCATAGGCAACTATAGTCACTCTGAAACCCTAGATCCGCACTCTTGAACCGCGCCGACCCTCCGATTCACAACGCCGTCAGAACCGTAAACTACTGTAGTCATTCTGAAAATTCTAATATCACTCTTTTGAACCCGAGAGCCGCCAGCACACGAAGACCAACCACCATTGAGCCGTCCTCACCTCGTAAGCAATTAAACACTCACCTACCATGGATTCACCCAGCCCTTGTCGCCCCTGAAAACGTGCAACAAGCAAACCAACATCGTTGAAACACATCGCCAACCCTTCCCTGCTGCCCCCAACCACCCCGTGCACAAAGGGTGATGCAATCTCCCCTTCCCACCGGCCTTAGGCGAGTCGGGTACTGCAAAGCCGCCACGCAAAGCTCTTTCGGAATAGCCGTCGCTGGTTACAGATCTGTTGTTCTCCGCCTCATATCATCAAAAATTCAGATCTACTACACTAAAAGAAAAAAAAGGGAGTGAATGGGAGATGTTGGGTGGCACAAAAATAATATAGAATGAAAAGAAAAGAAAGAAAGAGAAGGGGAGGAGTTGGGCGGCGCAACAGGAAGGAGAGAGAGAGAGAGAGAGAATCACGTGATATTTAATTAGGTTTAAGGGTATTTTTGGATTAAAATAAAATAAAAGGGTGTATGTCAAAATTGGTTTAAAATTAAGAATTTAGTTAAAATATTCTATTTGAGGTTGTCAATTCACATTTAATTAGGTTTGATTTGAGGGGTGTCATGCATATTACCCCTATTATTTATGTACTTAATATGAAATTACTTATGATTAAAAAAAAACATTTTACTTTATTTTTCCAAATAAGTTAAAGAATTCATTGACTGCAAAATATAATATTATTTGCTAAATCACATGTACATTTAAGTCAATGTATTATATAATAAAAAAAAGAAAAAAAATATGCAAAGAACTAATGTAAACAAATAACATGGAGAAAAATATAAGTAATACTCATAATTTGGTTCTTTCTACTGTCACGTTTAGGAGAGATAAATTATCTATTTGCTTAAAATTAAATAAATTTCCACGTATCACTAGGTGTATGGCATCCATTTTTCTCAAAAAAATGGGGCGTCCAACCCTAATTTACACCCTTTAAAAAATTCTATAAACTATAGAGAACAAAACATGATTCATTATTTTTTTTGTAACTATAAATGCTTTAACATATCTATTTTTCTAAACTATATTTTAATTATATTGTATTTGTGAATAAGAATAAATTTTAGTAGTGTTATGAATTCGTGATTGAGACATTATTAAAAAAAAATAAAAAAAAAATACATTATTAGAATTGTCACCCTCCCCTTAATTTCGGCATGAGATTTTTGAATTAAATTGTCTTTTGAATGATGTAGATGACAAAGTTCGAATATATGAATTTGCGAACTTGTTATTTGATGGTAGCACATAAATGTCAATATCGTCTTTACATTTTGGGTTGATAATCTAGAAAGACTTCAGTAATATTCCGCCATCTTTAAAATAGCCAATTCCACCAACTTTCACACTGAGATTTCATAATAATGTGAAGAAGTGGCTGTTTATGGTTGCCTCATCGAGCATCATGATATATAGTAGCATCATCGCAAGTAAATACATAATTCATTTTAGATTTACCAAATTTCCCACAAAGATAGTGTAATACACATTTAACCAAATTAAAATTTTTAATTCGGGGGAGTCATTGTTTGGGGACGGCGAGCACTCCAAACTTCTTATTTCATCGTCAATAACACGATAAGCTTCCACCTCGCAAGCTGCTTCTTCATCTTCCTTATCAGATCGAAGTTCAAGAGAATTCAAATTAGGGTTCCAGGTGGCCGTTGTAGAGCCTTAGTAATCTATGCCATTAATCTTGATTTGAATAACTTTTTAGTTCATTGTAGAATAGGGGAAGTAGATGGCAGGGGTCAATTCAGCAAGTATAGGTTGAACTCGCATAAATGGGCTTGATTATAAGGATGAACGAATTAGGTGGGCCAAGGCGAGTAGTTGGACGAAGGGCCCAAGAAATATAAGGGTGCATTTAGATGGAGGAATTTCAAATTCATAATAACAAATCCCTTAAACTTGTTCAGATTGAGGGATTTGGAGATAGATTTCAAATCCCCACCCTCTTTTGTAGTCGATTTTAGAGCAATAATGATGGATTTCAAATGACTCCAAATTAGAGTCATTTGAAATCCCCTTCAAATCCCTCAATTCAAATGGACCCTTACAACATTCTATTGTGTGTACACATAAAATAGACACCCCAAAAGAAAATGCAATTCCATTATAAAATTATAATGTTGATACACAGTCTTATTTTTAATAATTTTCTTTTCCAATATTAAAACCAACAACACACACCTGGCTGGCTACATAAAAATATGTCATTTCCAATTCTTATAAATACACAACAAAGAGAGGGGTGGACAACCTTCTCTTATCATGCGTTATCCACTATACACCAGAAAATCCATCTTCTATCAAATTCCGATCTCACCTTATACTCTCTCGTTAATAAATTACTATACTAAAACAACAGTGTCTTCAAAAATTACATTTGTTTGAATACAACAATCGCTCGACTGTAATGGTGTTGTGTAAACCGGTTCCACTTGCTTCACTTTGGACCAACTACAGTCATCTTTCTTCCTTGAGGATATTATTTCAAACAACATCTTCATGTACAAATATATATATGTATCATATATAAGCGAGTGAACTCCGGTCGAGTTCTGGCTGTGGGCGACCTCTTGTAGGAGTTGGAGGTCTTTGAATATTAAGCTCCTAAACAAAACCATATTAATCCAATACATTTATGAGCCGGTGTAAAATTGTAAATCTTCTACTTAACAAATAAAATGCACAAAGGAAAAAATTGCAATTTTCAATAATATATAATTATATATACATGAAAAAAACTATATAATATATACCTGCATCCATGTCTCATCGGTGACACGTTCTGGAGAAGTCTCGGGAGACTGAAAAGGAGGTGGCAAAGGATGAATTAATTTAGGGACAATGACCAATTCTCTGCCAACAACCAGAATTGCCCCAGCATTGTTTGCCGTTCCTGAAAATGCATTTTATTTAATTATTATGAGAATTTATTAACTCTATTATGAGAAAGTGGAGAATGAGTAGATTTTAAAGTGGATAAATACCACAATAGTTGGTTGCTGAGAAAAGGGTGATTAATTGCCCCTGTGCAAAACGTTCGAAACCATCCATAACACACTCGTGAGCTCTTATGATAAGTTGCAACTTGTTCCTCTTGCAGAAATCTGTTACCCGATCAGGCTGCACCAAATATAATAAGAGTGAATAACCAGCAAAACAAGTACCAATGCAGTGTATTTTACGGTCATCATATATAGATACAATCAAGACTTTTTCATGCATAGAGTTATTCGTATAAAAAGCTATCCTTCTTATCATATAAAGATTGTACATAAAGCCTGATCCTCCATTAATTAATGTTGACTCATCAAATAAAAAAACCAAATGATATCAGGTGTAAACCACTGTAACAATTGGCATTAATAAGGTGCGCATACCCCAAATGTTACGAGACCAGGTCCTCTTGCATTTGGTCTCAAACCCTCTATACTATCATTTTCAGTGGGATCCGACCTGAAGAGAAACGCAAAAAGAATAAGGACTTAAATAAGAGCTAAATTGGAGCATGTAAAGCCCTCCCTCCCTCCCTCCCTCCCTCCCTCTATCTACATATATATATATATATATATATATATATATATATATATATATATATATATACCATAACAAATCCATGAGGACGATTGAGCCAGCATCCATGGTTATGGGCCTCTCCAGTTTCTCAATCTGTTCTACTGAATTAATAGACCTCCCTATGCCACCATGCATGCAAATGATTTTTTTCTCTATCAACGCAGCAAGGGGAAGGTAATTAAACAGCTGATTAAAACGCGTCCAAGCCCAGATCCCATCACTTTCTCCCTGCATGTGTATCAAATCAACCATCAGTAAATATACAAGCAATATATATATATATATATATATATATATATATATATATATATATATATATATATATATACATATGTTTATATTTTGCACATATGAGAAAACCTACCATTCTTTCAATACATTCTATGCGAAAACCAAAAAGTGCATTGATGTCAGCAGCTTCATGGTTGCCACGAATTAGATGAACATTATCAGGGTACTCGATCTGTGGTCCATAAAAAGTAACAGTTAGGGTGAAGGACTTCAATGCAATAACAATTAAGCACTCAAGCTAGTTAATGCAGAAGCTTGCCTTAAGAGCAAGGAGCAAAGTTATGGTTTCCAAGCTGTGCTGACCACGATCAACATAGTCTCCCAGAAATAAATAGTCAATATAACTGAAACAGAAGGAAAATAGAACATAAACTCCACAGGGTAAAAATCATAAGTTTACGGTATTAACTCTCGGCAGATTCTGACTCTTCAATTTTTTTGTCTTCACAGGGTAACAAAAGAATCTAATTTCAACATTCAGATAATTAATCATAACAAACATGAATTTTGCAAACAAAATAGAATAATGCCAATTGAACATTCAATATATTGACTACGGAAATCTGTACAACTCACGTAATGTCACCAGCAGTAGAAGGAAAACCATATTCATCAAACAGCCTCATCAGATCACCAAACTGTCCATGAAGATCACCAAACACTTTGATAGGAGCTTTCAACTGAAGAACAGTGGATTCATGCATGAAAATCTGCTCAGCAGCATAACAAAGCTCACCAACTTCGTAAGAGTCCAGAAAGAACTTTCTGTTGACAGGTGGCTTCCAATTCCGAGGCCTCAGTAAAGTTGATATAATCTGTAGCACATAAATCATAATCAAATATCCTCTTTTGAGCACTGAGCTGAAAAATTTAGAAAAAAGGTAATCTAGTAAAACTTGCCTTTTTATGCAAGCCTTGAGGAGATCTCTGCCTTGCAAACTTTTTAGTAGGATTCGAAAGGTCATTATGCGATGGAATCATTCGTCTGCTCTCATTTTCAAATTGATCCAAGGATAACTGTCTGACCATACCTCCCAAGTTCCCAACAGTTTCTTTTGCAACTACAACCTGCAATATGACAAAAAAATAAGCTTTCTTCACTCAAAAGTAAAATGCAGTATCTTATCTTATAGATAAAAGAAAGAAACGCTAGTGCAACCTAAGCAACCCTAATGGCATTTTCATAACTATTATTTTTTTAATTTTATTTTTGCTACTAATTTTCTAATTATAAACAAGTTCAAATTCAAACCAAACCGTGTAGAATCCTTTCAACATCAATCTCTTATTTTCAACAATACATCTCTAATTATATTTTATACAATTTCTTTGTGTAAAACGAACAAGGAGTAAAAGATCATACTGCTCTTGGGTGAAGTCGAACATCAGCCTCTGTATCGCTACCCTCAGAAGTTGTTTCTGCAGATTGTGAATTGCCATCTGATAGAGATGTTTCTTCAGGTGAAGCTGATGCTGCCTGTGCTGATTGCCACACGGCATTAGCAACCTTAGCTTCAGCGGCAGATGCTTCTGCTAGTTTCTCCATGGAGTCTTTGTCCATACTATAGGAACACAATATTAAAAACTTATGTTATTATTGCAGTCACATCACATAAACCATACAAAGAAGTACCGTAAAGAATTTAAAATCAGACCCCAGAAATCCAGATGCGGGTGTTTCAGATCTGTCGTCTGGAGTTGATGTGGAGGAAAATGGAGATAAATTAGGGCTGTTCGATCTAGGGCTACCACTCATCAAGGCTGATGGATTGACGTCAGTTTGAAATTGAGAGTTTTCCGCAACTAGAAAATCGTCTAACAGAATATCTGCAGCACAAAAAGCTAAATTTATTACAGCAGTTGACAAAGAAAGGAAGTAGGGGACATATAGACAGGAATCTCTATGCACTCTGTAAGCTGTTTGGATACAGATTCATATTTTTTTTGCAAAGCACAGGGAGGACTTGATCAAAAGAAAAACACGAGAACATTTTCACCGTTCCCAGTTTTGTTAATGAAAATCATATTTTTTATGTTCGCAAATGAACGATATTACTTCAGTAAGTTTGACAATTTTGCCTTAAAGTTGGCCACACTAGTTAGTACTCATTTTACTTTAAAGTACTCATTTTGATTATCATGCAAACTTCCACTTTTGTTAGCTTATGCAACGAAGATAATGATCCAAGAGCAAAAAGGGCATATTATAATTACCAGAACTAGATAAACCTGAGCAAAAAGAGAACATTACAATTACGAAAACGAGCCAATGACTCTCTCACATTCCAAAAGCACAAAAAATAGTTGCTTTCAGCAAATAAATTGTGTACTCATCAACAAAGTCTTGATGAAATTGGAAGAGAAAAACAAAAAAAAGAGAAGAAAGAAAGACATTTACCTCCTTTCAAACCACCGTGAACATATATTCTAACACCAACAGATGCAGCTGCATGGCGACATCGACGCATAGACTCCAAAGAGGGATCATCACTTGGTACTTTGTTTACCCGTGAAGTCACGAGCCCATTTCTGTCCAGCCAAACTCCAGCGGCGGTATCCAGCACTTCAAACAAAAAAAAAAAAAAAAAAAAAAAAAGAAAGACAAGGATATTTTTCAATTAAATAAAATCTGAATAATCCGATCAATATGCCAGAAAACAACTCACCACAGTTACCTGCAATTGCAGCATCGCCTTCCACTGCTCGTCCACCTCTAAGGGCACCCCCAGTAACATGCAATCTAGCACCTACAAATACCTGATCAAGGAAAAAATTCAAATTATTAAAAAGGAATTAGCAAGCAGAAAAGGCTCAATTATCAAATAATCCAACTGTCACTATTTGAATCTATTACTTACCGCAGCATGCTGATACCTTGGGGAAGGTGATACTCCTGGGGCCAGAGTCCATTCCCAAAGGCCATTCCGATGCATGAGTAAGCCATAAGCATCTGCTAATGGCTGCATATGCCCACATACAACCACAGCTCAGTCAAGCACAGTTAATTAAGTAAACGTAAAATTATAAAATCTAAATATTCTACATGATAGCAAGCTATGAAGGTAGCAGATCAAACAACCAAATCACAGATTTTAATCAATATATGACTGACAGTACGACCAGCAATATGAATGTCTACACGGCACAACCTTAATATAACAGACTTATTTTCTGTTTTAATTAACAAAGCAGTTAGTATTTTTCACTCTGACTTCCAAAAGAAATTTACATAGACAACAAATTAGGGTATCCACCAGCAAACAGTATTCATTTTTAGAAAGCAAGTCTCTTTCGTCTTTCCTTCTGAAGTTTAGTAGCTTATGAATGAATAGCATACAAAGATACATGAGAAAACAAGTCATACCGTGCCAGATGCATCTCTTCCACCACAAAGCAGAAACATTCCGTCTGACCTGGCACTAGCCGTTGCATACCTACATACATTAACCAAATCCAATCACGATCAAAGAGACTGAATACTAAACAGGCAGGTCTACTTATAAGTAAGAACTAAAGAACCATCATTTAATAAACAACTCCACTGACCACCTAATGACTTTAGTTCAGATATATAAGTCTACTCACAGAATAGCATGCAAAATTTATTGTAAAACCATCCTTATACTATTTTCCGAGTTTTTGGAAGCAAAATCCAACCAAGAACTCTTTTTTTTGTTTTGGAGTTCAAGAAAGTAAGATATTAAGCCATTGAAGCCTCTTAGAAGTCAATAACACTAAATTCAATTAGATAAAACTTACATTCTAGCAGAAGGTCTATCCCCTTCTGGATTAAGCCGCTGCCACACATACGGTTTCTGTGCAGTGTCCAAAACCCAAGCATCTGATAGCACTCTTTTACCTGTAAAGATCAAAAGATCTCTTTTAGGTTAGTTTCAGCTAAAAAACCAGATGCACTCAATATAATTTTTTTTTAAAACGTAGAGTATCGAACACCATCACTAAGAAATGTATCCAAGTCAAACCAGTATCATAAAATTCATGTGACAGTCAGGTTCTGGAAACATTGTCGGAGATGGTTCCCCAGTGGGAACACTTATCTTTGGATTCTTTAATTCAGTTCAAATTTCACTATCCAAATACTTTTACCCTTCGAAGGATGCAATCATCAACCAAATTTGACCAAGGCACCTCTAAACTTTGTTGACTTTTAGATTGCTCTTCCACTCATCCCACCACCAAGAAGAATCCGAAACTAAATTGACCATGAAAAGGTATTGACTGCAAAAACCTTCGGATAAGTAAATTTTGCATATTAACCAATAGCATTAACTTCCAGAAATGTCCACATTTATAAATGGACATAGCCCAACGTAGAAAGATAAATGGGATTATGTCCATCCTCACAATCTTACATACAGAATCCAATCAGATTTCCACTCTGGTCCAGAAATTAAGTGAATTTGGACAATTTGAAATTCACCGCCGTAATTCCCAATGCCTCCAGCACTTATAAATTGAAGAATCTTATACTTACGTAACAAAATTACACATAAGAGCCCCCCACTACCAATCGAGGACTCAATTGAAGCTTTGCAATAAACAACCAATTATCACTTTTTAGCTATTACAGAAATGAGATTTCGGTGATGCACTAGTTAATTTCTAGTTATTCCGTAAAAGCTCCCATAGCCAATCGAGGACTCAATTTAAGATTGCAATAACAACCAAATAACACCCTTCACTATTGCACAAATGAGATTCCTGTGATGCACTAATAAATTTTTAGTTATTCCGGTGATATCTCCCACTTATAATTAAGCCATATAACTGCCGGTGTATCTTTTACTTTTGAAGGATTACTGAAAAATATTACAGAAAAGGTTGAAACTCACCATCATTGCCACTAACAGTAACAAGATATCGCTGTGCAACCAAATCCATGACATGGCCGTATCTAGGCCCCGGGCCCTGTCCTTGAACTACTACTCTGAACTCCAAAAAGAGTAACAACTAAGTTAAAGATCAACCAAAATTAAGTTTACTGTGATTAAAAAAGTTGTGAGAATTGAGAATATGCAAAACACAGATCTCTGAAAACTCACCGATGCCACTTAAACTTGTCGTTTGTCAGATCGAGCACATACAGGTCGTCTGTTGAATGCCCTGCAGGACCTATGCCACCCTGGCAAAAAACAATTGCCGTCGGTCTATATTTAGATCAAAACATATTCATTTCAGAGATTCGTAAAATGATACGGCCGTTTTAAGTGCTCTAATCACCTGAAACACCACCATGCTGCCAACAGCTGCTGCCGCGTGTGCAGCCCTAGGTGATGGTGGCTCACCCGCTGGTCGAAGTCTAATCAAATCATTAGTAAAAGTAATAAGCAGTTATTCGACATCTTACCAAATTCAAACTAAAAACCAGAAATTCAAGCAAATTTCGGCTGAAACAAATAAATAAAAAACAAAAATTGAAGCAAGTAGAGAAAACCTGGTCCATTTTCTAGTAAGAACATCGTACGAATGAATACAATTCGTCACTCCAGCTAGCCCTAGAAAAGGAGAAAGCTAAAAACAATTAAACAACCGAGTTTATAAAAAGCAGAAGAAAAGGAAGGGAGAAGTGGGGGGATTACGAATGCCAGGAGCGCCTCCGCTGCCGCTCTCAATTGCGGTAGCGCCGCCGAACAGAATGAGGCGGGGTCCCTGGGTTTTAGTGGCGGCGACGGCGGTGAGGGTATGACCACAGCGCGGCCCCGGCGCGTCGTCATCAGTGTCCCAGAAGCTTTCCAAATTTCGGTAGGCCGGCGCCGGATACAGCCACGGCTTCGATCCCATCCACAAATTATACCAAAGCTAATCAGAGCAGTTAATCCAGCCGCAAAAATGCTGAACCACCGGAGAATTGAAACAAAATCAAACCGAAAAAAGGAAATCCACAAAAACGAAACCCTAGACGGATTAAAGTAGAAGAGGGATCCAAAGCAGCGGCGGTGGGTGCCACCGGAAACTGGACCCTTTACTGGGAGTGGTTGCCAGATAATTTGAATATAAAACACCAACAATTGTTTCTTTTCATGAACCTCTATATATATATATAATTATATATATATATTCTATATGTATGTATATATAATTACTGTTAGTGATATATATATATGGAGTGAAGTGAAAAGGTAGAGAGAGATGAAGTTAAGATTCAGAACTAACTGATAATTGGGCAAACAAAAATAGAAGAAACCCCACTGCTTCAGAGTCAACTATTTTTACACGCTGTTCAAATTTTCCCTTTTTTTTTTTTCTTTAATTAATATCATAAACCCTATTTTAAAGTTATGAGTCCAAAAGGTTTACAAAGGTAACTCCATTAATAGAAAAGGTTGGGAATTTGAATTTTTTTTTGTAAGTGAAATACGAATTTATGATGTTTTAGTGCAAATATTTTTTTCCCTTTTAGAGGGGTGGATCTGTAATTTCCTAAAAGGGACAACGAGTAAAATATGCTCCATATTAATAGGAAAAAATTGGGTATGCATCTCCGTTAGCATAAATGATAAAACTCCCATGTGCTAACAAAAGTCTAGTCAATTTTTATTTTTTTTTACAGAATAAATGTGTTCGATTTAATTTAAGAATATATTTTTGAGTCCTAAACAGTTAAATAAATTTCGTATAAAATTGCCTTGTGTTGTAGAATTGAATACATACACCAAATTCCGCTTTATTACGAAAAAAACTTGTATAAACTCTTCTCTATAGTTAACGGTGTTTGACTATTAATGGAAAAAAAAAAAGATTTTAAATACAAATAAATTATAAGAAAAGTATTTTGCAATAAAAAGAAGGCATGGCCATTTGATGCATATTTTTCTTAACAAGTGGGGTCATGTTGTTTACCCATGCATATAGTGTGCGCCAAATATTTTTCCTATTAAACCATTGCAATGTTATATTATTATGGGAAAATTAGCAAGACCCCCATCATCTAAGAAATATAGCAAGTAAAATCCTCATTCCAATTAATTAGAGCAAATTCATTCCCCTTTAAACTAATCCTTCTATCAAATCTTAATTGTCTAATATACCCTTAAAGAACACTAATCTCATTTATCATTGTTCTCTTCTTCTTTTCACGCCTCTTCTCTCTCTTATTTTATGATATTTTGTTTCTTTTTTCGATTTCTCACCCAAATCTCTGTTTTTTTTCTCTCTCGATCCGGAGGCGAAGAACAAGAGTTATCGGAGCCGCAAGAACGACGCTCCTTCTCCTTCTCTTGGAGATGGCTTTTTTCATTGAGTATTGCTGGAACGAGTTCGAGGAAGATGATTTTTTCGTCGATTTGTTGCCGAAATTGAATTTTGATGGATGGTGGTTTCTGCTTTGGTTGGTGGTGCGGTTTGTGATTTACTTGATTTGTAATAAAAATTGTCAGTGGTGTGGCGGCGGTGTGATTATGAGGGGGAGGCATATCTAGGGTTTTTGGGTGGATCGGCGGAGGACGGCACGGGTAGAGAAATTCGTGTAACCCTTAATGGACTACGTGTTTTCGTAGTAGATTAAGTTAATCGACTATGCTCTGGTAGCCGACTAAAGTGCTAATTGAATGTTCTGGTAGTCGATTAAGTTACTCGACTCATTTTTTAATTCATTTTTGAATTTTTGTGTATTGATTTCGGTTTGTATAAATCAGTTACAATTTATGTATATTATTTGTTTTGTTAAAAAAATGTTGATTTACGTTTTTATGTAATTTTGTTTTTTTTTTTATTTTTGGTAGTCAGTTCCTTAATCGACTATCCTTCATCACAGTCGATTAATATGTTTCATAGTCGATTAATACATCTGATAGAGAAAAAAAAAATTAAAAAAAGAAAAAAAAATAAAAAAAACAGTTGATGAGGTAGCCTCATAATAGATGATAGTGCTGATGAATGGCGGTAGTATAATTAGAAAATGACTGGCTGAAATTAGAAGTGAGTTTTTTTTTCAAGTGCAAAATAATTTGAACGTCTCCCTATTTAAAAAAAGTATCGAGGGATTATATCAGAAAACCTTATTCATATTATGAAATATTGATGATATTATCTGGTTAAGTAAGATTGTCTCGACTTTTTGGCATAAATCAACAAATAATTGGGATTATTTTCTTCACTTATTTCTTTTATTATACAACATAAATATTAAAATTACATTTATGTTAAAAGAGAATCTTCAAGCTTTTACAATAAAATAAGTATTTAACTGAACTATAACAAAATTACTAAAATACCATTATATGTTTTTCAATATTATGATCATAGCTTTTGCCTTAAGCAAGAGATGGCTTTGTTGTTAAGACTAGAATTAATCAGACTATTTAAAAACAAAATAGTAAAAGGAAAGGAAAGCTAGAACAAAACAATGAAATTTTTTGAATGGTCTTCATTAAAATTTTATTGTTTTTTTCTCTTTGATCATTAGTATTTAAAAAAAAAACATGAAGTCAATTCAACATTCGACTTTTTATAGGACTTTGATAATTGTTTGAATTGTGTAGAGGGTGTTAAGTAATTGTGAGCTTTATTATATTTGAAGTTGATTATTTTTTATCAAATTCTTCGACTTGGAAAAGTAGTGTGACCAGTTGTTTCTCTTTGTTAGAAGTTGACAAGGTCATGTGTTCTTCTTATGTTAATAAGATGAATGAGAACTTTTACACCAAGAATAAGAAACGGTCTTAGAGCAACAAGTACTTGGTCCAAAATATTGCTTTCGTTTGGTTGTTGTGAGACTTTTGAGTTCCATATTTATTATTATTTATTGGTTCTTTTTATATAGATGATTATATATTTGATTTTTTTTAAAATTGTTATTTTACTAACGGCATTATTCATTATTCACACACACAAAAATTATACAGTTTTACATTTCTCGTATAGTTTGTGAGTGATATTGCTAGAATGTCGATTGAGCAGCAAAACAAATGACAAACACTAGGTGACATGTTGATCGGGTCCAGTAATAGTCTTCGAATGCTCAAGTTAGAAAACAGTGCAAAGTATACGCACAAATGCATTTAACTCGTAAAATAGCACGTACCTCGATATGTGAATAAACTCTACTAGTTTATAGGTGAGACTCGAGGTGGAATTCTTATGAGAATTGATATGGCACAAGGGATTTTACTTTTCCCATGGACCTTTTAGAAGGCTTTTGAATAAGGGCATTTGAGGTGTTTTTCTTTAATGCGCTAATTGAGCATCCTGTTCAAAACTCAACTAGGCACATCATTGCACATCACATTCAATTGATGCTCTTGTAGCAAGAATCGGCCGAGAGTAGTTGATATTGTTGGTTTTATATTGTTTCAAAATTTGACTCTAGTGTGCTTTAAATTTTGTTTTGCGGGCTCAAAAGCTCATACGACGTCGACTAGTGTCGTGGGAAGCTAAACATGTGGAGCTGGGGGGGCTCGAGTGAGTCGTTTGAGCAAATCCAAGGTGTTGTTGTTTGGAGGCGGGGCACGAGGACGTGATGGACCATTGGTCCTGGAGGGTGGTGACCGAACGAGCGAGTGCAAGTTTGCGAATGACTAGGATCTGGACGTCAGTGTGAGAAGTGTTGGTTGTAATACCTCCACGCAAGTGCACATAACAGACAAGTAATATAGTGGATAATTAAATCCAAGTAGCGTTCCCATGAGGAATATTCAATTATCTAATTCTAAGCGCTAGATTATCGCAACTATATTTAAGCCCAGCCCACACGATCGACTTTTGAGTTGATTTAACTAAATTATGACTAAATTATAGAAAGCAGATTAAAAAGAAAGCAAGAGCAAGTAAGCAACGAAGATTAATCAGATTAAAAAATCATAGAATTTTATTTTCCCCTTATGTGATTATTGACCCTAAAATTTCTTCAATTCTACAAGCAAATAATTTGAATTACTAACCTCAGATGTTAAATTAATCATAACCCACTGCCGCGTGTATTATAATTCTATTATTCATGACTAAATCGATGTATTCCTAAGCAATTCAATCTAGAACAAAACAATAAGCACAAGTCTCAATCATGGCTATTGTCACATGGGTTTCTTTCCTCAAGAAATTTTCGCTTGTGCGGCCTCATTCCCACCAAATCAGTCAGCCTTCCTCTCGAATTCTCTTCGCACAAATGCACAAATACAATGTCTTTTAAGCCAATGTAAACACGAACAAAAGTATGCAGCGGAAAACAACACACAAGTACGTTTACGGGCACTGCCCAACCTTTATATTTCCCACAAAGAATACAAAGAAGACTAAGGTGCACACACAAAATACTCACTCAGAATGCCCACAATTGCAATCTAAACTCTTTAATGCACATGGGGCGGATTTATGCACTCATTGCCAAATAAATACAAGGAAGATAGTAGTTTACACATTAAACTACCAGGATACTTTGCGGCACACATACTTGACATTTGGCTAACTATTACAAGTAATAAGGGGCAATTCTGTATGCTTTCCAGGCCTCAACCGCTCCGCAACTTCCCTCAAAACCGTCCTCATAGTCGCTTGTCGTGATCTGCCTTGCTTGAGCACGCGCGCGCGCACCAAACAGCCAAAATAGCCCGGTCGATTGCTAGGCAGCTCATCTGCCTTGCCTTACCCGCACACTTTGCTTGACTTGCCAATCACTAGCCAATTCTTTGCCCACACGGTCATTAGAGCACCCCGCTTATCGGGCTGTCTTCCTTGACTTGCCAACCCGTCGTGCCAATTTGCCCACACTTATCAAGTCATGGTCGATTTCCTCCTAACGCTCGTTTTCCTAAGTACTCGGTCGCATGCCGATTACTGCCCACGCTTGTCCGCATTGGCTGTCGAGCAACGCCCGTGCCAGCCACAAGTACTTACGATCACCGTTCACCCTTGAATCAAGTCATTTCTTACTTTCTCGGACAAACACCCCAAATGCTTGCCCAACATTCAACCACTCATTGGCCGATTGTGTGGCTGTCTTGTGCCAACCCTTGCTTGGCACCGTTTCTCGGCCATAGTCGATGTCACCGACTAAGGGGGTAACAACTAACTAAGAGTGTAACTATATTCCTATGATAACATAACAAAGTGTCTTTTACCATAATTTTAATTATTAAACCGACCTTCCGATTCAAATTCAACAATAACAATAAAACACTTAGAGTGGCCAGTTTTATGCACTTAATAGAACGAGTAGAAGAAGTAATCCAGAACTAATACTTCCATAAAATCATGAAAAATGGTTCACAAATTCCACATAGGGTTCGAATAAAATCGTAGAATTAAGGAGTTTAGCTACTCATTTTTATTATGGAACGAAAAATATAATTCATAACCGAAGAAATTAAAACTATGTTTGATTTAATTTTTTTAGTCTCCGCGCTTTGCTCGTTGCTCTGAGATTGTGTAATTGGATCGTTATTTTCGTGCAGATCAATTCTTCTTATATAGTGGTCAAGACTGGGTAAAAGGGCAGGAGATTCCTTATGTGGATAAATTTTCCTTCCATTGTAGAACGTAGGTTCGAACGGCCGTCTCAAATGGCGTACATAGATTCTCCTCTTCAACGCCTCGGACGGCAGTCTCCCCTTTCAAGGCATAATTGAGACGGTCGTCTCAAAATGCGTGCATCACCGTTGATTTCTTCTCAATCCGAACGGCCGTCTGAAGATTCCAATTATTTTTCCAGACAGTCATCCGAAGCCTTCTTGGTGTACTTCGGCCCATTCTTTATCCGTTTTTTTTTTATCGTTTTGACCTCCAAAAGTTTGATTCTTCAAATTTGTACCTAAAACACAATAATCAAGTCTTTAATCACCATATAATCAATAAAATCAACAAAAATCCTCGTACGAGAATATAAGTGTAAAATCTCCACTCAACATGAGGCACCAATGCGGGCGATCCGAGTGGCAACAACTCGAGCCGGTACTTGATGGATTGGGGTTGTGGCATAATAAATCGTTCAAGATCAACAGGTAATATTAAAACAACCAACTGAACCAACATATGAATCAATAATCAGTATGTTTCCTAATTGTAACTAGTTAAAGCTGATTAAGGGCCTTATATTTTTTAAGCCGCAGAAAAAATCCCTAATTGCCATAATTATATTTTTTTCAAAAAGGATCTAGGGTCGTCGGAAAGATCCTACGAAAAGACTTGCCAAAAAATGTCGGTGGAGCTTCACTGTAAAACATCGGACATTGTGTATCTTTTTCGTGGACTGCCGCTAGACTCCAACAACTACCTCCGGTATCTTCATATCATCAGGGCGGGTCCCGATTGTTTGGAGGCCTAGGGCGAAAATAAAAAAAAAAAAGGCGGCGGATATATACAAACCTATTTTTGTATTAGTTCAAACCCACATAAAAGGGTTTATTAGTTCAAGCCCGTATATTAATCTAATTTTATTAAATCAAAACTAAAGAGGACGAATATGCCCTTATCAATAAATAATACCCAAATACAAACAAACCCTATTTTTAATTTGTTAAGACCAAAAAGAAAAACAAAAAAAAAAAAAAAAAAAAAAAAAAAAAACTCACGACTGCCGCCGTCAGACCGCCGCGACGCCGACCAGCAAGACTTCCACCGCGCCGGCGATGACCAGCGACCCACCCACCGCACCACCACCAACAAATAAGTCAATTTTATTTAACTTTTGTTTGTAAATTCGAAAACATTAATCGATCATCGATTCTTGATAAATATGCGCGGATGAACATTAATCTATGCTTACTTCTTGTTGGGTTGCAATGCTTTAGCCGATTTTGAAAAAAAAAATGAGATTGAAATTGATTTTTTTGTGTATTTTCGTTGGTTTCCCAAATCAGTTTACTCAGACCGATTTTGTACACGAAAATCGGCGTCATAATGCCGCTTTTTGTTAACCAAATCGGAGACACAACGTCGACTTTACAAGTCAAAATACGCGTTGTAACGCCGATTTTTTTTTCGCCTAAAAAAAATGTGCTCCTTTCTTTTTCTTACGGTATTTAATTCATATGCTTTAAACATGTATAAGAATAATGAAACGTAAAATTTTATATCTAATATATAATTTCGCTATTAAAGATTTTTCAAAAAATGGGCGATTATTCGTTGTGCCTCGTTAAAATTTTCTTAAGGACAAAACCCCAAAGAAAGAAAAATGAGTATTCTAACCCAAAAAATAACGAAACTAAAAAAAAGACATACAATAGAAATTCAATGACAAATTCGACATCATCTCGACAAATAAACACATTTTATCATCATATTAATATTTTTGAAGTCCATAAATGAGAAACTATATATAGTTTCATCATCCAATCATCAAATTATCAAAATCAACATAATTTTTTGATAAATAATGAATTACCAATAAAATTAGTCAAGACAGATGACCAAAACATTTCAAGAAGTATCGCAAGCGTAGAAGCTCGATTTTTTTGCACAAAAACCCTTTTGTTTATATGCAAAATTCGAATAAATTCTCAAAAACACTTATATATCTATGCGAAATCTTTTGCCCAAAAACCCTTATTTTTCTATGTCGAAAAGATCGGATATTTTCTCTTCAATTCAATTGCATGCTTTGAAGTCGAAAGTGGAATAAAAGATTGATGAGAGCAGCCAATTATTTCCAAGAACAGCCAATCTTGGAAATTGAAGATTTACTTTGGAGAGAAAATTTTGGGGCCCAAAAGCAGAGAATATATCACCAATTTTGAAGTCATTGCCCAAGTTGTTGTTGAAGTAATTGCACAAGAAAAAGCAAAACTGAAATACATACATAAATACATCTAAAAAAAAATACATACGTACATAAATATAGTATTTCTTTTTTTATGTCCACTAGAGAAATAGACCATGGGCACATAGGCATAGGCCAAACGCGCCCTTGGCCAGGGCCGACACTCCATATTATGGTCGGCCCTAGCTATAGGCGTGAGAAGCAACCCGTCTGGGGCTTCGAACTTTGATGATTATTTAGGGCCTCCTATTTTTAGATATTTTTTTATTATTTTTTGTAAATATTATTTAATTAAATGGTCTCTTAAAAGTTCAATTGAAAAAAAAAAATAGATTTTCGCAGTTGAATAACTCGTTAATTACTCCTTAAAATTATCAATGTGAACTCTTATTTCGTTGGAATAAGATCTCAAAGTTCTTTAACGTTTGAAAACACCCTTATTTCTTGTGAGATTTGAAGAAGTGGAAACTTGTTGCAAATAAAACTTTGAAGAATTGTGTGTGAGATTTGAAACATGATATTTGGTTCTGACATTATGAAAGAAGAAATATTTTGGAATTTAGAATGTTGAGAATTGAGATAGATACTATATTTTGACATTAAGGAAAAATAATTTTTTTGGAAGTTAAAATGTTGAGAATTGAGATAGAGACTAAACATGTAGTTGGGGTATTAGATTATTTGAAAGAAATATATATACTTATTTTTCGAATGTATGAACTAAAAGGCTAATTGAGGATTATTTATTTTATACACTTTGACAAAAATAATATGGATAAGCTTAATTTACGAGTTTGATTAATGATTACGAGAGCTCTATTTGAATTGAATACCTTCAAATGTTGAATTTACGAATATATGTATGCATTTCCAATTTTATTGTTCAATATTTGGATCGATGAATGGGATAAAATATTTTTACGGAAACATAAAAAGTACACAAGCCTCATTTTTATGTCGCCTAAGGCCTCTCTGGACATGGGACTGACCATGCTTCAAATCTTCAAGAGAACCTTCAAACCTTCAAATGATCTTAAAATCAGGATTTTTAGAAAGGAGAAAGTCTAGAGAAAGAAAGTTGGAGGCTAAACGGATTTTGGTGACACTAGAGAGGGAAAGATGATGATTATGATTTTGAAGGAATTATAAATATTCCAATTTGGTCATAAGTTATGATTTAAAAAAAAGGAAAATTTGACAAATCCCCTCTTTAGATATGTGTAGTTACAATCAGTCCCAAAAAAAATTCAGATTTCTTTTTTTTTTGACAAAAAAAATTGATTAAGTTTCACAACTACACCCTTATATCAATTATTATGGAAAATCAATTACTTTTTTAAATATGCAAATCCTTCTAATTTCTCCCTATCTCACGCAGTTTTTGTTTTTCCTTTTCTTTTTGATTTTTTAATGGTTTTCTTTATTTCGATTAAAACAAAAAATGATTAATTTTTTAATTTTTAATTTTGTTTTATTTTTTCGGTTTTTTATTTTTTAAATTATTTTTTATTATTTATATTTTTCCCATTCTTCATTATGATTAAAAACAATGGTCTTAATTTAATTTTGTTTTTTAATGGTCTTTTTTCCTTAATTTCGATTTTTTTAAAATGGTCTTTTTGATTTTCTTTTCTAGTTTTCTTTTAACAAAAAATGTTTTGTTTAATTTTTTTTTTTTTTTTGTTTTCTAATTAAAAAAATATCAAGCAGGTTTATCAAAGTGGAATCCCACTATACACGGTCTTTGACTAATTTGTAATGGATTTTGATAAATTTGTAATAAATTTCGATAAATTTATAGTGGATTTCGATAAATTTATAGTGGATTTCAACAAATTTATAATGAATTTCGATAAATTTATACTGGATTTCAAAAAAAAAATTAGTGGATTTTGATAAGTTTATAGTGGATTTCAAAAAGTGTATAGTGGATTTTACTTTGATAAATCTGCTGGATTTTTTTTAAATATTAAAAATGAAATATTAATTGAAAAAAATAATTAATAAAACATTAATTAAACAAAATATTTTTTTATTCAAAAAAAAAACTGGAAAAAAATCGAAAAAAAACCATTTAGAAAAAATCAAAAGTAAGAAAAAATAAAAACCACTAAAAAAACGAAAATAAAAATAAAACAATTTTTTTTAAATCAAAATAAAAAACATGAAAATTATAAATAAGAATAAAAAAATTAAAATAAAAAACCAAACATAAAAAAAGTAACAAAATTAAAAAATAAAAAATAACCAATTTTTCTTTTAACTTGCAATAAAGAAGGGCGAATGGCAAAAAGCTCACCACATGGGACTTAAATGCACATGGTCCACAAAAAAAAACAGTCTCTCAATTATCAATTTCATCCATTATGCTTTAACTTTCTTAATATTATACATTCACCTCGAATTTAAACAAATATATCACATTAACCCCCAAAATAATTTTTGTTTTCAGAAAATAATTTTTTTTTCTGAATTTTTTTTTCCGGCCAGATTCCGGCGTTGACCGCAAGAAACCGACGTTGACTTTTTCTTTTCTTTTTAAAATTTTTTTTTTCCTGAAATGTTTTTCCGGTCGGTCAACCACTGTTGACCGCCGGTCTCCGGCGTTTTGATTTTTTTTTACTTAGAAAAAAATATTTTAATTAATATTACTGTATTGACTACTAAATTACTGTCTCAGACAGTAATGAATATTATTTTCCCGAACAGTAGTATTATTAATATTATTGTCTAGGACAGTTAAATTACTGTTGGAGACAGTAATTTAGCAGCCAATGCAGTAATATTAATTAAAATAATTTTTTTTAAGAAAAAAATTCAAAAAAAAAAGTCAATTAATAGTTAAATTATGTCTCCGACAGTTAAATAACTGCTGGAGACACTAATTTAGCAACGAATACAGTAATATTAATTAAAAATATTTTTTTTAAGAATAAAAAAATCAATTAACAGTTAAATTACTTTCTCCGACAGTTAAATAACTGCTCGAGACAGTAATTTAGCAGCAAAGACAATAATATTAATTAAAATATTTTTGAAGAAAAAAAAAAGTCAATTAACTGTTAAATTACTGTCTCCGACAGTTAAATAACTGTTGGCGACAGTAGTTTAGCAGCCAAGACAGTAATATTAATTAAAATATTTTTTTAAGAAAAAAAAAATTATAAAAAAAAAAAAAAGTCAACGTCGGAGACCCGGCGGTCAACGGCAGTTGACCGTCAGAAAAAAAAAAGTCAACGCCAGAGACTGGCGGTCAACGGCGGCGACCGGCGGTCTCCGGTGGTGGAGGGTCAAAATTGAAATTAGGGTTAAAATTGGTTAATTGATGAAATTGGGCTAAATTAGGGTGTAAATTATGAAAGTGGAGTTGAATTGGGTTTCAATGAATTGGGGGTGATTTTGGTATATATAAAAGGATTTTCCTTATTTGCAAATAAGTTTGAATGCACTGGAATTATTTGAAAGACAAAAAAGTTGGATATCTCTCTTTTAATTAAGTGCCCTTGTCATGGGTTTTTTTGTGATTAACCCAATAAAGAAATCCATTAAAAAAAAAAAAAAAAAAAGTAAAAACAGAAATTGATATGGCGTGAGATGGGGAGAAATTAGAGGGATTTATATATTTACAACAAAAATAATTAATTTTCTATGATAATATAATATTGTAACTTTCAACAATATTACATAAGGGTATTTTGGATAATTATAGTCAATTGGGTTTATAAAATTATATCTATTAAAAAATAGATTTATCATGAAGCTGAAGTTCAACGAAGGTGTTTTGTCAAATAACCTGTAAAAAACAAAAAAAAAATGCATATACGTCTATTCATAAATGGGTATTTATGTCATTTCACTTAAAAAAAAAAAAAATCGCAGAACCCATGAGCGAGTTACATGATGATGAGCTTCCGAGAATGCCATCTTTTTTTCTTTTCTTTTTTTGGCTTTAATTTTTACTTCTCGGGTGGGGGCTGGCTTCTTAAAATAACATATAAACTTTGGCTGCGGCTATATGCAATACTAATTTCACTTGTGCAAGACCAAATTAAAGAAACATTCCAAAAGATTCCATTTTATTAAGATGAAATGACAAATATACCCATAAATTAAATGGCTTTTGTTTGCTCATGCAAGACCAAATAACAAATAATAAAAAAATATGAACCAACTAAATTTCGACATTAAGGTGTCGAATATATGTCCATAAAATCGACACATTAATGTCGAAATTTAGTAAATTTGGACTAATTTGTTAATAGTTAAATTTCGACACTAAGGTGTCGATACTTTACTCCAAAATCGACATCTCAATGTCGATTTTTATCTATAAAATTCGACATGTACATGTCGACTGTGTGTGCGCGGGATTTTTTTTTTTTTTTTTTTAAATATGAATCAACTAAATTTCGACATTAAGGTGTCGAATATATGTCCGTAAATTCGACACCTTAATGTCGAAATTTAGTATATTTGGACTACTTTGCTAACAGTTAAATTTCGACACTAAGGTGTCGATTTTGTACTAAACAAATCGACATCTCAATGTCGATTTTTGCCTATAAAATTCGACATGTACATGTCGACTGCGTCTGCTCGGGATTTTTTTTGGAAAAAACGATATTCTAGCTAAAAAAACACATAAATGCATATTTTCTTGGATTTTTCCACCGTAGATTCTTCTATTTTGATGTCTTCTGACTCCCTACTTACCATCTTTGTAAGATTTGTTGAGTTTTGATGATTTTGAATGTTTAAGTTTTGTGGGTTTGTAGATGAGGAAGGAGAAAGGTTTTGATGGAAAAGATGAGAGTTGGTCTTGTGGTTTTGTGATAGGATTTTTTTTTGTTTTTGAGTTTTTGGTATTGCACAATTGGAATTTTCTATTTTTTTAACAAGTAAGGGTATTATAGTATTTATACATTAAAAAATTAATTTGGTCTTGCACAAGTGGAATTAGTCTTGCATATAACCGCAGCCATAAACTTTTTGTTAAGGAAATGCAATGAACTCATAAGAGCAGACATGTTGGTTCTTAGTGGCCCAATACAGCTCAATTCAATACATGAAAACTGTAGTCTTGCTGGTTGCTACTGGAGAGAGAGATTTTACAACTTGCAATCACAAGCAACTATCACTCTACCAAGTGTTTTTTTTGTGGTCCACGAAACGAAGATGCAGCCATTATGGAATAACATCCACCGTTCACACTGCTAGCTTCGCTCAACATGCACGAGCGATTCTCATGCAAATCTAACAACGTTCGATTAGGATAATTATATGCAACTACAAGAATTTCAATACTTCTTCTAGTTATATATAATGATATATACACCAACGTATCTATATAGATAAAAACACATGGATTTCGAAAAGAAAAATGCTGTTGTATCCATAGGAATGATTGTAACAGAAAGACATAGACACACAAGTGACTTACTATCAGCAATGACTAAAGCATCCACTATGTTCGTGCAATTACAGTTATGTGGATTTTTATAGAAACTCGTCTAGACTTGAAAAAATCCAGTTTATACAATCAATCTGAATCATTCTCTGCATGACAAATTAAAATCAAAATTTTCGTCACACGAGATAATGAAGACGCTTCAGTTTACTTGATCAGGTGTTTAATGTTTGTTAGGGACAGGGATTGGGAAATGCAGAATGAACCTCATCGATTTCTGCAACTATTTCTGGAGATAGGTGGACCTTGCAACCATTGAGTACCTCTTCGAGCTGCCATAGTTTCGTTGCTCCAAAAACAGCACTCGCCACAAGAGGGTGCCTCAAAACAAAAGCTGCCCAAATACTTTGAAAAAATTAGTGCGGGATTATAGAGAAACAAGGATATGCATATCATTTGACAACCCTACAACAAAATTGTCGGCAAGAAAATATTGGCATGCTGTGCAGTAATATACGCCAAGACGAATGTTCCATCCAGCACAATGAATCAGTACATGATAATAAAATACGTACAATAGCTAATTTTCTGCTAATTGGCAACCTTATTCAGAACATCATTACAATTCAACATATTGGAACAGCATGTTAACTCCGATTGTACATAGAACATAAAATTACGGCCAAGAGCACTGTGCCGATATATCAGACATCCCAAACTCAAGCTTATTACCGCAGAATCTTTCAGTTGTTAGCACATCTAGTAAAAAGTAACTTAAAAGTGATAGTTAAAGAAAAATACAAGTTTGGAATGCAAACTAATTCGTACTTTATTCTACAAAATGCATATACAAGAATAAAAACATACTCATCAATATAGGCCCGTTTGTTCGGAAGGATGCGATTATATGTGATAGGGTTGCATTGCATGTGTGCATATGCTTGTATACATTTAGTAGCACACTAGCATGTCTCGGAAATTGTTATTATTTTCTTTTCTTTTTTTCACATTTCTAGATGCACTCTATGAATGCAATAAAATATCATTCCATTTATAAGAAGCATCAATACAGTCGATACCACATCAAACCCCCTTGGACTGATTCCTTATCAAACAAATTGATGACTATATAGCAGGGCCAACAGTAAATCATCGGTCTCTATAAATTAATCAAAGAGCAATCAAACATATAATACAACGACTCTCAATGTCCTTAAAAGATCTGAATTATATCTAGTTTAGAGGGAGGGATGGTGTAATTCACACAGCAAAATAAAAGAAATATTTTCGTAAAGGTAAAAATTTATCACCAAGGAAGATAGGTATGATTACACAAACTCGAGGAGGTCTAATCAAAGTGTTATTAAACCTAAATTCAGGAGAGGCAGGTGCGCTGTGCGATTTATCCATCGTTCAAACAGTGTGATAGATAGAAAAAAATACCATATCCCAAAAGTGCAAGTGACAGACAAGTTTCCATCTCTAGAGAGTAAAAATAAATTGGGGGAAAATGACCAGGCAAGTATTTTCAGCCTTCTATTCCTCAATGACTGAAATGGTTCCCCAAATTTAAGAATCAAAATGTTTTCTTTTTCCTCCTTTAATTAATTGGCCTCACACGCAGTCTAGGACTCGTCCAGTAGCAGAGCCAGGATTTCCAATTAGGGTGGGGTCGGCGCCCCCGATTTTTTTTAAAAGGATTTTTAGCAGAAAAGAACATAAAATAAATACATATTTATAACATTTAACTAAAATAGCCTAAATTGAATTCTTTAAAGTTATATCCAAAATATGATTATTTATACTACTTGCAAATTACTCACAATTTACCATGTAAACTATAATTGTCCCTTTCACATTCTCATTTTGTGAAAATTCTATATGATTGAGTGGATTAAATGATATAAATTGGGCTATCAAACTAAAAAATACACACACATATATATACACACACACACACAGTGTAAAAACTAAAAAGTAAATCGAGAATGAGCTGGAGTCCACTCAGGGGTAAAAGGTGACTCCTCCCTCGGCCACGTCGAGTCAACCAATCAGAATTCACCAATCCCCACTAATAGTTTCTATATAAACCCCATCCCCACAATCAGCCGTTTCATCTCTAAAAATCAATGCACTCACATTTATTGAATTTTTGAAACCCTAAACACAAATCGAAAAATGAGTTCCAACACCGCAGCCTCAACCAAGACCAACACAAACAATGGTAGAGGCAAGAAGTCAAAGGTTTCTCACTCTGCAAAGGCTGGCCTTGAATTCCCTGTTGGGAGAATTTGCCGGTTACTCAAGGCCGGAAGATATGCTAGCCGTATCGGTGCTGGAGCCCCTGCTTACCTAGCAGCGGTTCTCGAGTACCTCGCAGCCGAGGTATTCTTTTTTATTTACAATTACTGTTTTTCCAAATTTGGTCCAGTTCATAAATTTTTGCTCTAATTTTGTGATTTGGTTTTTTCTTTTTTTTAGTAAGTTCCTGATTTCTTGGTTTAGGTTTTAGAGGTTGCAGGGAATGAAGTAAAGGAGACGAACAAGACTCGAATTACACCGAAGGCAATAACGGCTGCAGTGACAAAGGATGAGGAATTGAACAAGCTCTTCAAGGGTGTCACGATTGCTGGTGGGGGGGTTATGCCTAACCGTCATCGAAATCTGTTGCCAGAAAGCAGCGCAAAAAAGGAGGAAGAGATTGGCTCTGGGTCACAGTGAATCTAGGATTTTATTTTATTTTATCGGGTTGAATAATCTGTTGCGTTTACCTAAATAAGTATTGAACCAGTTGAAACTTGGGCATTCCATTGCCTTGTTTACCGTGATGTTCATGTAACTGTTTTTCTTATCTATCTAAATTATTGCAAGAAATCAAATTAAGAAGTAACTCAGTCGGTTGCAAATTAAATCTCAATGATCTCCAGAATTGGTAAAGGTCAATTCTCCATCGAGGAAAAAGGGGAAAACGCAAGTTTCACTAAGGAACACAATAAATGACTACAATGATAATTGATGCCCAGATATTTAAAGTGGATGTCATGCAATAGAAATACTCATACAAGTACCATATAACATGCATGATAACTCCTTGTCACAATGTAAATAAGCTAAACAACTTGCTTACCGATTGCGAGAGATACAGGATGAACACCATGTTTTTCTGCGATGGAGACGTATAACTGCAACACATAATTAGAAGTACCAATTAGCGAATATGTATTAAACTCTTGTCACGTGCAGTTCAGCAGCACATCCAAGAATGAGGATTAGTATATTGCTCCTGTATAGAATCATGCAGTATCTCTAATATTTCATTTGGACTTTTTCCAGAACAATTGCGAAATGGTTATATTATTACAGAAAAATACAACAGAAGTTCCATTGAAGAAAACTTTACCAATGTGGCACTAATGTTCATCTATGAAGTAAGATGACCAAAATCTGAGTGTGTGTGAATTCCAAGTGGCATTTTTACACGGTCGATAAAAGGGAACCATTTACAGTTACTAATTATAATGTTTTTTTTGGCATCCAGCTTAATTGCCGGATGCACTCTGCAGTACAATCAAGTAAAATGTTGAAAAGAATAATTAGATTATTCTTACTTCAGTGGCTTTTCTAATGATACCATTTGATAGGTTGTATCTTGACTCCCCTTCAGCATACCTCCCTGAAAGACAAACAACCAAACAGTCCCGTGAATTTTCAAGTGGCGGTTGTTATTTCCAAGAAAAAAGATGGATAAAAGACCTTTGAAGAGATTCAACCGAGCATTATCTGGACCTCTACCAACTGACAGATACTTCCCAGTAAGGATGCCCATCGCCAAAGGGCTGTAAGCCAATAAGCTAACCCTGGACAAAAATCAAAAAAACGTCACCATTGATGGCTAAACTACTGATCAACTATTTTAAAATTATAAAATTAAAAATAACAGAGATTACTTCACCTTTAACTAAAAAAAAAAGGAAAAAAAGATAAGCCTCGTAAGTTGAGGAATAAGAATATGGCTATGCGGGGTTGGCAAAGCAAATAATTACACACACTCCAACTAAGAAATTTAAAATTCACTAGAAGTCATTTGATTCAACAGGACTAAATTTGTCCTCTTATAGTTACTTTTTGAAACAAAGTGTAAGGAGGAGGGGATTGTCGAACACAAAAAGAATTCAATGAAGTTAAAATAATTGAACGAGGGGGGTAGAAATGTCATGAAAAAGATAAGAGGGCTCTATGGAGAGTCGGTGATAAATTCCGAGTCTGGCCACAATGACCGAATCAATTATTTTCATGCGTAAAGATAATCAGATCCAAGACCAGCAAGAAGTAAAACATCAAGGGAGTATGTCTCACACACAAGTCCAAGAAACATATACAACCTAAAAAATATTGGTGACAAAGTAAGCATCATACTCGTATAACCGTATACAAAAGGCGCAAAGTAGTTGACTCGAATAAGGACTGACAAACTAAGGGACTGCATGGACTCTGATTCAGATTTTATAATACATGTTTACATTATAATTAGTGAAATGGTATATAGTAAGAATATAAAAATCTAAGATTATATGTACATCTATTTCTATATTCTGTACTTCTAAATGGCTCAAGAATTTTCTTTGGATTATGGACTAAATTTCAAAATATGAAAGGATAGCTCTTAATGGCGTTTAAGTAAATTGAAGTTCCACTTAACTCCGACAGAATTTCCTACCTAATCAATCCATAGTTATTTCTATATCCAAGTCCTTTAAAAATCTTATCTTTACAAAATATTGGTTAACTAGATCTTTTTTCTTTCTGAAGTTTTGGTTAACGTGATCTCGACCCTTGGCCTGTTTCTGTTACTATACATTAATACATCATATAGCTCAACCTACAGAGAAATATACATATATATGTGTGTATATATATATACTCACACCACTCTGTAGTTGTCTATGTCTATAATATTCTGAAAGTATGAATAACTCAAAAAGTTTCTCAGAACTTTTGTAATACTTTATCCTAGTTAATAAGTACCACGTTGTCACAAAAGAGGAATATTTGGACTTCATCAGTTTTTGTTTTTAATAGTGAAGTTGACATATAAAACGACGCGTCCTTTTCTCTTCTTTAAAGTTTAAAGTGATTTCTTTGCCTTTTTGTCGTGACTCTTTGAGTACCTTAATTTCAAATGCAATGAGTTATACATGAAACTAGATCTTGAGAGGTCTCCAGTCATATTTTATAGGCATATAGAGGATTTGTAACAGAGAATTATATTCCATATCTCCACCGACTACCATATTCATATCATAATTCTAGATGAAAAGGAAACAGAGATGATTTGACAGCAAAAAAACAAAAAAAAACAAAAATGACATGTTTAAAATGAAAAATAAGATGTTATTAAAACTATAACAAAATTGGTACTCGAGTTTATCTACAACTCTCAAAGTGATACATGAGTTTTTACAATGTTGGTACATAATGAAATGATCCAATTTAATTCTGTCCGAATTTTCTTACAGTGATGGATAAAACCCTTTAAATCATAACTAATTACAACGCTCCATTTGAAACTTAAATCAGATATTCATCTCAATTAGTAAACAAACCTTAAAATTATGCTCAGTTGCCAAAAACAATGTTAAGAAAATATGGAGCTACACAATTAGGGCATCTAAATCTACATTAAAAACCTAACGAATTTAATTTTACTAAACAAAAAATTATATAAAAATTGGAACCATATCAGATAAGGGCATAGTTATATCGATACACTGCATGTATGTTGAAAAGCTAATTTAAGGTCATTGAGTATGTAACATTTACAACCAAAACTAAACGGCAGTCATAAGTTTGTGGAAAATCAGGTACAATATGACATTCATAAAAGAAATCATGTACCGAAATGATTCACTCTTAAAAATTACGATTCCTAGTTAGTTATGCATCATACATTGAAGTGTTAGAATAACAACATTCACGGGATTATCAAGAAAATGAAAAGGTTATAAGGAAATTTATAGATTCTCAATATTATTATATTTTCTAATTATTTCTTTGTTGGGGAGGAGTGAGTGAGACAGAAGGAAATGAGCAACAGATATAATTAAGCACATACAAAATTATCCTTCAAATATTTTCAAGTAGACAAATAATCTCATGATATGTTTAACAAATAATTTAGTTACATGAAGGTCTCTCATTAGATGTGATCTTTATCGTTTGTGTTCAACTTTCTCTTGATTAACTAATGATGTTACACCATTACATATAGTTGAAAAATACTTATGTTTCAATTACTCGTCGCTTTGGAGAAATTTGGTCTATATTATTCTAGTGATTTTAGAATTCTCTCAAACATTAATCTTCATAACCAAAGAAAACAATTAGTGGAGAGAGTTGGTGGAAAGGATATGTTAGTCAAATTATATGGGTTTTCCTAAAATCATTCATATTTATTAGCTTTACTGAGACATGTTAGCTTTATTAATAAATGTCTCAGGCCTTAAACAACAGAGACCTTGAACTAATGACAGAGACCAAGAACTAAACGACACTTGATTTGAAAAGTTTATTTGAAACAGAGAGAATAGCAGCTACCAATTATTGGCATGTGAGGTAGTGCGTAAGATAATTGAAGTACGACGTACATAGTGATATATATTTGAGAAGTGTATTAGACTAAATGTACGATAAATTTTCTAATAGTTCAAGTGTCTTAGACTAAATGTAGGTTAAATTTTCTAATAGTTCAAGTGTCATAGACTAAATGTATAGTAAATTTTCTAACAGTTCTTCAGCCTCGTTCTGTGACATGTATCGTATTAGATAGGATTAGATTGGATTGAAATAATTTTATATTGGGTAATTATTTCTTTAGTTACTAACATGTATGGTTCCTTGTACAGATCTACGACTAAAAATGTTAAAACCTTATTACATGTGATTTTTCTATAACATTCCTAATTTAACAATAATCATATCATAATTTGTAGTGTTGTAGAAATATAATCATCTTTCTCCTTTTTGGTCACTACCTACAAAATTAATTGTAGGGGCATGTTAGCTACTAATTTATTGGATAGTAGCATTTAGTTGTAGGCTTCACTAGTTATTGCCTGAGTTAGATTAAATTTTGCCACCCGAACATGTTATTTAACTCCTACTATTTAGTCAATAGTTGAATTTAATAGCAGCAACCGAATAAGGCCAAAGTGTATTAGACTAAACGTATAGTGGATTTTGTAAGATCTTTCTTCACTATACGTTTAACCTTTACACCGTCAGTCTAAGTGATCTACATTATTCACGTGATATGTTCATTTTTCTTTCCTGTGACCAACTTCACGGGCTACTTATTTCTTCATAAGCATAATTTTTGGAAGGTCATTTTTTTACTTATATCTTTTGTAAATAAATCATCAATATCTTAAGGATATTTATCTGGAGTAAATGAAAGCTTTCAGTTACTCTTCAACACATGAAGGATGTTTATTTGGAACAAATGAAAATATATTTGAATTTCAAACTAAAGTATGATAGCAAGCATCAAGTTAGAAAGTCAAGTAATATTTTTTATTCTAATTTTCACTTTAAAATTGATTTATTGTATATTATATTGTTTTAGGTGCAACACAAATACACAGTTACTTTTTACTAGAACATAGAAAGTCAAACAACATTAAAAAATGAAGACTATTGCCAACTCTAAGGCCTATTTTAGTTAAGTTCAACATGATTCAGTAGTATTTGCACTTCGCATGCTTGTAATGCATAATAAAGCACATGCTATGTTAAATCAGCAAAACAAAAATCTGAATTGATACCTCTCATGATGACAACACTCGGCCATCCCGGAATCAAAATTTCGGCAAAGAAGGTTGTAACAATTCTGAAAACAAAGAAATAGATGTACATTTTATTATCATTAAACTATACAAAGAGATAGAGAGAGAGTGGAAAAGAAGCCTCACTATTTTTAAAACAAAGTCCGACCATACAACACCTGCACAGAGATTGTTCTAGCATTCCCAAAGTCACCTTCAGCAACGTGTAGGAACTTCATCAGACCATATGGTGTTTCGTTACTTAGGCCGATGTATCTTATCTGTAGATAATATTTTACCCATTAACAAGAAGGATCAAATTTGGTAAATATCAAGGTAAACTTACCTTGCAGGACCACAGACCTTTCCAGCACCAATAGCTCTGTCTAGAGCAGCAAGTTGTTCCTCAAAACTGACGGAAGAATATATCCTCGTCTGATCGTACTCTGTTTCTCCAAACATAGGGACATAGCTGCAAAAGAATCCTTGCCAAGTTGTAAAGCGATCCAGTACTCAGTTTTATAGTGATATATATTTTGGTTGTTACTGAGTGGAGGTTTACAAGAAAGAGATGATATACATACCGGTCAGGCCAATGAACTTGATACAGGTCGATGTAGTCACTTTGTAGGCGCCGTAAACTGAAAAAAGAACTTCTCCTGTTAGTTTTCATAATAAGATAATCGGGTAGAAAACCACAACCAATGACTACAGTTAAGTCAGTCAAGAGTCAAATAACAATGGGTATATTATCAGTTGCAGGAACAAAGAGATAAAGGAACTTTAAATATAACGAATGGCAATATTCAGCTCGACCTATTATCAATTGCCTCAGCTATATTCCTGGAATCAAGACTTTCTGGTCCGTTCCGGATCCAAGTCATTTGCCCTGATGGTCCGCTGACCTATATCCAACAAATTAAATGTGGTTTTCAGCAGAAATCAGTGATAGATCATGAAATAATACCCTATAACAAAGAACTATTCATCCAAGAAACTAGTGAACAAGTAATCATTCTCATCATTGTGCAAGGCCCCGTTCTAATGGGTGTCTGGGCCTTATTCAATGACTCTGTTTAATTTGATATTGGTATACCAATTAGGATAAATAACAGCTGTATTTCCACTTCTCATAGCAATAAAATCAAGAATTTTAACGTACTTAGGGATAGCAGAATGAGTCAACACAGTTTTTTGAACCTGCAGCTTTCAAAAGCAAGAGTAAAACTTGAGCCCAGTATACCACAGTAATCTTTTAGGGCATAGTTTTGAGTTCAATTCTAGAATATTGCAGACCAAACCCACCTAAACTAATCACAGGGTCAATCTTTATCTTGGATAGAAAAGGCTTCATCGGTAATACCTCAAGCTACAATCATCGCACTCACAAAAACTAAGGCAATCCCAATTCATGATCCATTGCAGATTAAGGTAAACTCAATCTTCAAATAAGGGTTAGGCATCAATTTCTGGACAAATAGTTTCTAGGAAAACAGATTACTAAAAAATTAAGTTCGAAACTGCTTCTACTTGATGCAGATAATTAATAGCATGACAACCAAAAGAATTCTAAAGTGTAAAACCCTCCATTAAAATCAGTTGAAATCAACATGTGAAACTTAATTATGTAAAATGTCCCCTAAAAAGTATACTGAAGTATAAATTAAATTACAAAGAAGTTGGTGAAACCTTTGTAGCGAGTACAACGCGATCGCGTGGGATATTGCGGGATCGAATCCAACGTCCAAGATACTCCTCACTCCTCCCATGTGTTTCTGAACGCTGTGGAACAGGATACCTACACCAAAAACCCAAAAGCAAATAAATAGATATAGAGAGAGAGAGAATAGAAGCAGAAAGGTTGGTTGAAAGAAGGGTTACATTTCGGCAGAGTCGAAGAAATTGATTCCTGAGTCGAAGGCTTTGTCGAGGAGCTCGAACGACTGAGGCAAGGAGTTCTGCTCGCCGAAAGTCATGGTGCCTGATTCAATTATTCACACATCATCAACAATAAACAACTGGAAATCAATTAATTTTAGAGAGAGAGAGAGAGAGAGAATATGAAGATCGAAAACCTAAGCAGAGTCGTGAGACGGTGATGTCAGGTGCGAGATTGAAAAGGGGCACCGCCATGGTAACGCTACAACTCCACAATAACGACGACGGTGGTTCTGCGACAAGTACGCCATGTACGGGGGCGGGGCGGGGCGGGGAGGATAAAATCGTTGTTGTATCGTATAAGCGATTTTGTTTCTCGCCCAAACTATTTCCCTATGCGGATTTAACCAACAACTCAATTATCGGGAGCTATTAGTACAAACCACCTCCTGTAATCTCTAATTGCTGTAAAAGCCCTCGTGTTAAAAAAAAATAGCAACGACCTCCGTATGTTATGTTTTATTTAGCCCACCAATCCTTTCGTGGGATTTGGGTTATGATTTAATTGTAATGAAAAAACTACCCTTACCGGAATTTTCATAATAATGTAATTAAAAAAAAATACATAAATGTTATAGAATAAATCCTATTAGCTCATATAGGGGTGCAAGTTGGAACGGATTTTCCAATTTCCGCCGGTTCCGATCCGAAAAGTTCCGATTTTGGAACAACTTTTTTCATTCCGACTTCCAAAATTCCGATTTCCGAAATTTTCCGATTTTTTTGGATTGGAATTGGAATTATATAAAATAAATTTGGAATTTCCGATTTCCGATCCGATTTAATTCCGAAATTAATTCCGAAAAATTCCGATTTTTTTCCGAAAAATACACCTATAAATAGTATATATTATATAATACTTATTTTCTAAAAAATACACCTGTAAGTCTTGTTATAGGATTTTGACATAATGAATTGTTGTTAGAAGTTTTATTGGAGTTTATTTTTATTTATTTTTAAAACTAAAATTTAGTAGTTATTAGTTTTACTTTTATCGGCGTGGATGTTCTTATTTTCGAAAAATTATGAACATTTTAGAAAATTTCGGCTACGTTTTGAAATTTTAAAGCTTATGTGATTTCCGATTTTTTTCCGAAATTCCGAAATTTCCGGGCCTTTTGGAATTGGAATGAATTTTTAGATTCCGAAATTTTTGGAATTGGAATTGGAATTGATTTTGTACTTCCGATTTTTTTTGGAAATTTTCCGAAAAGGCTAATTCCGATCCGATCCATCCGACTTTCACCTGCTCATAGGATAAAATATAGGGTAAATTACAACCACCCCTTGAGATATGATTAATTTGCGAAAAGACCGCTCTTGTTTGGATAATTACATCTACCCCTCAAGTGTGATTTTTTTCTTACATCTACCCCTCAAGTATGTTCTAGTTTATACTCGTTTTGTGTAAAAATACAGTTTTTGATGCACCACAATCTGATATGTACAAGCCAAAGAACACATATTATGATTATCTTGATTCAAAATGTGGAGTTCGAATGGGATAAAATGGGTATAAAAGTGATAATATTCCATATAATCTCGAAGATTCCACTAAATTTGAAACCGTAAGGGTGGACGTATAAGAAGATTTATAGTTGAAGGGGTGGTTGTAATTACCCAAACAAGAGGGGGGTTTTGTAATTTGACCATACCTCAGGGGTGTGATTGTAATTTACCCTAAAATATATAATTATAATATATGTCTTGCTGAAAGATGAGAATTAAGTATTTGAATGAGAGCTCTGGGAAAATGTTGAAGGTCGAAAGCTTCTGCAAAACAAAAGTACATGATTTACATTTAGTTTATGGGGCTATTTATACAAGATTTATAAAAATCATTGTCATGCTAGTCTTACAATAGAGAGAGACATGTAGCATGCAAAACTTAGTTCATATATATATATATATATATATATTACAATACTCGTTCTTGGACTAAGTATTTTTGTCTCGGTTGTAAATTGGATGAGTACAAGATATGCCTCGTTAAAAACCTTGAGCCGAAAAACTCAGTGAGACAAAATCGATCAAAAGGGAAAAATAGTGCATAAGTCGAATCCAAGTTGTGTGCATAAGCTGTCTTGTTAAAAACATTTGCCGGAAAATTCAATGGGACAAAACAAGTTATAATGGAAAAAAAAAAAAGTGTAGCGCACCATTGCTCCCACTTAAATGAGCAGTGTAAACTTCTCGGGTGAGCTATCAATCTTGCTCCATATCGATTTTTCTCATTTAATGTCGTATACCAATTTATGTCGGCAAGGGTGTATGGATGAAATTTTGTGATATATGCTTGTTATGATTGCCTTTTATTTATCAGCCTCTCTTGCTATATAATCAGCATCATTTTGGTAGATCAACAAGATGTACCTGCAACATTACAAAACATTATCCAATGTTATAATCATCGTAAACAATCTATTGATCAATTGAGAATGTTAAAAATTAAAATATTATTGATGATAATCTCATTTATATCCTGTATTTCTTTGAAATAACTTATGTAATTCTCGGTACTTCCGGGATCTGATATCACATTTCCGATATCAGGCTCAACAGATTCATTTGAAGCATTCTCACTAGGAACCACTTGGTTCGAGGGTTCATTGATTTTCCTTTTTTTTTTCTAGAACAACATCTTTTGATCCTATTGATTTAAAAAAAATTAAAAAAATAAATAAATAAAAATAAAAAAAAAATAGAAAAATATATAAATTAAACAAACAGGTTTATAAAAAAAACAAAAAGAAAAATTAATAATAATAAGAATAATAATAAATAAATCAGCGAAATCGATAAATGCAGGACCAGAAATGTTGAATGCAGTTTGGTCGAAAATTACATATAAGGGTAGTATAGTATTTTTGCTTCTCCAGGGGTATGTCAAATGATGATTTGGGCTTGGGTACATCCTAGTTTATTTGGTAGCTAGGGGTGTATGTAAAATAATCCATATATACATATATATATATATATATATATATATATATATATATATATATATATATATATATATATATATATATATATATATATATAATTTTATTTTATTTTTCTGTTTTTACCATAATACCCTTAATTATAGTATTATTGTTTTTATTTTTTCCCGTCAAAAGGGTTAACGGGATTGTTAGAGAAGGGCTAATTTGATATACTTTTGATACATAAAGAACTATTACGATATATTGTAGAAAATAGGGATGAAAGTGGGATAAAATATATAGTTAAGAGATTAACAATGAGATTTGACCTTTGATTTATATCTTTCAAACCAAGATGGTTTCAAATTACACATTTTTGAGTTGTTGGTGTAAAACACCTAATGGAGTTTGAAATTATATAATAGAATGATAAAAATATTATTTAGATATTTGAACAAAAAATAAATTCAGAGTTTTAACTTTTAAAAGGAAATTTTGGTAAAACATGTAGTAATTGGCTAATTGTTTTACTTAGAACAACCGAAAAAAATAAAAGGAATATAAATAATTATGAAAATAAATAAATAAATAGTTAAAAAAAAGCCATAAATTGCGTGTAATGAGTCAGAAAATCCAAGTCTCTCTCTAAGAGACGTGATTCTCACAACCTTGTCCAAATAAGTACAAAAGTATATAAAATATCTAGAGACCTCTTTTGGTTTGGATGAAAAGGAGTGATATGATTATTAATCAAGCGCCAATGAGATGTAAGGTTTGCATGAATAAACATCTGGATGGATAATGGGCCCTAGGCACAAATCCACCATTCAATTGATTATCAATCTGCCCTCTCTCACATGATTGTTTAATCCTACTTTTTGGTCAGAAAAGTGTATAAAGGAAATGTCAAATTTATCCTCAATCCATCATGGTATTTACCAAAAGCCTTCGTAGAAATACTAAAATTCTGAATCAAAATCATTTCTTCTCAAGTTTGAACTCTGGCTCATTTTTACTGGAAAAAAAAAATCGAAATAAAAGAAGATTTATGGAGAAGTGTGATTGTAAAGCACGTATCAAAGAAAGGACACCGTTTCAGATTACGAATCAACGAATATCAATGAAGTGTGAACCCAAAGTACGGATCAAAGAAAATTATCGAGGTAAAGACAAACTCAATCTCAATTGCTAAAAGTTTTTTATTCATGTTTTTTGTTTCTGAAAACATATAATATGTTTGGTGGTTCTGTGGTAATTTGTGTGTGTACAATATAGTTACTTTATTTATGTTGATAACTTAATATTTGTGTGTGTTAACGTGATGGCATATTTTTTTTATTTATCATATTAATGTTAATGTGAAAATTTGTTTAATGTGATTGTGTTAATGCGATGACATATTTTCGATATTTTTCTGGCATAATTTTGGTTTTCATTCCGTTGAAACTAAATCCATATTGTGGCAGTGTTAATGTGATGGTCCTAACCATGGAACAAGAAGAGTGTGTCGTGGTTGTATATCGGATGATAACTAACATACGTCTATTTCTGCTGTTATTTACACGTTTGTATTTTTCAATGAAACGTAGACGTACGCGTCCAACAACTCATTATAATAGGCATGCTAAGTATAGCTTAAAAGCTAGGGTTCCCTATCAAATTAAAAAAAAAATGCGCATATTGATTGGAATAAGTGACAGCAAGTGCCATGACAATCTTAGAAAGAATATGGACACATTTGCCCGATTGTGTTACCTTTTTTGGAAACGGTTGGGGGTCTACGCGACCTACTAGAAATGTCCAGATCTCTGAACAAGTTGCCATTTTTTGCACTATATTGGGCCACCACAAGAAATTGGTTGTTCAACGAACCGATGTTAATAGGTTCAGTTACAGTTAACAAATACTTTAATATTGTATTAGAAGCAGTGTTGCATGCAATTCTATTAGTAACACCGCAACCGGTAGAATAAGATTGCATCCATGAGCGGTGGAAGCCATTCAAGGTAATGTTGAACAAATTTTGTTTCAATATATTTATGATGTAATCGATTTCTAAGTGAATTTTGTGTGCATTAATAATTCATAGGGATGTCTAGGAGCACTAGATGGAACTTACATTGAGGTTCGGGTTGCCCTAACTGATAAGCCTATGTATAGAAACTGGAAAGACGATGTCTCCGTGAATGTATTAGCTGTATGTGACAATAACATGAATTTTGTATATGTTTTGAGCGGTTGGGAGGATTCTGCTGCCGATAGCACAATATTGCATGATGCGCTTGCAAGACCAAATGCTTTTAAAGTTTCAAGCGGTACAACGGTCACAAATTACATCAAAAGAATAATATTTATAATGTCTATATTCTAGAAATGTAGATACATTAACAAAAAAATATGGAACTTGCATATAGCAGACCAATATTACTTGGTAGATGGCGGCTATACTAATGAAAATGAATTTTTAGGCCCTTACCGAAAGGTTAGATACCACCTTCAACAATATGGCCATTGTCGTCTTACTCCACAAAATTACGAAGAATTTTTCAACATGAAACATTGCAAAGGCTCATAATGCTATAGAGAGAGAATTTGGCATTCTCAAGTCGAGATGGGGAATACTAAGGAGTCCATCGTTTAATCCAATTAAGGCCCAAAATCGAATAATAATGGCACATTGTCTCCTTTACAATTTCATATGTTACAAACGCTGACATTGATCCTGAAGACGCAAATGTTCCTGAGTTTGATAATGATTCTGAGCTTTGATGATGATTCATTGGATGATGATGATGAGATAAACTCATCAGATGAAGACTTAATTGATGGTGTGGCTCTTAGTGAAGCGTGGACTAATAATTGGAGAGATGTTGTTGCTATAGATATGTATAATGAATGTATGAGTAGTCGTTAAATGATTATGTGTTTATCGTATGTCTTTCTTTTTTTGTGGTTGTATGCTAGAATTTATTAATATGTGTGTGATATTTGTTTTGATGTTTATTTGTTGTGTACTAAACTTTGAAAACATCGTATTTAGTTGTAAGACTAATGTTATAAAATATTTTTTTTTTCTCTTCTGATTATTGTTTTCGAACTTGACCATAACACATGTGAATATGTGATAATTAGATATGTCTACTTTGCAAAAATCACAAACTGGAAAGAAATCGGTCTCCACCCATAAGTCGTGGACATTGACAGAGGAACACTGTTTAATTGTGTCATTGAAAGATGTTGTTCGACGCGGATGGAAGTGTGATAAGGGATTTAAGACACGGTTTTTGGGTATATTTGAACAGACAATGATCCAGGCATTTCCCGGCACCACACTAAAGCATTAAAAAATTCACTTGTGGAAAAAAAACTATGGGTCCTTAAGCACAATGCTTAGCCGATCGGAATTCCATTGGAATGATTTGGCGAATACTATAGACGTTGACTCTAACCAAATATGGAATGATTTTGTGAAGGTAATTTGATTATTCAATATTTTCTTTTAATTCAATGCATTTTACTAAATGTTTAGTCTTGTTTAATTATCCTGGCCGATAGTAATGCATGTGCGATGTTCAACAAATCGTGGTCATCCTACAAAGACTGTACCGAGATATTCAGTAAGGATCGGGCGACGGGAGAAAATGCGGTGGCATTTGCCGATGTTGTGCAAGACCTTCTAAACAACGATAAATATGGTAATCGTGCATCTACCGGTGAAAATCAAGACGACTTTGTGAACTTTGGAACTAATGATTATGAAACGGACGGTATGTCAACATTTAACGGTGAGTCGGGGACGACATCATACAAGAAAGCGAAAAAGGATAAAAGAAAAAAAAAAAAGTCGGACATTGATGCAGAATCAACGGTGGTCGAATCAATGTCGGACTTTTTCGAAAAAACCGATGCGAACTTTAGTGAGCTTATAAGAAAGATGGGGTTCAAGTCCGACCAATCATCGGCTCGAAAAATGATGTTTGATGCTCTTGGCAAGGTGATTTTTTTATCATCCGAGCAGGAATTTAATATTGCAACGGTTATATGTGAAAAGACAAAAGATGTCGATTATTTCTTCAGTGAGAATGACGAAGACAAGGCAGTGATGGTTAAAATGATATTGAAAAGTCGTTTCGAAACGTTCTTCAATGTTTCAATGATTGTGCTCAACTATTCGTGCTTTATTATGTACTTTTATTACGATGTATTCTCAACTAATCATTTTAAAATTTATGATGTTATTTCGTGATTTAAATTTCTCAACTAATCATTTTAAAATTGTATAATTTTTTAAGCCAACGAAATTATCATATATTTTGAAAAACAATTGCAATGCTACTATGTGCATCGCAGTAGGAGAATTGCTAGTTTATACAAAAAAAAAATATGAAATGAAAAATAAGAAATTTATAACTACCAAACGAAAATAGATGAATTAAAAAAAATTGACAGAAAAAGAAATTTAAAATTACTAAAATAGGAATTGACAAAATTGCACTTAAATTTAGATATATAGGATTATAAGTCAAAAAATATTCCTTTTATATATTATCGTTATTATTATTACGGTACATATCTCTTTAATTAATTACACAGATTTCATATGAACACAAACATTATTATTATTTGATTTATATATCTCTCAAACCAAGATCGTTTCAAATTACACTATTTTGAGTTGTTGTTGTAAAACTCCTATTGGAGTCTTAAATTACATTATAAAATAAAAATACAATTTATTAATTTGAAAAAAAGTTAAATTCTAAGTCCAAACTGTTAAAAAAATCCTGTAAAACATGTTGTAATTGACTAATTGTTTTAATCAGAACAATCGACAAAAATAAAAGGAACATAAATAATTATGAAAAATGAATAAATAAATAACTATAAAAAAAAGTCATAAATAGTGTGTAAATAGTCAGAAAATCTAAGTCTCTCTGAGAGACATGATTCTAATAACCTTGTCCAGATAAGTACAAAAGTTAATACAAAACCTAGAGGCCTCTTTTGATTTGGGCTGAAAAGGAGTGATATGATTATTAATCAAGCCCCAATCAGTTGTAATAGGTTGCATGACTAAAGCCCCGGATGATGATTTTGAGATTGAAGGAGATTCATTGCACCAGGAAGTGAAGGTCCGAAAACAGACGAAATCACTATGGAACCGGACCTCCTCGTTGCCGCTCAATTCATTTCTAGGAAGATGCAAATTCGCTTTTCGAGTAAGGGTGGGTTGAAGAAAAGGTGAAGAAGGAACAACGTATCCGAACAAATGCATCGGATGACGATGATGAGATAAACTCATCAGATAAAGACTTAAATTATGGTGTGGCTCTTTGTGAAGCAATGAATAATTGAGAGATGATGTTGCTATAGATATGTACAATGAATGTATGAGTAGTCGTTAAATGATTAATGTGTTCACCGTATGTTTTTCTTTATTTGTGGTTGTATGCTATAATTTATTATTATGTGTGTTATATTTGTTTTGATGTTTATTTGTTGTATACTAAACTTTGAAAACATTGTATTTAGTTTTAAGCGATACCCCTAATTTGAATAATGGGGAAATGGGGTTGTTTAACCATGAGTTATAATTACTCATAATCTGAATTAATACTGATTATAATCCCTGTTTTTTTTAATAATTCTAAAAATGCAAACATAGAGAAATGGGGCTGTTTATTTTGAGAATTTATGTGGGCACATTAAATTCAATATTCAGCATTTTTATATGGATTTTGCCTATTTTTTCCATGTTAATCATATTATTAAGGAAGGAGTAATTAATGGCATGGTGAACCACGCCTAACGAAATGCAAAATCGGCCACTAGTGGTTCAATGTGACTGTCAAATGATTCAAAGATCACAAACGAGGCCGTGTCCCCTAGTGAGGGAACGTGCTCGGGTAGCTCGTGACCAGACTTTTGAAATTGGAACTAAATTTTTACTTCGAAAAAAAATGCAAACCCGAAACCCGAAAACTTGAAACCTGAAACCCGAAAACCCGAAACCCGAAAACCCGAAACCCGAAACCTACCACCATTACCTGAGCTGACTCGGGCGACCACTATCGTGCTGACTCAGCAACTTTATATTTCTCAAAAAATCAGGTGTGTGCTTCGATCTATATGTAATTATTAATTATACGCTGTGTTTAATTAGGTGTGTAATTTGTGTTTAATTAGGTGTGTAATTATTAATTACCAGAGGGTTTCAATTGTGAAAAATTAAGTAATGACTTGTGCTGGTCGGAGTTTAGTAATATTCATGTGCTTCGGTGTTCGTGTTCGTGTTCATGTTCCCGTGTCTGACTATATAAACCGATACTAATAATTTTCTTTGACCGACATGGATTTGATTCTTAAGATAAAATAAAAATATGGTAAATTACAACCGCCCTTTCAGGTAAGGTGTAATTTTGAAAAAAAATCCTTCATTTTTGCGTTTATATCTAACCCCCAGTACTTTACAGCCGTCTTACACATCGCCATTTACAGTGTCAAATTAAACATAATCTTTTAGATTTCATGGAATGAAAAAAATGATGTGAAAGTAAACAAAAACGATGTGAAATAAAATGGGATATTAGTGATGTGGCTGTTTAATCATGTGCTAATTAGCTTAAATGGGGTTCATGGGATTGTTTAATCATGAGTTGTACCCCTAATTTGCATAATGGGAAATGTGGTTGTTCAACTTTGAACTCTAATTACTCATAATCTGAATTAATGTTGATTATCCCGAAACCCGAAACCCGAAACCTACCACCATTACCTGAGCTGACTCGGGCGACCACTACCGTGCTGACTCACCAACTTTACATTTATCGAAAAATCAGGTGCGTGATTCGATCTATATGTAATTATTAATTATACGCTGTGTTTAATTAGGTGTGTCATTTGTGTTTAATTAGGTGTGTAATTATTAATTACCAGAAGGTTTCAATTGTGAAAAATTAAGTAATGACTTGTGCTGGTCGAAATTTAGTAATATTCCCGTGCTTCGGTGTTCGTGTTCGTGTTCATGTTCTCGTGTCTGACTATAAAAACCGATACTAATAATTTTCTTTGACCGACAGGGATTTGATTCTTAAGATAAAATAAAAATATGGTAAATTACAACCGCCCTTTCAAGTAAGGTGTAATTTTGAAAAAAAAAATCCTTCATTTTTGCGTTTATAACTAACCCCTATACTTTATAGCCGTCTTACACATCGACAATTGCAGTGTCAAGTTAAACATAATCTTTTAGATTTCATGGAATGAAAAAAATGATGTGAAAGTAAAAAAAAAACGATGTGAAATAAAATGGGATATTAGTGATGTGGCTGTTTAATCATGTGCTAATTAGCTTGAATGGGGTTCATGGGATTGTTTAATAATGAGTTGTACCCCTAATTTGCATATTGGTAAAATGTGGTTGTTCAACTTTGAACTCTAATTACTCATAATCTGAATAAATGTTGATTATAACTCGAAACCCGAACCCCGAAACCTACCACCATTACCTGACTCGGGCGACCACTACAGTGCTGACTCAGCAACTTTACATTTCTCGAAAAATCAGGTGCGTGCTTCGATCTATATGTAATTATTAATTATACGCTGTGTTTAATTAGGTGTGTAATTTGTGTTTAATTAGGTTTGTAATTATTAATTATTTCAATTGTGAAAAATTAAGTAATGACTTGTGCTGGTCGGAGTTTAGTAATATTCTTGTGCTTCGGTGTTCGTGCTCGTGTTCATGTTCCCGTGTCTGACTATATAAACCGATACTAATAATTTTCTTTGACCGACAGGGATTTGATTCTTAAGATAAAATAAAAATATGGTAAATTACAACCGCCCTTTCAGGTAAGGTGTAATTTTGAAACAAAATCCTTCATTTTTGCGTTTATATCTAACCCCCTATAATTTATAGCCGTCTTACACATCGAAATTTACAGTGTCAAATTGAACATAATCTTTTAGATTTCATGGAATGAAAAAAATGATGTGAAAGTAAAAAAAAACGATGTGAAATAAAATGGGATATTAGTGATATGGCTGTATAATCATGTGCTAATTAGCTTAAATGGGGTTCATGGGGTTGTTTAGTCATTAGTTGTACCCCTAATTTGCATAATGGGAAAATATGGTTGTTCAACTTTGAACTCTAATTACCCATAATCTGTATTAATGTTGATTATAACTCGAACCCCGAACCCCGAAACCTACCACCATTACCTGAGCTGACTCGGACGACCACTACAGTGCTGACTCAGCAACTTTACATTTCTCGAAATATCAGGTGCGTGCTTCGATCTATATGTAATTATTAATTATATACAGTGTTTAATTAGGTGTGTAATTTGTGTTTAATTAGGTCTGTAATTATTAATTACGAGAGGGTTTCAATTGTGAAAAATTAAGTAATGACTTGTGCTGGTCGGAGTTTAGTAATATTCATGTGCTTCGGTGTTCGTGTTCGTGTTCATGTTCCCGTGTCTGACTATATAAACCGATACTAATAATTTTCTTTCACCGACAGGGATTTGATTCTTAAGATAAAATAAAAATATGGTAAATTACAACCGCCCTTTCAGGTAAGGTGTAATTTTGAAAAAAAAAAAATCATTCATTTTTGCGTTTATATCTAACCCCCTATACTTTATAGCCGTCTTACACATCGACATTTACAGTGTCAAATTAAACATAATCTTTTAGATTTCATGGAATGAAAAAAATGATGTGAAAGTAAAAAAAAACGATGTGAAATAAAATGGGATATTAGTGATATGGCTGTTTAATCATGTGCTAATTAGCTTAAATGGGGTTCATGGGATTGTTTAATCATGAGTTGTACCCTTAATTTGCATTATTGGAAAATGTGGTTGTTCAACTTTGAACTCTAATTACTCATAATCTGAATTAATGTGTATTATAACTCGAAACCCGAACCCCGAAACCTACCACCATTACCTGAGCTGACTCGGGCGACCACTACAGTGCTGACTCAGCAACTTTAGTTAATTATTAATTATACGCTGTGTTTAATTAGGTGTGTAATTATTAATTACCAGAGGGTTTCAATTGTGAAAAATTAAGTAATGACTTGTGCTGGTCGGAGTTTAGTAATATTCCTGTACTTTGGTGTTCGTGTTCGTGTTCATGTTCCCGTGTCTGACTATATAAACCGATACTAATAATTTTCTTTGACCGACAGAGATTTGATTCTTAAGATAAAATAAGAATATGGTAAATTACAACCACCCTTTCAGGTAAGGTGTAATTTTGAAAAAAAATCCTTCATTTTTGCGCTTATATCTAACCCCCTGTACTTTATAGCCGTCTTACACATCGACATTGATAGTGTCAAATTAAACATAATCTTTTAGATTTCATGGAATGAAAAAAATGATGTGAAAGTTAAAAAAAAACGATGTGAAATAAAATGGGATATTAGTTATGTGGCTATTTAATCATGTGCTAATTAGCTTAAATGAGGTTCATGGGGTTGTTTAATCATGAGTTGTACCTCTAATTGGCATAATGGGAAAATGTGGTTGTTCAACTTTGAACTCTAATTACTGATAATCTGAATTAATGTTGATTATAATCCCTGTTTTGTTTTTAATAATTCCAAAAATGCAAGCATGGGGTAATGGGGTTGTTTATTGCGAGAATTTATGTGAGCACATTAAATTCAATCTTCAGCATTTATATTGATTTTGCCTAATTTTTCTATTTTAATTATATTATTCAAGAATGAGTAATTACTGATATGGTGAACCAAACCTAAGGAAATGCTATATCTGCCACAAATGATTTAATGTGACTGCCAAAAAATTCAAAGATCACAAGCGATGTTGTGCCTAGAAAATCAACTTTTTATATAAAAAAAATGTCTAGAGGTGATTTTAAAAATATAACTTAAATTACTTATTTTAAGAGAAGTAAAAGCAAAAGTTAATTTTACAAATAACAGAAAACTAATTATGAAAGAAAAAAACTCAAAATTATTTCTAAATGCTATAAAAGTTGTTATAAACACCACCTAATACTTTGATTTATGGCCTCACTAGTATACTGAATTAGTCGCATGTATAGTCATTGTACAAGAGCAAAATAATTGAACTATGCACATTATTGATCATGTTTAACATGACATTTTATCACAACACCAATCGCTAGATCAGTTGGTTTAACTTCAACAGTCCGATTGCAAAACAAAACAAATCTTACATCAAAGTCCTCCATCCAAAATAAAGCTTCCTCCTCTATGTCATGTTATGCAAATATTGCCACAATGAGCAACCATAATAATAATAATAATAATAATAATAATAACAACAACAACAACAACAACAACAACAACAACAACAACAATAATAATAATAATAATAATAATAACAAACAACAACAACAACAACAATAATAATAATAATAATATATATATATATATATATATATATATATATATATATATATATATATATATATATATATATATATATATATATATATATATATATATATATATAAGGTTATTGTATTTAATTATAAGATTTAGAGGGATGATGTGTTGTTATATGATAATATTGGGGCATAAGCATAAATAATAATTCTCTAGTTTAGTAAATTTGGCCATTAAGCAATTGAGGAGCTTGTTTAATCGGATAATTGAGTGTTATTAACCAAGGAAATTAGCAGCGAGACGCGTGTTGTATGAGTCATCATCATTTTTCTTCCAATTGGATCCGTTTCTCTTCTCTTCGTTTCTTTATAAGCACAAACAATCCTCACTCTGTCATCATCTCTCTCTCTCTCATATATATATATATATATATATATATATATATATATATATATATATATATATATATATATATATATATATATATATATATATATATTTCTTTAAATCGACTCTTGACTGGAATTACAGAATTGAAGGCGAAAGTCGAGTTCTAAGAGAGGATAATCAGTAATCAAGTATTAGTTTGAGGAATTGATAGATTATAGCAAGAAGCCTCAAATTGATTTTTCAAAGAAAGGGGATGCAAGGTCTTATCAATGGATATTCGATGATCCAGAGGTACCGTCGTAGACCTTGAGATGTCAGATTTATATCGGTGGTGGTGATTTCTGGCGGATATCGCCGAAACCCGGCAAGAAGAGCAGTCTACCACTGAAGTTTTGGAAGTCGATTTGAGTTATGTCGGTGAAATTCTGAGAAATAAATTAAAGACCTGTTGCCGCAACTGTTTTCGGAGCAGAATTTGGAGGGTTTGGAGTGCGTATGTGAGAATCATTCCTTGATGGAATGCATAGAGGACCTCGAGAATTGTAAGTGCCAAGCGTACTAAAGCTCTCATTCAAGACTTGAGCATGACTCGAGAGTAAGGTGTTTTTATAGCACTTGGCATTGGACTTCTGGTGAGGATCTCTATTTCTTCAAGTATTATTCTTGAAAAAAAAAGAATGCACACTGAGAATAAGATATTCATTGTTGCTTCTTGATCACTTAAATGTGATATATCTTACTTGTTTCTTATCGTATTATATTCTGATTCTTGAGCTATTGAAATTTCTGATCGATTCGGAATTCTTTTCCTGGAACTATTCTAATAAGTTCCAATCTTGCTTCAGGAATTATTCCAATTATTATTCATCCCGATTCTTTGACTACTCAATCGAGTTATTGCATTGATTCTTGAATAATTTGGAGTTTCCTGATTCTCTATCAATTGTGAATTGTTTCACATCGTGACTTGTATACTAGTTGGAACCACTTCTATTACGATTCATTAAATCATTTGTTTCTAAAGTGGTTCAGTGAACGTAAATCTTTCTTTTCCCGACTCTTGGACCATTTAGGATTACTTTATTTATCCATTAAATCATTCGCTTCTTACCTACTCTGAATTGATAAATTAGATCATTCATATCTTGACTCCTCGTTGATCTTATGATACTATTTGTCTTTCGAGCTATACAATTCTATGGGGTTCAATTCAAACCGTAGAATATTGTTTATTGAGATGTATTTTCACCAATTGTTATCGAAATTGTTACCGTTCTACTTTCACTTGAATCGTTTTCAGACAGTCTTGAATTGTGGTCACTCGTACATTGAAACCATTGATTGTACCCTTCTTGACTTATGATTTTGTGACCAGAAGATATAATCACTTGTTATTAGAATCCCACAATCGTTGAATTGTGATATTGCTTTCCAAAGTGGAATTCATTAATAGATGAAGATTGGGATCCAGAAGATTCTTCTCATAGTTTAAACGAGATTGGGAGCCATAAGACTCATCTAAGCTTATACGAGATTGAGATCCAGAATACTCATCTGATAGTTCGAACGAGATTGAGAGCCAAAATACTCATCTCATAGCTCAAAGAATGAAATGAGATTAGGAGCCACAAGATTCATCTCATAACTCAAAGAAAGAAATAAGTTTGTGAGCTAGAATACTCTTCTCATAGTACAAGGAAATACATGGGATTGGGAGCTAGAAGACTCATCTCATAGTATGATTTATGAGAAAATGAGATTGGGAGCTTGAACGCTCATCTCATAGTTTAAGAATTTCCTCAGCGGCTTGAGATTGATTTTAAAGAGATACTCTCTCATGATGAATATTAAATACGTGGTCAAAATGTATCTTATGAGGATCTATATACAAGTATTTATATGAAAGCCCCTGAAGGACTATGTTTTCCCAAGGCAATTAATTCCAGACAACGAAACATAAACTAAGTTAGGGGGAGACGTTCACTTTAATTATGGCTTGAAAAATTCTGAAAGAATATATGATAATCGCCTTTGTGAACAACTGCTCGGAAGAGAATATGTGTTAACAACAATGTGTTTTGATTGTTCATATTACTATAGTTTATGTCGAGGACATGAACTTGATTATGACTTCTGAAGAAGTCAAACATATGACTCAATTCTTGAAATTTGAACTAGATGAGACAAATTTGTTATTTATGCCGACTAGAAAATTTATCATGTCAATGTGATTTTGTTCCATCAAAAGAATTACATCCAGAATATTTAAGATGCTTTAATGCAAGATTATCGAGTAATACCTATGGAAGTTCGGCAATTAGATAGGCCGGACGATTCACTCTGTCCCATGAAGGAGGACGAGAAAGTGTTAGGACAAGAAGTGTCATATATAAATGGAATATGTGCATTATTTCACTTAACTCCATGTACTTGATATGATTTAGCATTTTCGGTAAATTTGTTAGGTAGACTTAGCTCACCTCATCGATACGCCGTATGCATTAGTGAAAGATGCAAAGTTTGTGGTTTATAGTGACATTGACTATAAGTCATACTCACACAAAGCTCGTTCCCAAAATATATGGTTTAATATTGGGAATATATTTATGTCTTTGAGGTCTGTGAAAGGTACCTTAAATATCCTTTGGTTGAATCATGTAGAAATTTTAACTTCACGAGGTAGTGCGTGAAAGCACATGTCCTAAAGCCATGATTGGGCATGTTTGAGATTTCTGTGAATTGACTAACACTAAAGATCGTAAGAGATTGTATTTGACGGTAATTCATCAAGCATTGAGCAAATGGAGACAGGCTACATTAAATGTGACAACTCCAAGCACATAGTTTTGATGTTTTCTATAATCAGTAACAAGAGGTCAAACAATAATAATCCAATAGATCATGAATCGGTATAACTACGCTGAACTTTTTATCAAGACATTATTTAAGACCACTTTAAAAACATGTTAATGTTGTTGGTTTCGTAAATTATATGAGCTCGTTCCCTTGTAGACATCATAGGTAGTTAACTTGCGAAACGTTTTAACGAAGCAACACAAAGAACACAATAGTGATTTGATAGGAATCCTCAAGGAGGGGTGTTGTAAATACTAAAATAAATATTGGTCTTCCTATCATTTAACCATAATGGAAGAAGTTAATTAACTTCCCACTAGATAGTAACTATAATAAATATGGGTCTTCCTATCATATTCAGGCTCGATAATCGTTTACCAGTGAGGTCTTGTGAATTGTTTGGTCAAGGCCTTGAGAACATCAAAAATTCAAGTGGGGGAGTTTATAATATCTCATCCCGCAACAAAAATTATTGGATTACAAGTCATCTTATAAGCAGGGCCTCTACAATATTACATGACACCAATTACTTACATAGGCTTTAGGAGTGGCTTCTGGTTGGCCTGTTATTGTCCTAAGTAGGGGTGGAAATTGGAACGAAAATTTCCGATTGCAGCCGAATCCAATCCGAAAAATTCTGATTTTGGAATGATTTCTTAAATTTTGAATTCCGAAATTTCAATTTCCGAAATTTCCAAAAAAAAAAAATAACAGAATTTCGAAATTTCCAATTTTCAATTATTAATAATATATATATATATATATATATATATATATATATATATATATATATAAATAAGTATGTATTTATACATATTATTATTTCATAATTTTCTAAAACTACAAAAGTCAAAACATATTAGAATTAAAGTAAAACCCTAATTGCCCCATTTCTCTCATCGGGTCTGTTTCTTCAGCCCTCAATTTCTCTTTTCTCCCACCACTACCACCAGCGACATTCGTGTTCTCCGGCATTCGTCACCATCCCCGCCCGTGTTCTCCAACGACCACGGTGAACAATTTATCTTTTTTTTGTTTGGAAAAAGTCTGAAAATTCCGAAGAATTCCGAAAAAATTCCGAAAATGAAAATTTCCGAAAAGTTCCGATTTTCCTTGTATTCCGAAAAAGTCGGAATCGGAAGGCATTTTGGACTTCAGAAAAAAAAAATCGGAATTAGTCCGAAACACCCAAATTCGATCCAACCCGTCCGATCTCCACCCCTAGTCCTAAGGATTAGTGAGCCGGGGCAGCAAGCTCGAACGTGCCTATCTTTTTTTTAGTCCCTAACATTGGGTACTGCCTAATGAAATTTGTTTCGCAAGAATTTGCTATCTACCTATCGAGGAGGTTTTGGACTGTTGGGCATGGGCCTTGACGAACAAGTATGGACAAAATGAGTTGAAACATTGGTCAAATGCAGAGCTATACACTCTCCTTGTCCATTCTACTCGTATTCAATTTGTTCTCAAATGACTGTAAGTTTTCTATCAAATCTTCAAGATGGGGTACATCAATATTATTAGCATCTTTAGTCGCAGTAGCCATGCATTTAAATCGATCACGAAGAAATCTTAAAACTTTACGCACAAGTTCACTTCATAGTATGTTTCTCCAAGGCAATGAACTTCATCAGCAATGTCACACAACTATGATTTAAAATCAACCGTGGTCTAACCTTGTTTCATTCGAAGATCATCAGAACGTGTGGCAAGCATCTGGAATTTGGACAGTGTTCTTAAGGTTGTTCACTCAAATGTAGGCTAAAGAATGTCCCATGTCTATTTAGCACATTCACACCAAAATATCAATTTAAATTGGTTGGTATCAATCACATTAAATATAGCATATAGAACATTTGAATTGATACTCACCACAATTTGTTCTTTCTTGCTTGAGTTCGCTTTGTGTTTTTCATAATCAACACATTCTCTAGTTTTGGCTTATGGTATCGTCTACCCTGTAGGACTGTATACCATGAATCTTCATCCATTGATTTCATGAACATGTTCATCTTTGTATTTCACTATGTATAGTTCATTCCATCCATCAATCAGAGATATGTAGTTGAACCGTCTTCCTAAAAAATACACATACTACAATAAGTAAACCATATCAATTAAATTCCCAAAATATGACACTAAGTATATCTAGTGACACGCTCTTGATGCAAAAAGTTAATTTATATGCCTAGAGAAATCTACTTTGTTTGTTTAATCATATTAATTGTTGAGACAATTGTTGAGTTGCAAATTATGTTCATACGAGATTCCTAAATCTAACTTATAAAATCATAATAAAAAAACATGTGATCTATAAAGTGGTTTGAATACAAATGTATCATAAATCCACGAGGACCTGCAAACAAGATTTTACTAGTTTATATTTAAGTTTACGATAATAGGGCGTAATAAAAATATTAAAGACTTTCTTTTTATGTTATTGGCCGTTCTTGCACACAATTTAAACTTCTTGTCTTCACCGCATCAGTTTCTCTATCCACACTTTTAGACTCCCTCCAATGTTGAATTCCTTTATGACGGTGAGTTGACCTCTCCCGAGATCTTTTAAGCACTTTTCTCAAAATACCGATCTTCTTTGTGATCTAGTAGAAGAAACTCGTAGAGTTGCAACTCCAGCAACGTTGATACAAAAATGTTGCCCATACTACACCATTCAAAGCCTTCAACTGAGATGCATTTCTTGTTGAATATTTTTTAAATGTAGAAAATTTATTTTATAGGACTTTAGACCTCTATATTTAAAAAATAAGAAATTCAAATCATGTTACAAATTCAAATCCTCTACATTTATAAAATAAAATCTCTACATTTAAAAAAATTCAAATACTGTTATAAATTGGGGAAGTAAGGAATGGGGGAAGGGGCATGAGTCGAACCTTAGACCTCTATTCTAATAGTAGATGTTAGGTACCACTCTTCTAATGAGGGTTATAAAATTTCTATAAGAAATGGACTAATAAATTTTCTAACTAAAAACATCGAACAAAATCGATAACAACCTTTATTAAAAAGTGATAGATTTCTCCAAATATTCTTTAACCAAAATATGGTGTCAACAAGGTATACTAATAAAGTTAGATAATTTAAATGAAAAAAAAAGTAAGAAGAGTTGAGCATATTTTGTGGAGATAATTATTGATTCTAATTTAATTAGAAAACCAGTGTCTTGAGTAAATCAGAGTTTTATAATAAACCTAGTCATATATATATGTGGTTCGGCTCCTTTTCATCAGTCCGCCAACTAAACAAATTTGGCCCAAGAGGATCTCCAGTGGAAAATAATGCCATATAAACCACTTGCTCACAAGACGTCAGGCAAGTAAAGCGGCAAGGCGACATGCGAACAACCTCCACAACGAGATGACAGAAGAGTAGCAAGCATCGAGTTGATGAACCGCTTTACTTTCTAATAACATTTAATGCACATCCCATCGAATTTTTGATTCAGAGAATGTTTTCTAGTTTTGACACATGCAGATATTATATACATTTACATGACATGACAAGATAATTAAATGGAATTGGACAGGAATTTTAATTTCAGAGATATGTTTACTTACGTGATTAGACAGATTAAACTGGATCAAAGAAGAGGTTTAAGCCCGACTTCCAGCAATACAAAGTAAGAACCCACATTCTAATACATACAACTTGCGAGTACACACTTTTTAAGAAAAATCACTAACTTGGTCGTCAGAGTGCTAACTCCTGCCGAAGTCGGGACTTTTCTTTTCATCTTTGCAGATCCTATCTAAACAACCACTACCCATGAACAACTCAAGAATTTGACCTCAATATGCTTTTACTATTCTCTTCTCATGAATATTTGAGAATCATAGTGTTTTTTACATGTACATTTCCCAAATTTTCAAGTAAACGAAGAGAGGTTTATGAGACTTGGTACTTATTGATGTAAATAATATTATTTTGGGAAAAATGATGCGTATATTAAGAATATAATTATTGGGTGGAAAGATGCGTATATTGATTGAGTAGCAGACTAATATATAGGCAAAATAATGCCTTTATAATTGATCCTATAACAAGACTTTCTATAGATACAAAATCACGAGATATGTGGGATTTGATTACCTACCAAATTAATATTATTTACATCAATACTCCCCCTCAAGTTGGAGAGTAAGGATTAGTGACTCCTAACTTGCGTAGTAAGATTTGAAATTGTTGATGACCAAGCGCTTTAGTGAGGATATCAGCGAGTTGCTGAGACGATGGAAGATACGACGTCGTAATTGAACCAGCGAGCAATTGTTTCCGAACATAGTGACAATCTACCTCAATGTGTTTGGTGCGCTCATGGAAGACTGGGTTCGAAGCAATGTGTAAAGCGGCTTGATTATCGCAAAAAAGACGCATGGGCTATGTATGAAACACACCAAGAGAGGCCAAAAATGAGCCAAGTAAGCTCACAAGTGGTCATACCCATAGCTCGATATTCTGCCTCAGCGGATGAACGGGCAACCGTTGGTTGCTTCTTCGTTTTCCAAGATATGGGAGATGTCCCAAGCTACACGTAGTACGCCGTGAGAGAGCGACGAGTCTTGGGGCAAGCGGTCCAATCAGCATCACAAAATGCGTATAACTGAAGAGAGCTATCGGACCGAAGGAGAATACCTTGCCCCGGAGAACCTTTCAAATAGCAGAGGGACACGATATACAACATCTAAATGTTATTGTCGAGGTTCTTGCAAAAACTGAGTCAGTATGTGTACGGCATAACAAATATTGGGGCGAGTGATAGAGAGATAGACAAGGCGGCCAACAAAAAGGCGATAATGATCCGGTTCGCGAATAATACGTCATGTGGCGCTAGAGAGTTTGTGATTTTGCTCCATTGATATAATAGCTGGTTTTGCGCCTGTGAGACCCGCTTCTTTCAAAATATCAAGAGTATACTTTCGTTGGCATAAGAAAAGGCCAGAAGAATTCCGTGCTGCTTCAATGCCAAGGAAGTACTTTAGGGGTCCAAGGTCTTTGAGTTTAAAGCAATTGCTCAGATAAGTTTTAAAGACCTTGTACGCGTGGGTATTGTTTCCTGCCACAAGTATGTTATCCACATAGACGAGGAGTGAAAGAAAAACATCACCGTTACGATAAGTAAATAATGTATGGTCAGCATGAGATTGAAGAAAACCGTAATGGCGAAGAGCGGCAGCTAGCTTGGCGAACCAATTTCTAGGCAATTGGCGCAGTCCATATAGAGATTTTCGGAGATGGCAAACTTTATTCGGGTGAGACAAAGAGAAACCTGGTGGAAGACGCATATAAACTTCCTCACGTAGCTCACCAGAGCTTAGGTTGTAGAATATACTTCCGCTGCTGCCGACCATCCGTCTCGGCTTAACTCCGTTTGTTGCTGTCGCCGACCATCCGTCTCGGCCTAACTCCGTCTACTACCATCGACCTTTCGTGTTGGGTTTCTTCTTCGTCTACCATGACTAAGGACAATGATCAGAAATCAGATGCAGCTCCGAAGTCTTCTATCATCGATCCAACTTTGCCCTATTATCTTCATCCCTCGTCTAGTCCAGGTTCTGTCCTAACCCATATAAAATTGAAAGGTGAAAATTACGCACCTTGGGAACAGGCTATTATTCTTGCTTTGAAATCGCAAAATAAAATCGGTTTTATTAATGGTTCCATTACCAGACCTGACAAAGATGACCCAAAATTTGTAGCATGGGAAATAGTTAATTCTATGTTATGTTCATAGATCGCAAATTCCCTTGATGATCCTATTAGAGATACTGTTTCTCGTCTTACAAATGTCAAAATATTGTGGGAGTGTTTGAAAACTAGATACTCGGTTAAAAATGGCCCTAAAATCTACAAGGTCTGGTCTGATCTTACCTTCAAAAAACAGTCCAGAGTGTCAATTATGTCATACTATACTCAATTCTTGGGCATGTGGGAAGATCTTGCTGTATTATCTCCGTTAGAAAATTGTTCATGTGAAAATGGTTCGCCTATCTTAACTTGGTTCAACAATCTCAAAGTTTACCAGTTTCTCATGGGTTTGGATAAGTCATACAATACCGTGCGCACACAAATTATCAATATCGAACCCCTTCCGGATCTCGATCGTGTATACTCTATGGTTACTCAAGAAGAAAGTCATCGATCTGCCCTACAACCCCGGGAAACAGGACCAGCCGTTGGGTTTGCTGCCCAGGCTCAAACTCCATCTCCGATTACTCAGTCCGGTCGACCATTTTGCACCTTTTGTCAACGTCAAGGCCATATATTTGAGCGTTGCTGGACCAGACTTGGTATAACTCCTACGTCAAGTCGCGGCCGGGGGCGTGGAAGGGGGCGTGTTCAGTCACCACGAAATCAACAACCAAGCCCTGTTTTTGCCGCTGCAGCCCAGTACGAAAATTCTGCCCCTACGTTCGAGTCTTCCGTAATGACGACTACTATGTCTGGCTTATCCGCAGAGCAGTTGCACCGCCTACTTGTTCTAATAGAGCCCACTTCCACCGTCGATAAATTATCTGGTAAAATTATCGGTAAGATTCAGTCTAATGTTTGTTGGCTTATCGATAGTGGAGCTTCACACCATATGACGGGTAATCTTTCATTACTGCATAATGTTCATGATATTCCTCCATCTTCTGTCGAATTACCGGATGAAGATAGTACTACAGCTGTCAAAGATGGAATATTAGCTTACGACCAGGGCTTGTACTCCACCATGTGCTCTATGTACCGTATTTGGCCGTTAATTTGGTGTCTGTTAGCAAATTAATTCGTGATGCTAATTGCTTTGTGATATTCACGGATCGTCTATGTATTTTGCAGTACCGCACAACGAGGAGCCTGATTGGAATGGGTGAGTCACGTGGGGGGGATGTACCACTACAACCAAATGACGACAACAACAGCTTCAGTGGCTCGGGCAACAGACTCTTATGACTTGTGGCATCGTCGGTTGGGGTCATCCCTCTTCCAAACCAATGTCTTATTTAAAAAAATTGATGGTAATAAAATTATTCCCCCAACGTAGCAGTCTTTATGTGACATTTGTTGTCGTGCAAAACAAACACGGGCTAGTTTTCCCACCAGTAGTAGTAGTCTTCGCTCTCGCCAACCACCGCCACATCTTCGGGATTTTGTTTGTCACTCGACTCATATATTACACCCCCCATCGTCACTCATTTCCGTCAGGTCCTCTGGTACGCGGTTCCCTTTAGCTAATTATATTTCTTCTCACAATTTTTCAAAGTCTCACATCAAATTTGTAGCTGCTGTTTCTGTTGGGGTTGAACCCCGTACGTTTAAAGAGGTTGTACAGGATCCAAATTGGCGTCAGGCAATGCAAACCGAAATTGATGCTTTGGAGCGTAACGACACTTGGGTTATTTCAGAACTTCCGCCCGACAAAAAGCCCATTAGTTGTAAATGGGTTTACAAGCTCAAGTATAATTCAGATGGATCAATCGCACGGTACAAAGCTCGAGTAGTGGTTCGAGGTGATACTCAAGTGGCAGGTATTGATTATGACGAGACATTCGCTCCGGTAGCTAAACTCGTAAGTGTACGGACGTTTCTTGCCGTAGCCATAATTAAAGGGTGGGAGATCCACCAACTCGATGTAAATAATGCCTTTACAATTGATCCTATTACAAGACTTTCTATAAATACAAAATCACGAGATATGTGGAATTTGATTATCTACCAAATTAATATTATTTACATCAATAGTACTGGTGGAGGAAGAAAACTTATTGATGTTGAGGTAAAATAACAATATGCGTAAATAGTTATTAAGAATTGCACTTATTTGGATGTAGAAATTCACCGGAAGTACGAAAAAATGATGAATCAAATGAGGTTTGCAAAAACAATGTCGTTAAGATAATATTTAACAGATTGTTTTCTACAGTGCAACAGTCTCTCCCGGTAGTCTTCCAACGTACAACAGTAGAATACTTCAATATTTGCACAAATTCGAAGCTCACGGAGAACTCATAATGCAGGAGCGAAATTTGACGGAAAATTGATAGGAATGACTTCTTAAACGTCTTGTTAATTTGTATGTAAAACTAGCCAGGTTTTGTATTATTTATAGATATTTAAGAGTTTTATCGTGAATGGATATGTTATTTATTAAGAGTTATTTCATTAATAAATGTGTTTTTTGGAAAGAAACTCATCCATTTGAAAGTTGCACCTATTTGAAATATCCTAACAGTTTAATTCACATTAAAATTCCAACAATTGATACCAAAAAATGAGTGCCACGTGACTCCAACTTGTAAATTGATTCTTATGACTAACGTTAAACAAATAATTGGTGCTTCACTCTATTAAAAGATAAAGCACTAAAGTAACTCACAAAAGTGCATTCCAAGTGTGTATAGACTCCCATTGCGCCTATTTTTGTAGCAAATGAACTTAGTGTGTGTAGACTCTCGAAAAACTTGGATATTATATTTAGATTATAGAAAAGGAAACAAAAATGAAGAAAAATATGTAAATTCAATTGGGTACATAATTTTAATTAGACCAACTCAGTTGAAGCTTTCACCACATGCCGGAATTTCAGGTTAAAGGGCAGAAGCACCTGCGGCCATAACATGACAAAAAGTAAAATATTGCTCAAGGTTTCCAGGGTCGGCCACTTATCTTATAAATTTCTAATTTCTATGCTAATCACTAATACATCATTAATTATCTCTAATTAATTACTAATCTCTATTATATTAATATTGTTGTTTGTTTAGCCCCAATCATGAAATCATTATCACTGAAATAAAGATCAAAGGATATATATATAACAAAGTTCGTGAAAGTGAGACGCTTTGTTTGCTAAATGTATGCAAATGACGTGATTAAAAAACTCACGTCGGAAATTATGCAACTTATAAAATGCTTTTCTATATATACTATTTTTAATGTCACTCATACCTTGTAATTATTTTCATAGAATAAGTATAAGAGCTTTAGGTACATATACAGTAGCATATACAGAAAAATCTAATTAATAAGTAACAAAATTATAAGAATCTACTGTAATATTAATTAGAAGCTCGTTACTTCTTCTATAGGAGTTTGTAGTGTAGGGAAAAAAATTACCAAATACCGATCAGCACGGCATACCTACCACTAATTACCGAATAAATATTGTATTATCAGTTAGCACTACATTTGGTACAGTATTGGTATCGTACCATTAGTTTACCGTACGGTAGCAGTATTGTATCTTCAATACCATGGTGATACCGTACCGCAATTTTGTATTTTAAAAATTAATTAATATAAATTTTCTTTTATATTGTTACATAAACAAATATAGTCAACAAATATTATAAATAAATAAATAAACAAGAATAAAGATACAACACCATCATATGTATATAATTCCAGTGGCGGAGGAGCAGCGGCGGCACGGCAGTAGGATGGCAGCCGAAGACGGGCAAGCGGCTAGGCATTGAACCTATAATTTGTATGCTTACAGTCCAATTCCCCATAGTCAGTTGTCAATAAATTAACTACAAATTCACACAAAATATAAGCGGCCGATCTAACTTGTGTGTGCAACTGCACACCCTTGATTTTTAAACAAAAAAATTCCCTATATATTTATGTGTTATATATTGTACATGTGATAATATTGTGAAATTGGGTGGTTGTCGAAATGGTAAGAAGTGTAATTTGTAGTTGAAATGGCAGGGGTTCATATCCCACAATTTACAAAAAAAAAAAAGTAGTCAGTTTTTTTTTTATATTGCTAATTTCCATGTACAATGGAAATGTGTGGTTATTTTAGATAAAATCCTTATACAACTCTTGTAACATTTTCTCGCAATAATTTTTAAAAATCTTCAAAAAAAAATCGATTTTTTTACATTTTAGTATATGATTATTATAATATGTCTATACTATTATAAACCAAAAAAAATCAGGGGTGCTGCCCTCGAACCCGCGTGAGCTGTCTATGCATAAAATCAAAACAAACATACGAAACCACCCATTCAACCAACTATTGCATAAAATCCAAAAATCGATTCAAAGCATCAATATATATAGGGAGGATCAAATAAAATACTAAATAAATATTTAGCTACTCGTAGTTTCTAAGGAAGAAATAAAAGTTTTTTGTTGAATACTAAAAATCATAATAAATGAGAGTGATCAAGAAAACTCTATGTTTGAACTTCGTCGAGTGTTCCTATTGATCCTTGGTTGTCCTTGTACGAGTTCTTTGCCTTTATCCTCTCTCCAAGATGCATATCTTTTATTTCCAAAAATTGCTTCTTAAAACGGCACCTATCGAGCTCGACCGGCAATGCACCTATTGTTCGGTAACCCTAAAATTAGGGTTTATGCGTTGGCTTCACCGATCGATCAGTAACAACTTCATTGATCGATCAGGGATTCCAATATGCTTCTTCCTTCTCTGCGCACTCGCTCGTTGCTCACGGATCAATCCGGAGTCCTTGTTTGCGCTTCTTCGCCTCGTTTGCACTCTTGTTCGCCCTGCTCTCCATTTAGCCACGCTAAAATTCCACAAAAAGTCATAAAATCCAACAAATGCGTGATTCTAACTCCTAGATGCATCTAAACTATACACACAAACGAATTGAATGAACAAATGCTCGATTTTTAGCTTAAATAGATGCTTAGAAATCTACTTTCATACACTTAATAGCATCACTATTTTGAAGCTGTAAGAATCTGGTCTACTAGAAATGAATTTTTTTTTAATTAACGTCGATTTAATAACGAGTCTTAATCTTATAATTTTAAGGTACAATGCACAAAAATTCATAGGCAAAAAACACATATTTCAATAAATTATTTTCAATTACTCTTACAAGATTGGTATAACTATTATCTTAATATATAAATTAATCTAACATAATAAATTTAGGGTAAATGGCAAATAGGCCCATGATAAAGGTCACTTAATTAAAAGAGGGACATCCAACTTTTTTGTCTTTCAAATAAATCCAGCCATTCAAATTTATTTGCAAATAAGGAAAATCTTTTTATATATATACCAAAATTACCCATAATTCATTGAAACCCAATTCAACTTCAATTTCATGATTTACACCCCAATTTAGCCCAATTTCATCAATTAACCAATTTTAACCATAATTTCAACTTTGACCCCAATTTTGACCCGCCACCACCGGAGACCGCCGGTCGCCGCCGTTGACCGGCGTTGACTTTTTTTTTTTTTTTTTGAAAAACTTTTTTTCCCCAGAATTTTTTTTGCGGTCTCCGGCATTGACCATTTTTTTTTTATAATTTTGTTTTTTCTTAAAAAAAATATTTTAATTAATATTACTGTCATGGCTGCTAAATTACTGTCTCCGGCAGTTATTTAACTGTCAGAGACAGTAATTTAACTGTAAATTGATTTTTTTTTTTCTTCAAAAATATTTTAATTAATATTATTGTCTTTGCTACAAAATTACTGTCTCCAGCAGTTATTTAACTGTCGGAGACAGTAATTTAACTGTTAATTGATTTTTTTTTTAATATTTTAATTAATATTACTGTATTCGTTGCTAAATTACTGTCTCCAGCAGTTATTTAACTGTGGGAGACAATAATTTAACTGTTAATTGACTTTTTTTATTCTTAATTTTTTTTAATTAATATTACTGTATTCGTTGCTAAATTACTGTCTCCAGCAGTTATTTAACTGTCGTAGACAGTAATTTAACTGTTAATTGACTTTTTTTTTTCATTTTTTTTCTTAAAAAAATTTATTTTAATTAATATTACTGCCTTGGCTGCTAAATTACTGTATCCAACAGTAATTTAGCTGTCTTAGAAAATAATATTAATAATATTACTGTTCGGGAAAATAATATTCATAATATTACTGTCCCAAACAGTAATATTACTGTCTGAGACAGTAATTTAGCAATCAAGATAGTAATATTAATTAAAATATTTTTTTTCTAAGAAAAAAGAAATCAAAAAAAAAAAGGTCAACGCCGGAGACCGGCGGTCAACGGTGGTTGACCGACCGAAAAAAAATTTCAGGAAAAAAAAAAGTTTTCAAAAAAAAAAAGTCAACGCCGGAATCTGGCCGGAAAAAAAACATTTTAGAAAAAAAATTATTTTCTGAAAAAAAACAATTGGGGGTTAATGTGATATATTTATTTAAATCCGGGGTCAATGTGTAATGTTAAGAAAGTTAGAGCATAATGGGTGGAATTGATAAGAATTATATTATGGAGGGTATTTTAGCCTAAAGACATGGGGATGGGTTTAATTGAGAGACTGTTTTTTTTGTGGACCAAAATGCATTTAAGTCCCATGTGATGGGCCTTTTTGCCATTCGCTGAAATATTTAAGGGGTCTTAAGATATATGTCCTTAGTGATAAAACTAATTTGAACTAAATGACAGACTCAACTAAACATTTGCTTCACATCCTTTATTAAATCCATTCCGAAAATGCCCTTTCACTCATCTTTCTTTTTTCAATTTTCACTCTAGCATTTTTTTACATCATTATAAACAATTTTTTTCCCTTATTTTTCGGATTTCGGGTTTCGTTAAATAATTCAACAGATTTTTAAAATACTATGGTATACTATATTGTACTATGGTTTACACAATTATTAAAAAAAAAATTATACATACTATTTTTCATTTTTTTTAATTCAATCTACATATATTTTAATTTTAATTTAATTTTATTTGTTGTCAATATTGTAGTAGACTATAGTATACTACATAGTATACTATGTGTATATGATATACTACGGTGTACTATAGTATCCTACGGTGTACGACCAAACTCTAGCATCCAACAACACCCAATCCTTGCCAACCCTAGCCGTCAAACCCTAGCAGCCAACATCTGCAGCCGTCACAACCGTAGTCACTTACCAACTTTGGAAAAACCTTGATCTACCACTTTGAACCCAAATCAAGCACAATCCCTTGAAAATCAAGAAAATCAGAATCAAATGGTAAAAAAATATATGCTTTCCATCAAATCTCCGCCATAACCACATCCTTCCACTGCCTCGACCACCACATCCCCGCCGACGCCTCGACCACCACAGCGGCACAACCCCCCGCCGCATCGACGACCATAGCATCACAACGCGCCGCCGCCGCCTCGATAATCACAACCCCTCACCCCCGTCTCGACAACCACAGCCCCTGCCGCCGCCTCAACCACCACATCCCCCGTCGCCGCCTCGTCTGCTACTGCCCCTTCCTTGTGCTACTCGTGAAGAAAACAAGAGAGAGATATAGAGATAGACAGATGAGAGAAGAAAAAAACGTGAAAAAAAGATGTAAAGAATGTGTGAGAGAACGTGTGAGAGAGATGGAGAGAGAGAACGTGGGAGGATATTAAAAGAACGAAATAAATCTAGATTGGAGAAACATGAATATGTAGGTTAGATAATTTAGGTTAAAAGGGCAAGATAGGGATTAAAAAAAATTAGAGATGTGGCTCATATATTATTTCAAACTAAGGATTTAATTAAAAAAATGAATTTCGACTTGTCATTTAGTTCAAATTAGGTTTCGTCTGAATCATTTGTGAAAAAAATATTGACATTATATCATTTTACTTATGAAAAAAGTACAAATAATTTAATGTAAGAACAATAGTATAACTCATTAACTGTACAATGAATATGAGATTGGTTGCACATTATTTTAAAATCCTTAAAATTACGAAGAAGCGTGATTTTTTGTTTTTAACCGCAGGTAGTAAAAATGGTAATTGTGAATGAGATGTGTTGAACAGGTAAAAATGGATACTGTTTTGAGCTTTGATCGATGTCGGTTTCACTTTAGAAGATACTACAAAACATGCCAACAACATCAATGTGGGCCCAATCACGAAAGCTCAAAGAAAAAGCCAAAGTACCCACATCTCTTCTTCAAACTTTGACCGCCTACTTATTTAATTTACTCCTAATTAATCATATTATACATATATAAATAAATGATTAATCACATAATTAGGTTTTTGTTTAATACAGTGACAGTGAGCGTTCATAATATAGTTTTCTTTCTTTGTATACTTATTAAAGTCGGCAGCATATGGTCTGTCATCTTTAAACATGTAAAGGAAAATTAATATTTATTTAATATAACTTTCCCTCCTTTTCCCCTACTTTATTTAAACTACCCTCCAAAATTAATAAATATACCAGTGAGAGAGAGAGAGAGAGAGATTGATTTCACAGAGATGGGGAATTGCCTGTTCGGTGGGATGGGAGACGGCGACCAATCATTGATCAGAGTAGCCACGTCAACCGGCGGCGTTATGGAATTCTCCGCCCCCATAACAGTGGAATCCATCACCGACGAATTCCCCGGCCACGGAATATTCCGGAGCCACGACCTCTTCTGGAAGCCGCTCCCGCACAGCGACGTGCTCCTCGCGGGGGAGTCTTACCATCTCCTCCCGCTTCTGGATTCTGCCGCCGTCAAGGGGGCGGCGGCGGTGGCGCCGCGGGTGGGGCACGTCAGATCTAACAGCGCGCCGCCGCAGCAGTTGGGTGGTTCGGCGCCGTACAGGATGTCATTCGACAGCCGCGGGCTGACGAAGAGGTCGTTGGCGGCGGAGGACGCGGTTCATGTGGGCGGCAAGGCGGCGGCGTATGGGTTTTGGAAGGTGAAGCTAGTAATAAGCCCGGAGCAGTTGATGGAGATACTGGCGGAAGAGGGAAAGACGGAGGAGCTGATAGAGAGCGTTAGAACGGTGGCGAAATGTGGGAGTGGTTTCGTCGGAGGGTTTTCCGATCATTGGAGCCTTTCCAGCAGCAGAAATGCAGCTTCCTCCAACAAAGATGTATTGTTAGAGATTTGATATACATACAGTTGTTTTTTTTTTTTTTTTTTTTTTTTTTTGAGTTGTTATATATAGATTCATCATACTTTCCGTGGCATAGTTTGTATGTAAGTTAACTCCTTTGTGTTAAGCTAATTTTAAGTTGAGTTCTTCTATAATTCTCTTCAAATCTAAATCCAATCTTTAATTGATTTTTCATTTTTCTTTTTCTCGTTCTCGATACTTCAACATATACTGGGTATTGATGGAGTCCATCGACTCATGATAAAGGCAACGATGACATTTATGGTAATTGATGTGGCGGACGAAAATAAGAGACTTCGAAAGATTTCTCCACGAAGAGACCGTAAAATGTGAAGGACAATTGTCCAATATTGAACTTTAGTAGGAAATGTAACAAACGACATGAACATTAATGTAAGAAGGCGGGTATGGCCATCGCCCATTGCCTTCGGCCTCTGAAAAAATCAACAATTTTAGGGCATCTAATTTGAAGTAACCTGTAAAAAGTATCCATGTGTAATCTTCAAATATAAAAAAAAACCCTGTAATAAATAAACTAGCAAAAACACAGTGGTAGAAACCCCTTTAATTTATCACGGGGGATTTTTGCTAGTTTATTTATCACATATGGGTTTTTGCTATTTGGAGATTACACAGTGGTATTTTTTGCTGTTTACTCCTCTAATTTGTGTTAACTTTCTATGAAATCTTAGGGCATCTCCAATAGAGTAGCAGATCGGGTCTTTAAATTATATTTTGGAGATCCGGTGGAATCTTAGAGTCTCTAAAAAATAAAATCTTACAATGGAGGGCTCTATAATTTTCAGTCTCAAAATAAAGTCCCATGAAATTCACATGAATCTCCAAACAAAGTTCTATATTTAGAAACAAGTTTGAAGATTTTGCAAAAATCTGAAAATTTAAAGCCTCACTAAATTTTTTGTTGGTGTTGAATTTTTTTCCACAATTTCTACATTTTGAAGCCAAAATGCAGTTTGCTTACTCCGATGGAGAGATGCTCTTATCAGTAAATGTTCTGCAACATCCGCACTCTGAATTAGTAAAGGTTTTGCGTTTGAGCTCTCTATCTATTCTCCAATTTTTAAACTATTTGACATTTACTTTTTCTTTTAAAGGGCTAAAAAGAGACCGAAACCATTATTTTCTATCTATTCTTTTAAAAAGAGGCCCAAACAAATTAAACATTAATCCAATAATTTTATTTATACAGATTCAAGCCTTCTATTGTTGTCGATTTTCGATCAATATTTTTCGTTCTAGATTCCAAATAATTATTTTCCGATTCTTCCAAAATTTCTAGAAGGCTTGAATCTCATATAAATTTAAGATTCCAATTTTCGATCTATTTTTTTTTCCTCGAAAATTACACTTACAAATAGCCCAAATTCTTCATCTCAAATTTCTGAGCCAAAACTTTGTTTAGAGATGCAGTACCAATAATATCAACATCAATAATAGTTATATTATCAACACAAAGAGAAAGAATGATACTAGACGCATCAGTACACTTAACAAAGAGAGCAAAATCATCAGCAGTAGAAGTAAAACCATTGAATCAAATCACATTAGATAACTTCTCAAGCCCTAGCCCAAGGTAGCACTAAAACTATCTTTGGAAGATTTTCGTTCAAGAAACTATTTTTAACATCTATCTAAAATATAGATGGATAGAAGATATATTGCGATAATAGTATAGGCGGTAGTAGCCATCTTAGAGACAAGAGAAGAATTATCCTCATAATCCATACCGTACAATCAAGAGCTAGTATCATTTTGCAACCAATTTGGTTATATATCGCTCCCCATATATATAATACTTGGTCTTTATCTTATACATCAAACCACATCTAATCACATTCTCACTAGTAGGTCTAGGAACTAGATCCCATGTACATATCTTATGCAACCCGAAAAGTTTCTCATTAATTTGTTGTCAAACAGGGTTGATAATCTCTTATTTATAGGTAAAAAGGTTAAAAAAAAAAAGAAATAATAGGAGTTAAAAAAAAGAAGAAAGATGAATAATAACAAGAATAAACAAATTTGGTAACAATGTAGAGACTTATATTTGTCCTTGTGGAATGGCGTTGATGAAGATGGATATGATGTTTGGAGACCCATAGGAGAATGGGGGAATCATACATATTAGATAGCAAAGTATTCGTGCATCCATTGTTATCAATACTAATTCGTTTAGAATTAGAAGATGATCGAACTATCAGAATTTTTAGAGAAATGATCAATACAAAGAATATCAGATTTTATGAATTACATAAGAAGTAGAAAATAAATGTATATTTTGTAATAAAATTGAAGAGATTTTACTGCTAACAGAAGTTATATTTTGTAATGAGCTCAAATAAAAATAGATTTCTTCATTTTCTCCTCAAATTGCCATTTTGAAATAAAAAAAAAAAAAAATTGATTTAAGTTGAGAAAGAGAAGCGACGAATTTAGCAAACTTGGTTCAGCAACCAAACAAAGGGATATGTTTTTGTCCATCTCTTGAATTGAAACAAACAGAGATCGATTTTGAAGTTCAACTTCCCCCAAAAAATGGCTGCGGCTGCGGCATTATCACCTTCACCACTCTCTCCGTCGGCATCACCATTTTCTCCACCGCCCAGAAAACTCAGATTTGCTTCCTTCTCCTCCTCCTCCTCCTCTACTCCAGCTGCTGCTGCTACTACTAATACTACTAGGGTATTTATTTATTACTTGTTGTTGACACAATTCAATTCTTCTTTTCATTTCACTCTCTTCTCACTCTTCACTAATTAATTCTAATTCCTCTCTCTAGGTCTCTGAAATTGAACTGGAGAATCGCAAATTCGAGCTTCTCAGAGCTGTCACCGACACCAAACGCGGCCTAACCGCCACCCCTCTTCAACGCTCTTCCATTGAGGAAGCCCTCGTTCGTTTACTGTTTCTTCAATTTCATTTCATATAAACCCTACCTAGGGTTTGGTTAATGTCAATGTGTTATATTGTTCTATTGTTCTAGGTGAGTGTTGAATGCTTTGATGCTGGGAAGCCAATTAGCTTGGGTTTGTTGGACGGCACGTGGCGTCTGCAGTACACCTCTGCATCTGATGTCATCGCTCTCTTTCAATCTGCCGCTACTCTTCCCTTCCTTGAGGTTGTTGTATATAATGTATTCGCTCGATTATTCGTGGAAATATTTACGACATTTAACTTAGTTGTATATATATATATTGATGTGTGTACGTATTTGTTGGTAAAACGGCATTGCCGATAGATTGATCAAATTTTCCAAAAATTTGAATGCGGGGGGGATCAATCTTCTGGTGAAGGTGTCGTCCGCAACATTGTGAGATGGAGTATACCCAGAGTGCTCGAGGTAGTTCCGCCTTTTTCTTTTATTTTTATTTACTGGTGCCTATTCGCTTTTTAATTGGTTTAACTTGTCATCGCATGAACTTAAACTACATCTTGACAATTTGAAATTTTGAAATGGGGTATCTCAGTTCTCGTTTATCGTGTCTACACTCGGAAAACACAGTGAGGCAAAACCAACCTAAACTTGGTGGAAGCAATAAGATTGAGATTAGCCAGATACGATTTAGCAATGTGCCGTCTTTTTTTGTGACGAATTTTCTAAGTTGTGCTAAGATTTGCTAGATATATGCTCAAATAATAAACTATAAAATGTGTTTTGGCCAAATCTTCGACACTTGCACCTGTCGCTGTTGTCTTATTTCTTCACTTTTACACTTTTAGGTAACCCTGACAAGGTTTTTCTCATTCGTTTGCAACGAGAGAAACTGAGACCAATGCCTTATTGAGGTTTATTATTATCATTCAAAAAAGGTTTTGATTTAGGACATGTGTAGTACAACAAGAGAACGGATCAGAATATCAAAAATACGAGTGGCGTACTCATGATTGAGCACAATCTAGACCTATTTTGCCAAGATGAGAAGTGAAACAATATATAAGGGTATTTATTAGTTGGTACCTAGCTAGTGAGTTTTAGTAAAACGTACATTTCAGCGGACGGGAAATCGGTTTGTTTTTGTATACACTACACTTTCAACCTGCACTATCGTGTTCGGAAAACACTTTGTGTTCTATATAGAGTTGTGTGTTCTTCTTCTCGGTAAAATCAACTTTATCTAAAGCTATATTTAATGTTATTTCAGTTATTTTCTTGCCACAGGAGAATGAAGGTGCAACCCTGGTTGTGTCTGCAAAGTTTTCGGTTGTTTCACCTCGTAACATCTTCCTCGAATTTGAAGAGGTTTGTATATTTCATTCATCTCATAAAATTGGATTAGTATCACTTTTCAGGTGAGAGTTGCAAATTTTTACTTAGCATTGCAAACAGGTTTATTTAGTAGACATTTTCCTGAATAGAAGACACTAAACTCGCAGCTTTAAATTGCTTTTATCGTTTCTTTATCTCTAAGTCAATTTAACATGACAACAATTATATACGAAACTTCTAAAGTACCTTTTTTTCATAATCGTACGTATTTTGGCAGATAGCTCTTCAGAACATAAACATCAGTGAAGAGTTACAAGCTCTACTTGCTCCAGCAATACTTCCCCGATCTTTTTTGAGTTTCCAGGTAATTAAAACACCCTACGATTGCTTGTCATCGAGTCCATAAAATATGCTCAAAATTGCGTATGAAACACTTTTTGACCCGGTCAAAATTCGATCTACCAGAACCACCGATAGTAATGAGTTTGCATGACTGCCGTTTTCTATAATTATAATGTAGATATTGCAGTTCATTAAATCATTCAAAGCTCAAGTTCCTGTAAGAAGTTCGCAACAAAGGTACGTACTTTGTGGATTATAATCTCTCTCTCGACTTTTGTTTTGGAATTTGGGTACTTAATTGAACAAATGAAATGAATTTATAGGAGATCTGTTGGGGGATTATATTACCTGTCATACCTGGATAGCAATATGCTTTTGGGCCGTTCGGTTGGCGGTGGTGGGGTATTCATTTTCACTAGGGCTCAACCGTTCATCTGATAATATAACTAGATAAACGTACATTATTTGTAACAAGCCGTTAGTGTATACTTGTGAAGATAGTTGTCTCTCTGTATGTGAATAATGCCTGCATTCATGATGAGTAAAGGGAATCCTTCCTTTTGTAAGTAAAAGAAACCAACTATATGAATTGTTAATACTTTTGTATAAATACATTGATATTATTTTTTTTCTGGAAAAATAAATCTGTAAGTATGTTGTTTAATTTTGTTTGAGGGATTGGCTCTGTTTTGTTTTAGAAACTATTCCACTTTGGTCACGTATTTACTACGACGTAAATGATGATTTATTTTGAAAAATGACGAGACACCAATGTCTTGAAAAACGTGTAACGAAATAGTTGAACGCCATCCTTTAGCTGTAGAAGTTAATATATTGTTCCTAGAAAACGCTTCATTTGTAGCATTCCACACATTAGCCACAAAATACGAGCAATACATTTTTGGTCGTCTTGTGCGCAAGTTGCCGATGGAGGAAAAAAACCAACCGTAATTTCAGTAAAAACCTTTTTTTTTTTTTTTATTACGAGTACACGTATCCCGGTGGAACCCAAACCTCCCAAAGATTTTGGATGACAACTAGTACTTTAATTGATTAAGCTCTTTCCATTAAATTAGAAGTTAGCATTTCATAGATAGAAGCATAAATCAACCAAGTCTCCTTGACGTATGTTATCAACTTCGTATTTGCCTCATACAAATGAAGAGGGTCGTCGTAAATTCCTAATTATTTTGATTGTTTCAACGGTCTCCGAGTTCTCTGGCTTATCATATTTTGACATTTGGAACAATATACCGTAATTTTTGTTGCCTCGTATACATTTTCTCATATTTGTCTCAATATTTTTGTTTATATGAAATAAACATAATACGTTATATGTAAGATAAATATAATACGTTATATGACTGCAAAAATGTATAAGGCGGTGCTTTTGTAATATCCAACTTCCGAAATGTCAAGATTACACCTGGTTCTATACCGGACTCGAATAAACATCTCAGGCATCGTTAAACCCATACACATATAGCCTATTGGTGTCCTCCCTTTCATGTGACAACCATACGACATATATAAACAACAAATTTCTTTAACACATAAGTAATACAGTTATTCTCAAAAGAGGCAATTTGTACCTAGCTAGCTACATCAAATGAAATTATAATTTATCGTTTTTGAAATAAATAGAAATATCGAATTAAAATTTAAATAATTATCACATGCTGGTTTTGCAAGTGTAATACATCAATATTAAGTATAGAAATAAAAACACAAGTTTGATGCCAATATGCATATCCACTTACATGGAAGTTTTTGCATCAACTTTTATACGACTTTCTTTCCATCCATTTTCGCTGTTCTCATCTTCGTCCATGCATAATAGGTAAGCCTAAAGGACGAATTTATCTTTGCATCCTCCGTTCTCAAATGACCCAAAATCTCCGTCAGCTTTACATGACTTTTCTTAGTAGTTTGTTACTTCAATTGTTCCCGGGTCAAATGACTTTATGTTGGAAGATGATTATAGTTTCCATTTTTATAGTCGGTCGTCATAATTCAACATGTCGGTTCCTTTTACCCCCCTAACGAAAAATGGAAAACCACATTTTTTCACATAATTTTGAGGATTTTCCACATCACTATTACGTTGCCATCCACGCCAATACCTCTCACATGTCAATAAGGGCTGCCAGTGGCGAAGCGAGCACAAGGCCCCCACCCTGAAATTCCTACTATTGTTATATATGTATGTATGAAATTATATTGTTAATATATAGCATTGAACTGTCTTGCAACTATTTCATAATTTAATTATGTATGGAAGTTCTACTTAAGTACAACAGTATGAGTAAAATTCAAAATCGCCCCTGAGGTTTAATTTGTTCTCGTCTTCAAATTCATCCTTCAGGTTCTATTGAACTCCAATTTTGTCCTCGATGCCTTAATTCACCACAAAATGCAAAGGAAATTTCCGAAAGGTCCCAAAACTGCCCTTTTTCATTTTAAAAACTATTAATTCATGATTTGATTTTTTTAACATGAACTCTTACTAAAAAAGAATTATATTACTTTAATAAATAAATTTGATCATTGGTCTCAATTACATAAAGTTGCATTTTGAATGATACACGTTCATCCACTTCATCTTACCAAGTCCACATAAATTTCAATAATTTTTTTTAATTTGTATTTTTAATTTATACTATTTTTATTTGTTTTTGTCAAGCTTTCATAGCTCAGTTGGTTAGAGCACCCGTTTAGTAAGCGGGAGGTCTTGAGTTCAACTCTCAATGAAAGCATCATCCTCTTGTGTTTATCCAAAATTAAAATTTAAAAATCTTACTTTTTATGGTATTTTCTGTTATCATTTAAAAAAGATCTCCATAAATATTTAATTTATCATTGTAAATCTCGTTCCCCGCCCGCTTAGGGGTGTGAACGAGTCGAGCTCGCCTCTTTTGGCTGGCTCGAGCTCGAGTCTATTTTGTCGAGCTCGTCGAGTTCCTCTTTTTTTGGCTCGAACTCGTGTCAATTTTGTCGAGCTCGAGCCCAAGCTCTTTTTTTTTTTTTTTTCAAAAAAAAAATTAATTATTATTTTATTATTAAAAATTATTTAAAAAAATACAAAATAAAAACTAAATTGTAATTATATATATTTTTAATATTTGTATTTATTCTATAATATTTTATATTATTATACATTATTTAAATAAAAATAACATATAAAAATAAAAAAAATTAAAAAGGCTAGCGAGCCCATGAACAACTAAAAACCGGCTCGAGCTCGGCTCGTCAGAAAGCTCGAGCTAGCGAGCTCGAGCTCGAAAACCTCGAGTCCGAGTTCGAGCTTTTTACAAGCCGGCTCGTCGAGCTCACGAGTCGGCTCGGCTCGTTTACCACCCCTATCCCCGCTAATAAAATATTCATGAGGAATGCATAGTGTTTTTTTTGGATTGTTTCAATTCATATTTTTAGAAAATAAAATGGGAAAATGAGGGATAACCCCTAGTTTTGGAAACATATATGTAGAGGTCCAATAATATTTTTTTTCGTAGGCAAAAACTCAAATTTTGATCTTAATTTATTAGACCCCCCTAGATAATTTAAAATACATGTTTTACACTTTTGGTTTCAATTTAATGTATTTCCTAGGCAAAACCCTAACCTCACAATTTAATGGACTGCATTTCTTTTTTCTCTCTCTCCCCAATTTCCGTTCTCTTCAATCTCGTTTTACCACAGCCCCACCGCCGCCCACCGCCACTCCATCATCGGCCGCCGCTGCCCACCGCCACTCCACCGTCGCCCGCCGCCGCTTTCCGTCTGCCTTGCGCGACTTTCCTTTCCGACGACATCGCCGCCCATCACCACTCCCCTCTATGCCGGATCTTCTCTCATTAAACTCTTTCTCGCCAGATCTGGCGCCGACGAAGAAGAGGAAGAAGAAACACAACATATACATGTACTACGGTACAAATATTATGTTACAATTTGATTGTGAATTGTCGGGGTAAATAATTGACTTCATTTAAAAAACTATAATCTTTCCACTTTGCTTAATGTAGCAATATAATTATTTAGAAGTGCTTCGATTAATTTTATGATGCATAAATTATTAGGTATTGCGGCGTTCATTTAATTTTAAGAATTTTTGCCTTTTTTTGCGTCATTGACAAAGTTCATGTTGTTTGATAGTTCATAAATTACAAAAAAATTCCATATTTTTTTTGAATCGATGGTTTCAAATTAGAGGATCAAGTGGATATGATTTCTTTTCTGTGTGCTATCTTTCTGGCTAATCGAGACGATGGAAAATATTTGTGCTAGGTAAGACAATGTTTTCAAATTTATATGTTATACAAAGTGTATGTGACATATGAAATTTTGTTTTGTTGTACAGGATGATGAAGAATCCGTGTTACGGAGAGAGAAAGAAATAGATAAAATTAGTATAGAAAGCATTTCTTTTGATGGAAAGGTTTAATAGTTTTTTCCATAGGTTGGTGTGAATTCTTGTTTCGTTTAAATAATTTTTTTTACCATGTTTGTCATGAATTTTTATTTATGATCGGTTAATTTTTTCCAATAAGAGCACGGGTAGTGCAATTGCAGAATATTTTCCAGATCGGAACTTGGCTATACTTGTTTCAGTGTTGGAGAGATTTGCGTTATCAAGTCATATATAATCACATGTGGTCATATACATATAGTCATATATAGTCACGTGTAGTCATATATAGTCACGTGTAGTCATATACATGTAGTCATATATAGTCACGTCTAGTAACTCGTAGTAATATATTGTTATATATAAGCTATATAAGCTATGTGTTTTTTCTGATGTATAGTGATGTTAATGATTGTGTTTTTCCAATTTTTTGTTAGGTATTAATTGATTTATAACATCAAGATTCAAATTGTGAATTTTGTTTTTGGTGTAGACGAAGTTTTTTTATATAATCATATGTAATATATATACAATAGTCATGTAGTCAATTTCAGTACAGTAAATTTATCAAAAAATTGAAACAAAATAAAAAATAAAAAATTTAAAAAAATTATAAAAAAATTAAAAAAATTATAAAATTAAAAAATACAACATGGTATATATAAAAAATAATAATAAAATAAACATTTATAACTTTTTATTACAAAAATCTGATAATATGATAAATGCAGGTCTAAATGCTAAATGCAATTGACTATAATGCTGAATGCAGGTAGCAAAAATACTGAATGCAGTTGGTCGAAAATTGGATATAAGGGCACATTAGTACTTTTGCCTCTCCAGGGGTTTATCTCAAAGGAAGAAGTTTAGGGGTGGACCTATCCCTATATGTTTTCCATATTAAGGGTGTATATCAAACGGACCCAAATAAAATTTACCCCACAACTATTTTTTTCCGATATCTAGTTTTTCAAACAACTACTTTTTCCCCGCTAAAGGTCATTTTTTGGAACGATGAAATTGAACTAAAATAGAACCTCATGGATGAATTTAAAGTTGAGTACAAACCTCATGTATGATTTTGAATTTTACCCGTTTCTCATATTGAATTTGTTAGGATATTGCAACTCACGTTTCGGGGGGTGTTCAGCCATTTACACGACAGTTTGAACGAGTAATCTCGCCGCCTCGCCATGATCTTGTGTTGGAAAGCGTGGGAAGTCCGTAAGAGGGAGATGCATGGGAAGGTGAGTATTACTAATCCGGAGACCTTGGGGTGGTGCAGCGTGTTTCTTCGTGCTTTTGATGATGCCCAGCTGCGCCCTGGGTTACCGTCAAAGGCTCCAAACATACAAGAGTGGGAACCCCCTCCATTCGGTGTCTTGAAAATTAACATGGATGCATTGTTGCCGCTGAGTCGAGACTTTTTACGTACATCACTTGTGGTGAGAAATGATAAGGCCGAATGTGCGTGGTGGCAAGTTAGGAAGTTCGCCGAAAGAGTCAAACCTGTGGAAGGCAAAGCTTATGCGATTCTACATGCGCTACAACTGGCGCGAACTAAGGGTTGGACGCATATTTGGATTCAAGGAGATTGCCAACAACTTATTAATATTCTCCAAGCCAATGAATCCTCCTCTCATTCATTTGGAGCGATTATCGAAGAATGCTATTTTTATTCTCGTTTATTTTCTTCTTGTTCCCTTTCATTTATTAGACGGCAAGGTAATAGCCTGGCGCACTTAGGGATAGCCATGGGGTGGGTACGGGGCGGGTATCACAATCCCCGCACCCGTCCCGTTTAGAAAATCAAGCAACCCGCACCCGCCCCATTTTGCACTCGCGGGTACCCGCCCCGTTTGACGACCCGTTATTTTTCCTCTTCCATTTCAACTTTTCATTCTTATTTTGATTATATAAATCAATTCTAGTTATGTTCCTTAAAAAAAACATAGCCTCTTTTTTTTTCCAATGCAAATATATATATATATATATATATATATATATATATATATATATATATATATATATATATATATATATATATATATATATATACCTGCTAATTACTAAATATAAATGCAAATTAACGATCATTTTATAAAATAACATATTACATCATAAATTAAAAGCAAGTATTATTGTCTTTGAACAAGTCACCCGGTCATCTATGTTCGACAATAGTTAATACAAAATAAATAGAGAGAAAATAAATAGAAAGGTAATACATATAAGAGTATTATATGTAAATAAAAAATACGGGTACGGGGGGATTTTAGTACACCTATACCCGCCCCTTATCTGTTGCGGGTATAAATTGTAAAACGGGCCTGCCCCAATTCTTAACGGTGCGGGTATTACCTGTCTAAAACGGGACGGGTGGGGCGTGGGGCGGGTACCCGCCGGGTCGGGTAATATTGCCATCCCTAAGCGCACTCTCTCGCTTTTCTTTCTCTTGAAGACTTTCTGGAGAGTTCTTCACCTCATGTAGATTTGGCCATTGGTGGCTAATTTATGATATCTCCCTTTTAAAAAAAACAAGAATTTGTTAGGATCTACTATTAGTTGATCTTTACTTCTCGTAATAAAGTTGTTAGGGTCTACTATTAATTTGTTAGATTTATTTTGTGATGAGATTTATCTACATTAATAATGTTATATTGACAATTTAATGCATTATTTTGTTTTCCTGGTCCAGTATTCACACAAAAATTTAATTGTTAGATTTATTTTGTAGAAGAAAGTGGAATTTACTCTAATTTTATTTCAGTTAGTTCTACTCGGAATATAAATTTGGGGTTTGGGTAAACTACCCAAATGAAAGGGAAAAAAAATAGATTTTTTAAAAAACATAAATTTTATCTAGAAATTAGAATATTGCTCGTCCATTTCAATAATTATCAATTTCAAACAAGTATTATTGGAAAACAAAAACACTTCATGATTTGCAAAATTATCAAATTTTAATATTCTTTAAAAGTTTTTCAAAATTGTTTTGAAAAAGTCTCTACAATAGTCAAATTCCTTTATGCAAAAAGTGTGATTATATAGTCGAGCATTGTTTACAACTTGAAGGCATTTTTTACCATATTTTTTTTCCTTTTAAAGTGTATTTCCAAACTCTCTCAATTTATTACACACAAAACTCAATGTTCAACCAAGAAAAATCTGATATTCAACAAATTTTGTGATGGATCCAAATGATATGGTCCCAGAGGTAAAAAAATTTTCTCGAATCTTTAAGTGTTCGTGTAAAACTACACGAACAGTTGAAGATTATTTTTTGGGAGTTCGTGTGTCTTTACGTTACTTGTTTCTGTTCGTGTGATTTCACACAGAGCCTGACAAGGCTCTCGTGTAAATTCACCCGAACTAATGCAATTTTTTTAATAAATATTTTGTTAACTATATTAATTTGAAATATACGTAAATGTTGATGAACATACATAAGAAGTATTTGATTTACATGATTACAATCAATATTTCTTTATTTCGACTGCGTTTGATAGTAAGGATGCACTCGTTGAGTGAACTATGAACATGTCCCTTAGTCAGGGTTATGAGATTAGACGTCAGTCTTTCCATGAAGGCACACAATATTTACCCTGTAAAATGGCCTATAAAGAACGATGAAGGAATATAGAGTTCGGAACAACTTAGAAGTTTGATACAATGAAATGCATGTGTTCTTTTTGTGGTATGGGGTAAAGAGGAGCGTGATAGTGTCAAACCCCCCTTAACCAGGGGCGAGTTCACCCAAGGGCTAGGGTGGGCTCAAGCCCCCCACTCACTTCCAATTTTTTTCCCCATATATATATATATATATATATATATATATATATATATATAATATTTTATTTTTTGGTTACCTAATTATATTATTTAAGCTCATATATTCAAAGTTCTCTCACGTCTAACTTGCTGCCCTTATCTTCTATTTATCAACTTTGTTGTGTTCCTTGAAGAAGAAAAAAAAGAAAACTTTGTTCTCGCACTAATAGTGGTTAAATTACCACCCACCGGCTATCGTTTAGCAATTAACAACTTCTTTCTCATCTTAATTTTTCAAACTGGATATCAATTAGAAGGCGATTGTGTAAATTTAATAATGAACTCGATATTCATGTTTCTTAAATTTTCATGGTAATTTAGCTTTCGCGATTCGCATTGATATTATCTGGAGGGAAAAAAATCATATCAAATTTTCATCTAAAATTTCTTTAGTAGCAAAAAAATTTCCCACCAAAATTTATGGCCTCGCCACTGCGCCCCTAACAACGTAAAAATTACCTCCTATATTTTGTCGTCTCGGTTGGAATTTGAGTAAGGAACTCCAAAAACTTAATAGAATTTGAATTTTGAAAAAAATGTGAATAAAAATTGTCCACGAATTTTAATTTGTGTGTGCAGAGATCATTTCAGATGCAAACGTAAAACCCTATTTAACCCTCCAATTAGATGTATAGTGACACTGTTAGGTACAAGTTCTTTCCAAAACAGCCATGGATCCGTAGAAAACACAAGAACAACTGGAAATGAGAATTAAAATGTAAATTGATATATGAACGGCTCAGTTCCCTTTTCCAGTGTTCATCCAATTTATCCAAGGTCTGGTGGTAACACCAACTGAAAACAAGCACCAAAGTACAGCCACTGATCGGAACCCTAGATCTGACCCCAAAACCTCACTCCGAGTTGACTCACCAACACATGCACAGTCAACTCGGTGATAACTCACCCTCTCCACTCAGCACAAACCCAGTATTCTGCAAACTCAACACCAAAACCCTCACAGCAGAGGATTAAGGTCAGAAATGGACAGGTTTGAATAAAAGGTGAATCATACCTATCTCTCTCTCTCACCACAGTATAAATACACACAGTTTCAACGGTCCTCAGCATTAATTGTGCTGTGACGGCAAGGACACCCATTGTCCGGCAAGACCTGCGACGGTGTTGCCGGAAAACGACAAGGGGTGACGAAGTACTGTAGAGAGAGAGGGGGACAGGAGAGGAGAGAGGAAGCGGCGCAGCAGTGGAAATGCTGCTAGGGTTGAGTTGGTAAGAGGAAAGGGGAAAAATGGAGGGCTCAGATTGAAGCCCTAGATTAAACGGTTCAGATCAAAGTTGACTGGATCAGTGGGCTTAAGTACTGTTGGGCCCAATTTCACAAGTTGGGCTGTGAATAAAACAAGTCATTGGCCCAGATCACAACAGATCATATTATTGGGCTCAATACTTAACAATTCTCCACCTGAGACCAATAAAAGGATTAGTATGAAACACACTTAGTGGAATGGGATCATCATTGCCGTAACTGTGAATCTTGAACACTAATCACATAGATTGTAGTAGAAGATTCACACAGTATTTTTTCCACACAGGAGGTAATCACCAAGATAAAACCAACAATTAACATCACAAAGAAGTTAAGACAAAACGAATAAAACAAGCAATCACACAGAAAGCATCAACAGACTTGCACAAAGCAAGCAGACAAACACATGTCTGATTTCAATCAGTTTTTGAGACAATGTTCAAGATTCTCAAACATGATCTCAATTTTTCCACAGGCAGGCACTTAGTGCCCATGTCAGCAGGGTTGAATTCAGAAGGAATTTTCTCCAGGTCTATCACACCTTTTTTCACCACTTTCCGGATGAAGTGGTATTTGATCTCAATGTGTTTTGTTCTGTCATGAAAGACAGGGTTCTTGCACAATTGTATACCTGATTGGCTGTCAGAAAAAACAACAACTTTACCTTTCAAGAACCCAATTTCTGAGAGCAGTCCTTTCAACCAGAGAGATTCTTTTATAGCCTCTGTGGCTGCAATGTATTCAGCCTCTGTGGTAGAAAGGGCTACAATGTTCTGAAGTTGAGATTTCCAGCAAATACAAGAACCACACAAAGTAAACACATAAGATGTGGTGGACTTCCTATTATCTCTGTTATTAGCATAATTAGAATCCACATAACCACATAATTCAATTCCTTTTTCACACCTAGAAAATTCAATCCCTGTTCTAGCAGATCCTCTTAGATATCTCATTAGCCATTTCACAGCCTCCCAATGAGGCATGCCAGGATTGGCCATATATCTACTCAAACAGCTAACAGCATATGCAATGTCAGGCCTAGTACTTACCATTAAATACATTATAGAGCCAATTGCATTTGCATAAGGAACAGATTTCATATCACAGATTTCAGGTTCAGTCTTTGGGGACTGTTCCTTACTTAGCAAGAAATGAGCAGCAAGAGGCACAGACACAGACTTGGCATTTTTCATGGCAAATTTATCTAAAATCTTTTCAACATAGGCAGATTGGTTCAGAAACAAAGAACAATCTTTCCTATTCCTGATTATGTCCATTCCCAGAATTCTCTTAGAGTTACCAAGAAATTTCATGTCAAAGTTTTCACTTAAGCATTTATTAACATGATCAATAGCCTTTAAACAGGGACTAGCAATAAGCATATCATCAACATAGATCAATAGGAACACAGGTGATTGACAGTCATCTTTGAAATACAAGCAAGGATCAAATTCACTTCTTTTAAATTTCAAAGAGAGCATGCATGAGTCAAATTTTTTGTTCCACTGCCTAGGAGACTGTTTAAGGCCATACAGAGATTTCTTCAACAAACAAACATAATCAGGTTTATCAGGATCCACAAATCCTTCGGGTTGAGACATGAAAATTTGCTTATCAAGATCACCATGTAAGAAAGCAGTTTTAACATCCATTTGCTTAAGTTCCCAATCAAAATGAGCAACTAAGGCAAGCAAAATTCTGACAGTGGTGAATTTAACAACAGGAGCAAAGATTTCAGTATAGTCTATACCCTCTCTTTGAGTAAAACCTTTAGCTACAAGCCTAGCTTTATATCTAACAGAATCAGATTCATGCTTAATTCTAAACAGCCATTTACATTCAATCAAAGAGCACTTAGCAGGTTTTGGGACAAGAGTCCAAGTATGATTGACATGCAGAGAGTTAATTTCCTCTTTCATAGCAGATAACCACATAGCAGATTCATGAGATTTTAAAGCATCTTTGTAGCACTTAGGTTCATTTCCATCTAAAGAATCAAACACATTGAAAACAAAAGATGCAAGCTGAAAATTATCAAGATGATGAGGTTTCCTAATTTCTCTTCTAGGTCTGTCCCTAGCAAGCTGATAATCATGCAAATCATCAATTTCAGGCAAATCAGACTCAACATTTTGATCAAACACATTTTCAGGCACAGAAGATGAATCATCATCATCAACAATATCAATTTCCTCACTCTCAAGAGGAGATTTCTCCACCTCAATAGGAGCAGAGGGGGGAACAATAAATGAAGGCACAGGCAAACAAGGATATTCATTTTCATTGAAAACAACATTTCTACTAATGATTGTTTTAAAACCATGTTCATTCTTTAGCCAACATCTATATCCCTTTACCCCTTCAGGATATCCAATAAAAACACATTTTAAGGATCTAGGTTCTAATTTATCAGATTTATGGTGAACAAAAGCAGTACAACCAAAAACTCTCAAATTAGACAAATCAGCTGGTTTCCCAGTCCACATAGTTTCAGGCAAATTTCCAGACAAAGGCACAGAAGGAGATCTGTTAATCACATAAGCAGCTGTTAAGACAGCTTCACCCCAAAACACTTTAGGCAAACCAGATGCATGCAACATGGATCTAACCCTATCCAATAAGGTTCTATTCATTCTTTCAGCTATGCCATTCTGTTGAGGGGTATATGCAACAGTCCTATGTCTTCTAATTCCAAATTCAGCACACAAAGAATCAAATTCATGATTACAAAATTCAGTGCCATTATCAGTTCTAAGAGTCCTAAGTTTCTTGTTTGTTTGATTTTCAATAAAGGTTTTCCAGGATTTGAACTTATCAAAAACATCAGACTTTTGCACAAGTAAGAAAACAAACACTTTTCTTGAAAAATCATCAACAACAGACAAGAAATACTTGTTTCCACCAGGTGTGGAGACAGGTGCAGGACCCCAAACATCTGCATGAACATATTCAAGGATCTCTGTGCACTTAGATGTATTAGGGACAGAGGATTTAGGGAATTTCACTTTAGACTGTTTACCCATAACACAAGAATCACACAAGGGCATATCAACAACAATGTCATCACTCAGATAGTTGTTTTTATGCAAAATTCCTAGTCCTTTACTACTGATGTGGCCTAATCTTCTATGCCAAAGATCAGTCATGTCATGCTGGACAGAATTAACATGTGAAACAGATAATGCAGATGCAACATACATATTATGCATTCTAACAGCCTTAAAAGAAAGCAAACCATCATGCATAATGTTCATGACCCCATCACCCCAAGTGCCCTTATACCCAGAGTTCTCCAAGACAGCACAAGACATCAGATTGCTACTCAGTTTAGGAACATGTCTCACATTTTTCAATTTAAGCACATAACCAGATTGAAATTTCAGACAAACAGTTCCTATACCTAGCACATGTCTTTTACTACTATCAGCCATAGACACAGAGCCATTTTTTAATTCAACATAGGAGGTGAACATGCTTCTATGGGGTGTCATATGATTAGAGCAGACAGAATCCATTAACCAGTCATTATCAGTCAAAGATGCAGACACAGAATTCACAAAGTCAAGATACTCATCAGTAATCATAAACACATCACCCATGTTCTCAGCAACTTGATTAGCCTGTTCATTATTAGACTTAGAGTCTTTCTTAGGTTCAGAACACCTGTTTGCATAGTGACCAGACTTACCACAGTTGTAACACTTCCTATGTTTGAGCTTATTCTTACTCCCTACTTTACCCTTATCAGATTTTTGAAAATTTTGGTTACTGGAGGAAGAAGCCTTATTTGAAAACTTGTTTTTAGGCTTGTTTTTCACAAAGTTAACATCACCCAAAGACTTGCTGTTTTTGGTGGTTTTCAAATCAAGTTCCTTACTCTTTAAACCATTTATCACAGTGTCTAGAGTCACTTTGTCTCTGCCATACTTGATGGCAGATTTGACATCAATGTAAGAGTCTGGAATAGCATTTAGAAGAACAATGGGGGTATATTCATCAATATTTTTGTCCCCAGTCAATTTAATATCTTGCACAAGTTTTGTAAAAACATCAAGATTTTCATCTATATCTTTGTGCAAGTCAAGTTTAAATCTAAAAAACTTTTCCAGTAAAAACATTTTTGAGGGTAAAGAGGTTTCAGTATAGAGCTCTTCTAACTTATCCCACAGTTCCTTAGCAGTATCAAGTTTACCTATCTTTCTAATCACAGAGTCAGATAGGTTCAGAATAATCAGGGAGTAAGCAAGTTCATCAAGATCATCTTTCATTTCCTTAGTGGTTTTATCATCATATGTTTGAGTGATGGCCTTAAAACATTTCTGTTGAACTAAAACACCTTTCATTTTCTGTTTCCATATAGCAAAATCACCCTTGCCATCAAAGGAAGCAACAGGATAGGAATTCATTTTCACACAGAGAGAGAAAGAACAATATAAACTAAAGAGGCACACAAGCACACAAGCTGCACACAGACAGCAACAGAAAAGAAAGCACACAAGCTGCACACAGACAGCAACAGAAAAGAAAGCACACAAGCTGCACACAGACAGCAACAGGAAAGAAAGCACACAAGCTGCACACAGACAGCAACAGAAATGAAAACACACAAGAGATGATCCCAGGTGGCCCAACAGTGAGCCAAGTGTTGCAGAAGGCAACTAAGTAACCAGTCACAGACTGAGCTTTCTCAGGCTACTCCCCTTCCCCAGATTCCTGCGACACTAAGCGGTCCGGACAAGGGAAGTTTGGAGTGGCGAATAGCCTGAGTTGGCCCAGAAATCACACAGAGAACCGGTTGTAAGCTGAGCTATCTCAGACTGCCCCCCTTCCCCAGATTCCTGCGACACTAAGCGGTCCGGACAAGGGAAGTTTGGAGTGGCAGGCAACCTGAGTTGGCCCAGATCACAGAGAACAGCGGAAGTAAGTTTTGACCACACAAGGTCAACCACAGGTTTTCCAGGATTTTACCCAGAAGCAGAGTGAGTGAGTCACAATAGTGTAATCCGTAGCACGAGTCTGCAAAGAACAAGTGTCCAACTGATGCTCTGGTACCACTGTTAGGTACAAGTTCTTTCCAAAACAGCCATGGATCCGTAGAAAACACAAGAACAACTGGAAATGAGAATTAAAATGTAAATTGATATATGAACGGCTCAGTTCCCTTTTCCAGTGTTCATCCAATTTATCCAAGGTCTGGTGGTAACACCAACTGAAAACAAGCACCAAAGTACAGCCACTGATCGGAACCCTAGATCTGACCCCAAAACCTCACTCCGAGTTGACTCACCAACACATGCACAGTCAACTCGGTGATAACTCACCCTCTCCACTCAGCACAAACCCAGTATTCTGCAAACTCAACACCAAAACCCTCACAGCAGAGGATTAAGGTCAGAAATGGACAGGTTTGAATAAAAGGTGAATCATACCTATCTCTCTCTCTCACCACAGTATAAATACACACAGTTTCAACGGTCCTCAGCATTAATTGTGCTGTGACGGCAAGGACACCCATTGTCCGGCAAGACCTGCGACGGTGTTGCCGGAAAACGACAAGGGGTGACGAAGTACTGTAGAGAGAGAGGGGGACAGGAGAGGAGAGAGGAAGCGGCGCAGCAGTGGAAATGCTGCTAGGGTTGAGTTGGTAAGAGGAAAGGGGAAAAATGGAGGGCTCAGATTGAAGCCCTAGATTAAACGGTTCAGATCAAAGTTGACTGGATCAGTGGGCTTAAGTACTGTTGGGCCCAATTTCACAAGTTGGGCTGTGAATAAAACAAGTCATTGGCCCAGATCACAACAGATCATATTATTGGGCTCAATACTTAACAGACACGATATCCAATTTGATTTGATTCGATGTATTTGACAAGATCGTGGGTTGTAGCATATATACATTCCTAGAAAAGAAAACAAAAAATAAAATTAAAAAATTAAATAAAACGTAAAAGTAATAGAGAAATTTAATGAACATAATTGTTGGTGGTCCCCACCTAAACAGTTCTAACCCATCCCACCCTTTTATTTTGTTTTTGTCGTCGCTCCCGTTTCCGCCTTTCCTCCGTCGTTCTTTTGCATTTGACCCACGCCCTTCTCTTTCTCTCTCTAAAAACACCCCCTCTCTCTCTCTCTCCTCTCTCTCTCATCTATGCCTCTAATTCCACGCGCCACCTTCATTTTTTCCTCCGTTCTCATCTACCGTTTAGCCATGATATATACAGAGTGATGAGTTTTACTTTCTCCCCCCTTTCTCTCTCTCCTCTCTCTCTCTGTTTTGGTGTTTTATTTCCTTGATCTTTTCGTAACGCTGGTGAATTAGATACGTGAATCCCCTCTTTTTTTTTTCTGTTCAAAATTTCGAGAATTTGTATTCTCCGTTTCGTGTTCAGAGAAGCCAAATCAGAAAGGAAAAAAATAATAATAAAATTAACAGAGAAAAAGGGGTTATCTAAAGCACAGAGGAGTAGTTGGGATTCAAAGCGATAGTTGGAAATTTCATTTTCATTTGGACTGATCATCGCGTTAGATTTCGATAGGGTGATCTTATGGCGGCCAGTAGTGAAGTAAATGTCAACGAATCGAAGGTAATTTTACAAACCCTTGTTTTGAAATTAGGGTTTCTTTTTTTCCCCTTGTTTATTTGTTTAACTATTTGTGATTAATAATGGGGTTTGAGCTTGTATTTTTTGGAAGAAAAAGTTAATTTGGTGGAAAGAGGTACCATTTATTGTTAAAGATTGAATCTTTTTTTTTTTTTTTTTTTTTCTATTTTGAGGGTTTGAGTTGCCCTTATCTGCTTATCTCTATATCTATTTTTGTTTTTCCTTTTCATTCTCCCCCTTTCTTTTTGTTTGGTTACTACTCATTTGGCTAACCAATTTTATGCTTCTCTGCTGGGTTATAAAAATATGTGTTTCCTCTATCACTCCATTTTCTTTCTTTTTATGGATATTTGCCTAATTTTCCTTTTCCTTTTAAGTCCTTTTCCTTTACAGCTGTTTTTTAGAATTGGGTTTATGATACAAATTTGAGATCATTGTGTAGATTTGATCAATTTTTCAATCTCAATTTCGGTTTTGACTTCTCGAAAAATTGACTCGGGTGGTCTCTTTGTGCAGAGGGTGGTTCCCCTTAATACATGGATCCTTATATCCAACTTCAAGCTTGCTTACACCATGCTCCGACGCCCCGACGGTACATTCAACCGAGACTTGAACGAGTATCTTGACCGGAAAGTGCCTGCAAACGCTATTCCAGTAGACGGGGTTTACTCTTTCGACGTTGTAGACCGTGCAACGGGCCTTCTTAACCGTGTTTACTTGACTGCGGGTGAAAATACACCTCAATGGGGGATTATGGAAGTGGACAAGCCCTTGAGCACCACCGAAATTGTGCCCGTAATCTTATTCTTCCACGGTGGAAGCTTTGTTCATTCCTCAGCCAACAGTGCTATCTACGATACATTCTGCCGCCGCCTTGTCACTACTTGCAAGGCGGCAGTTGTCTCTGTGAACTACCGGCGGTCGCCCGAGCACAGGTACCCGTGCGCGTATGATGATGGATGGGCAGCCCTCAAGTGGGTCCACTCAAAATCGTGGCTAAAGAGTGGGGAGAAGGATAGTAAAGTTCACGTTTATTTGGCGGGTGATAGTTCTGGTGGCAACATTGCCCACCATGTTGCTGTTCGAGCGGCAGAAGAGGGTGTGGAGGTGTTGGGTAATATTCTTCTTCATCCTCTGTTTGGTGGGGAAGAGAGGACAGAGTCGGAAAAAAAACTCGATGGGAAATACTTTGTGAGGATTCAAGATAGAGATTGGTATTGGAGAGCCTATTTACCGGAAGGAGAAGATAGGGATCACCCTGCGTGTAATGTGTTCGGGCCGAGGAGTAGGAGCCTCGAGGGGCTGAAATTACCGAAAAGCCTTGTCGTTGTGGCGGGATTGGATCTACTTCAAGATTGGCAATCGGGCTACGTGGACGGGCTCAAGAAATTCGGTCAAGATGTGAAACTTCTTTTTCTCGAAAAGGCGACTATTGGGTTCTATTTCTTGCCGAATAACGAGCATTTCCATTGCCTAATGGATGAGATGAGAAGCTTCATCGAATCTTGACTGTTGATACATAACACTGCTCCAATTTACAGGCGCGGATCCATATATATAATATATAGCATAAGCTTGACTTCGTTTACTCGGGGTTCGTTTTTTTTTTCTCCCTACTCTTTTAGAAGTTATGGTGTGTAGTAATATGGTTGTGTAGAATTTCAGTTTCTCCGTTTCTCTGCGTTTGAAGATGATCGAGCTGGTCTCTTTTGGGTGGACGAGCCATTCCATATCGGAAGCTCATATACCGACCCGTGGTGGTACTTTGAGAATTGTAACTAATTTCATAGTGTTAGCGAATTCGTTCATTCCACGATTTCTCGATGACTTTCAGTCAACTACTATGATAAAAGCTAATTCAGCTGAAGGATATAAGGATAAACGGATGCTGCTGTTTGGTTCTGTATTTTCTGATACTTGTGGTCTAGAAATATATATATATATATATATATATATATATATATAAATATATTAGTTTTCTTGTGTTTGTATGTAATTAACAAAGCAAACTTTCCTTCTATATTAATACTAATCTTGTAATGGTTTTTGCTCTCGAATTATTAAGGATTATTTACACACACGAACACACAAATATATAAATGCCAAGATGCCTGAAATTATTTGCTTTTCAGCAAAGATATTTTGCAAGAGAAAATCCAAAATCCAAAACAGTGTTTAAAAGGGGAGGACCACGGAATCGCGTTATGAACCCGCCCTCACAGGATCCAAACCCCACCAATAAAAGAAAACCCCGTCCACCAAAAAGCAAACGAAGAAAAATGATTGGAAGGGAGCCTCAAAACAAATATGGATATCACTATCATTTGATGTTGATGTTTATTAATTCTTGATTGCTTCTTCTCCATAAATAGATAGGCTGCTCTTTAATTTTGAGCTTTCCCATTTAATTTACTTACACCAACTAACTAGTAACCCCTTTTTTTTTCTCTCTCTTGTGTGTGTCAACCTAGTTTTAGGTGGTGTTTGCAAAAATCTTATTTAAAAATTGAAGTCAGTTGTTATGAGTTAAGTTACTGTTAAGTGTTTAATTCTAAAATTTGGCGGTATTTGCAAATATGTTGATAGGTCCATGGATGATTTTCAAATTATAGCCTAACAAACTTATTTTAAGACAAGTAGAAGCAATAGATAAAGCTGCAATCACTTCAAAAGTGATTATGAACCCTAAAAAGCTCAAAATCACCTCAAAAAAGCTTTTGCAAACACCACCTTCGTCTCTAACTTTATTCCCGCAAGGGGGGTAAACAATGTATTAACTAAAACCTGCATCAAATCTCTTTTTTTCCAATAGTAATTATCGTTGTAATTATTGATGGACATTTGGTATGAAAATTTTCCATCGCAAGGAGATTTATGCAAAATCAATTTATTCATTTCAATCTCGATTTTTTTTTCTAAAACGAATTCAATTGAAGGATGGTAGTGTGCACTAAAAAAAAGGGGGAAAACAAAAGTTTCATACAATAAAATGAAAAGAAATTTAGGGGATTTCCCCTAATATAGAGATTTGAGCTTAATGCCCGCATAGGTGTAGCTCAACTGATTCCGAAGGTGATAAATTGGTACAAGGTCCTAGGATTGAATACTGGCAGCCGCAGTGTGGAAATTTCAACTCCAATAAGGGTTGGTTCCTTGAGGGCACCAAGTCCGGGTCCGCTATCTTAACGGGTCGTTGAGTTACCATGATTTACGTTCATCCATCAAATACTTGTCGGACCAAGGAATGAAGGCCATAGTGGTGATGGATTTTGTCTTTTAGTACAAGATTTGAGCTTAATTACTTTATTTTTATTTTTTATTTTTTGTTTAGATTCACAAATGTTGTGAAATGATTAGGTGTATCTTCCAAGTGAATAAATGTGATTTCCAAATAATAAACAAAAGAAAGTTTGATGGTACAAATAAAAAAGGGGACCACTTGGAAACAAAAAATGAAAAAACAAAATCCCCATAAAAGCGCTTTAGAATATGAGTAGTTGGGATTATTTTAAAGTAAAATGGTAGAAAAAAACAGCTAAGCTTAGACAATGACATGAAATGAGATATTAAAACCCCTCTCTCTTCTGTTTCACTTTTGACCTTCACCACTCAAATACATGTCCTTTGTTTCTCAATACTGTATCTATCTATCTATCTATCTATCTATCAATAATAATTATAATAATAATAACAATCACTTTTTTGTTGTTTTATTGTATTATTTATTAATTGAGGTTTGGTGTCTATTCCAATTGTTATTTTATTCACTCCTTTTAATTATGATGATTTGTCTTTTTATTGGATAGCTGGTTTTTGTTGTTTTGATAATACAATGGGCTTTTTTTGCAGTACAAGAAATATGAGGTCATTGTCATTAGTTGGAAGTTTTGTTGAAGACATGTTTTTGTTAAGTTTGTTTGTCATCATCTCACTGTTAGCTTGTAAATAGCAAGATCGTAAAAAACGGGAATCGGATCGGAGGCGGTTAGACCGCATCAGGATTACTCGATTTTTTTACTTTAATTTAATATATTTTTAGATATTGTTTGTAAATATTCAAAACATATATAAAAAGATATTTAAACATGATTATGCCTCGTCATTTATATATCCTAATCACATAAGAAAACTTTAATAATAATAGATCATAATATAGTAAACATCCTTACAGAGTACAAATAAAATGAAGATCTTCTGTATTAAAAAAATGGGATAAATATGATTGAATATTGCAAGCTTATATCATTAGGTCCTTTAAAAATAACAATTAACATAAACAAACAAAACATAAACTCATTTTTTTAATCAAAAACCCAACATATTTTTTTAAATAAAACGATATATTCAAATGATCATATTTATTGACGGGAGTTCTTCATGATTCCATAATTTTGGAATACTTCATTATTATTTTTTTTTTTTGAGTAAAAAAAAGAAATACTTTAAGTAGCGGGGATTGTTTGAAAATTATGTCGGCACTTCAAATCTTTCGCATTGAAAATCTAAAAATACAATAGCAACGGCCAGAAATAATTATGGACTACTTATTTATAAAGAGTTTCAGATAAAAAAAAATTTACAAAAAAATTCAGATAACGTCTAGAGGTGTGTCAAAAACTAAAATATTCATCACATTTTAATAGGGTAAATTACAAACACCCCCCTGAGGTATGGTCAAATTACAAAAACACCCCTCTTGTTTGGATAATTACAACCACCCCCTCAACTCATCAAATTTAGTGGAATCTTCGAGATTATATGGAATATTATCACTTTTGTACCCGTTTTATCCCATTCAAACTCTACATTATGAAGCAAGATGATCATAATATGTGATTTTTAGCTTGTATATATCAGTTTGTGGTGCATCGGAAACTATATTTTTTACACAAAAAGAGTACAAACTAGAGCACATTTCACTGAATCTAGATGACTATGTTGAATTTGACACCATAAAGGTGGAGGTCTAAGAAAAAATCATAGTTGAGGGGGTAGATGTAATTATCCAAACAAGAGGGGGTTTTTGTAATTTGACCATACCTCAGGGGGGTGTTTGTAATTTGCCCCATTTTAATATGATCTAATTTCATCATTTAATTCAATTTAACTTCAAGTAACCTCAAATTTCACAAATTAGTCGATTTTGACATCTAACCCAATTTTACTATAATTTCGCTTGTCGCCGCCGTTGAACGCCAGTCAACCGCCTTTTAACGTCGGTCTCCGACGTTGACGTTTTTTTTTCTTCTTTCTGCCTCCGCTGACGGGCGGTTCAACGGCGATTTCCGGCGGTGTTGACTTTTTTATTTTTATTTTTTTTCTTCAACATTTTTTGGCCCGTTTCAACAGTAATATTATTGTGGTTGTTAGTCATATTAACTATATTACTGTTTAACACAATAATGTTAAGGCAACAAAAATCACTATTATTGTTTAATACAGTAATATTAACATGTTAACATTTATATTAATGTGATTGAGAGTAATATTCCTATCAACCACAATAATATTACTGTAACGATAGTAATATTACCTTCAACCACAATATTATTATTGTGTTTACAGTAATGTTACAATAGTAGACAGTAATATTGTTACGTTAATCGGTCAACAAATCAAAAAAATAAATTAATATTGATGTGGTTGACAGTAATATTATTGTGTTTACAGTAATTTTACTGTTGACAACAATAATATTATTACGTTGACTGGTCAATAAATCAAACAAAATAAAAAAGTCAAAAAAATAATAATAATGATGTAGTTGATGGTAATATTATTGTGTTTACAGCACAATCAAGTAATTGTATTGTCAACTGACAGTAATTACTGCACTTAAAATTACTGTCAGCGACATTACAATTACTTTCAACGTTCAGTGGCAAGCGTGAAAAAAAGGATATTTTTTTAGAGACGGGTACTAATCGTCGGTTAACTCCGGAAACCGACGGCGTAAAAAACATAAAAAATAAAAAATAATATAAAAAGCAAAAAATCAGTGCCAGAAACCGGAGACAAAAAGAAGAAAAAAAATAAATAAGTCAAAATTAGATCTTTTTGTGGTCAAAATTGATGAGATTGAAGTTAAATTGGGATTACACTTGGAAATTGGGTTCAAAAGAATTGGGATAATTTGTCGTATACATTAATTTTGTCTTTATTTATAATACATATGCAAAAGAGATATAATCCCTAAACCTATAATAATAAAGATGGTTGGTCAAAAACTTATACATAAGGGCGAATGGCAAAAAGGCCCATCACATGAGACTTAAATGCATTTTAGTCCACAAAAAAAAAACAGTCTCTCAATTAAACCCATCTCCATGTCTTTAGTCTAAAAAACCCTCCATAATATAATTCTTATCAATTCCACCCATTATGCTCTAACTTCCTTAATATTACACATTGACCCCGAATTTAAACAAATATATCACATTAACCCCCAAAATTTATTTTTTTCAGAAAATAATTTTTTTTCTGAATTGTTTTTTTTTCGGTCAGATTCCGGCGTTGACCGCCGGAGACCGCCGTTGACTTTTTTTTTTTTTGAAAACTTTTTTTTTTCCTGAAATGTTTTTCCGGCCGGTCAACCACCGGTCTCCGGCGTTGACTTTTTTTTTTTTTTTGAATTTTTTTTCTTAGAAAAAAAATATTTTAATTAATATTACTGTCTTGGCTACTACATTACTGTCTCAGACATTAATATTAGTGTTTGGGACAGTAATATTATGAATATTATTTTCCCGAACAATAATATTGTTAATATTATTGTCTTAGACAGTTAAATTACTCTTGGAGACAGTAATTTAGCAGCCAAGGCAGTAATATTAATTAAAATAATTTTTTTTTAAAAAAATATTTAAAAAAAAAAAGACAATTAACAGTTAAATTACTGTCTCCGACAGTTAAATAACTGCTGGAGACAGTAATTTAGCAACGAATACAGTAATATTAATTAAAAATATTTTTTTTAAGAATAAAAAAGTCAATTAACAGTTAAATTAATGTCTCTGATAGTTAAATAACTGCTAGAGACAGTAATTTAGCAACGAATACAGTAATATTAATTAAAATATTTTTGAAGAAAAAAAAAACAAAAGTCAATTAACAGTTAAATTACTGTCTCCGACAGTTAAATTACTGCTAGAGACAGTAATTTAGCAGCCAAGACAGTAATATTAATTAAAATATTTTTTTTAAGAAAAAACATAATTATAAAAAAAAAAAAGTTAACGCAGAAGACTCGGCGGTCAACGACAGTTGACCGGCCGGAGAAAAATTTCTGGGAAAAAAAAATTCAAAAAAAATAAAAAAGACAACGACGGTCTGCGGCGGTCAACGGCGGCGGCCGGCGGTCTCCGGTGGTGGCGGGTCAAAATTGAAATTATGGTTAAAAATGGTTAATTGATGAAATTAGGCTAAATTGGGGTGTAAATCGTGAAATTGGAGTTGAATTGGGTTTCAATGAATTGAGGGTAATTTGGTATATATAAAGGAATTTTCCTTATTTGCAAATAAGTTTGAATGGGCTGGATTTATTTGAAAAACAAAAAAGTTGGATGTCCCTCTTTTAATTAAGTGCCCTTGTCATGGGTCTATTTGCCATTTGCCCTACATAAAAACCTCAGAATTAATTATCCACAAAACACACTAATTTAGCTCCAAAATGAGACCTCACTTGTTACTAAGCTCTCAGAAGAAATCCATTCATTTTTTCAAGGGTCTTGTAGGTGCTACATTTAGTAACATTGATGGATAGTTTTTCACGTTTAAATTAGGGCTCATGGCAAATAGGTCCGTGAGAAGGGCATTTAATTCAAAAGGGGATATCTAATTTTTTTGTCTTTCAAATATTTCCAGTTCATTCAGATTTATTTGCAAATAAGGAAAACCCTTTTATATATATCAAAATTACCCCAATTCATTGAAACTCAATTCAACTTCAATTTCATGATTTACACCATAATTTAGTCAAATGTCACCAATTAACCAATTTTGACCATAATTTCAATTTTAACCCTAGTTTTGACCCGCCACCACCGGAGACCGCCACCGGTCTCCGGCATTGACTTTTTTTTTCTAAATTTTTTTTTTTTGAAATTTTTTCCAGTAGGTCAACCGGCGTTGACCGCCGGGTCTACGACGTTGAACTTTTTTTTTTTATTTTTTTTTTATTTGTATTTTGTGTTTTCCTAAAAAAATATTTTAATTAATATTAGTGGCTTGGCTGCTAAATTGCTGTCTCCAGCAGTTATTTAACTGTCGGAGACAACAATTTAACTATTAATTGACAGTTGTTTTTCTTACAAAAATATTTTAATTAATATTACTATCTTGACTGCTAAATTACTGTCTCCAGCAGTTATTTAACTGTCGGAAACAGTAATTTAACTATTAATTGACTTCTTTTATTTTTTAAATATTTTAATTAATACTACTTCTTCGTTGCTAAATTACTGTCTCCAACAGTTACTTAACTGTCGGAGACAGTAATTTAACTGTTAATTGACTTTTTTTTTGTTGATATTTTATTTTTTCTTTAAAAAAATTATTTTAATTAATATTACTGTCTTGGCTGCTAAATTATTGTCTTCAACAGTAATTTTTCATAAAAAAAAAGTTTACAAAGAAAAAAAAAAGTCAACGCCGGAAGCTGGCCGGAAAAAAATTTCAGAAAATTATTAAAATGGGGATTAATGTGATATTTATTTAAATTCGGAGTCGATGTGTAATATTAAGGAAGTTAGAGCATAATGGATAGAATTGATAAGAATTATTTATGGATGGTATTTTAGACTAAAGACATAGGGATAAGTTTATTTGAAAAACTGTGTTTTTCGTGGAACAATGTGCATTTAAGTCACTTATCATGTCCCTTTTTGCCAGCCCTTTAAATTACACACATACACATGGATATCTGTCAAATATGTATATGTTATATATTGAACAATCTTTTTTCTTTAAGCTAGCGAAGCATAATATAATGTTGGAATCAAAGACTTTTTTTACCCATTTGCTCTATCTACTAGGATATATGCTTTGATTTGGTTAGATATGGTGAGACAATATCTAGAAAGTTTTTGAAAATAAGATTACAAATCAATACTTCTATTTATTCTTTTCACACGAACCACTGCGACACGATTTCATTTGTTCCAACCATCGTAAATTGAATCTAAGGGAAACCTATTCAATAACTGGCAACGGCTATATTGCACGATCGCAAACTGTTTTTTCCCCCTTGATCGGATGAACTATGTATTCTTCACGATTTCTTTCCAAAGCTTTGCCTTAGATTTTGTCTCCCAGTAACCTTATCGGCGTGAACGAGTTGTAGTTTTTACTGGATGTACGTTTCAGAAAAATCATTCATACTTATATATGCCGATGATTCGTGCTTTTGCACATGATAAAAACAGGCCAACAAGGTTCAGTCGAAACGAGAAATATGCAGGTGTGTATTATATTGAAGTAGAACTGAGTCAAGAGATGATATTTCAGTAAAACCCTGAAATCTGAGTTTGCTGCCCAATATGTATGTTAGAAAAAAACTGATCCCCAAATTGAATGTAATCAATCTCATGACAAGAGAGCATCTATCACGAGACGAGATAAAACCATTGTTATTGGCCTGGGGAACGAACACTAATTCTTGTACACAAATATGCGATGATACATTTTCTTCACCGGGCTAATTTCCAGTATGTTACGAGCATGGCATTATTCTAGTTATTCAAACATTTCATATTTTCCTCGTGAAATCAGCTACGCCCCAAGTGTGTTTGATACGACTAACTTTTCATTCTTTTCGGTGGCAGATCAAGATTCACGACCCACATAGCAAAGATATCTTACGTTCGCAACCAAAATTGTCCACAAAGGAAGAATGCAATGCTCTTGAGTAAATTGATGGTAAACAAATAACTGAACATGGAAAACACGAAACATCGGTAAACATGAAATCACCGCTACGCCGATTAGTCGTCCGGCGGTGCCTAACCGCCTCCGACCCGATTCCCATTTTTTACAACCTTGATTACAACTAAACTCTTTGAGTTTAGAAAATTACACAAAACCACACTCAAGATTCGATTTCGACTAGCATTTAAAAAGTAGCCTTTTTCTTGCTTATATTATCAATTTCTAACAAATCAACAATCAAATACGATTAGATGATGATCGAAGTTAAACCTCAAGGGGGTATGGGTAAATTTTCAAAATCGAGCGGCCTAAATTAGACCTAAGTTAGAGCGAGGGTTGGGTAATTTAGACAGAGAAACAAACACTTTAGTAACCTCGGGGGAAGGTAGGTCTAATTTACCCTGGATACAATTTTCTTCCACCCACCTTATGTTTATTTAGATACCACCATTCCTACTTATTGACAGCAGAGCATGGCAAAAGCGAGTATTAACACGTCAAAAATAAGAGAAAATCCAAAATTGATTAAACATGATTAGTTCACCTTTAAATATGAATGGAACTTGTACTTGATCTCCGGCAGCAAGCCTTGGGACTACTATAACTTTCATTTTTGCGCTGGAATTCTCAACTCACTTCTCTAACTCGGCAAAAAAATATTGCTATAAATTGCAAGCATCCAAAGGTACTCCGTATCCATGCTTGCACATCATTCCAACGACCTGCTCAAGCTTACTTCTTTGACCCCACTTTTTATACGCCTTAATCAATATCCAAAATGTTTTCTTCGAGAGGCGCATATTTACTCTCTCCATTTCACAAAGAACCCTCTCCATTTCAGAAAGCCGCTTCTCCGACGAGTACATTACCATTTTGCAGTGGTAAAGGGACCGACATATTTTCCAACCAGCGCACTCTGCACGCTGCACAAAGTCCGCCAGCTTGTCAACTGCATTTTGCCTGAAATAACTCGAAATAATGCATGTCATTACGCCAACTGTTGTCACGTACGCTTTATGCTCAAACGCCTCCTTTATTGAATTTTCCATTTGATCCAGTAAATCCTCTCTAGCGTATAAACAAATCAAGATCACGTTCAACCAAGGCCTGTACTCATCTTCTGGAATTAATCTGAGTAGTTCATCAACTTTTTCGACCCTACCAACACGAGAATTCCTACAGTACGCACAAATCATGGTTCTTATCAACGGAATTTCGTTCTGATCAACATGCTCCCTTACCATATCGTATATTTCCTCCATTCTTTCCAGCTTGCCAGAATGTGCATACCCACGAAGCATAAGTAGATGGATATCTATATCGGGTTTGATGGGGCCCGCTTTCATCAATCGGTAAGTCTTCTCCATTTCTTCCCACTTCCACGCTGTAATATAGCCAGCTATTAAACCCTTGTACGTGTTGACAGTTGGAGGAATATTTAAATCCTTTACCTCCCTAAGAGTTGCTTCCATGTGATCTACAAGCATTAGGCGGCCGAATGCTGAAATAAGTATGTTGTAAGTTACGATCGACGGAGAGCATGTGGATTCCATCTTCAAATCACGAAACAACGACTGACACCGCATGGCTAAACCATTGTATGTGTAAGCGCTCATGAGTGCGTTAAATAAAGAAGTGGCCATTAACTGTTTATTCGAAGCCTCCTTGAAAAGCTCCAACGCAAGATCGATATTTTTCAATCGACCAGCCATGGCGATACCCTTTGCGTATTCCTCAACTGTCATGGGTGCCGAATAGTCCAATTGTTTCCTTCTCCAACTAAAAACCTGGCACGGAAAACAACCGATTAATCCAACTTGTAATCAAATCTCGACGAAGAAAGTATTTTTTCATTAATTTCAATTGTAAGGGTACTTAATAATCAATCGGCTATCAACCAATCTGCCATTTCACAGAAAGATTATTATTCTAAATGAAGCGCACAACACAGAGTACAAAGAAGAAGATTTGAAAAAATGATTTTACCTCCATAGCTAAGTAGGGGAAAGACTTAAGCTGAAACAAGAGCTCAACAACAGCAGATCCATCGGAATAAATCCTGAAAAGAGCGACGCCGTTTTCTTCCAAAACTTTCTCGATTTTCTCCGGATCTTCATTTTGAGTCAAAAGCTCGTCCTTCAATTTGGAAACTTTTTCCCTCAAATTCTTCTTGAAAATCGTCTCTGCGGGATTACGGCTCCATCTGTCTGAAAACAGGGATACAATATCGGACAGCGTCGTATGTTTGCCATCATCGATGCCGGGGGATTGAGTTAGATGCCGAATAAACTGAACTGGGAGAGAGGGTTTCGTGATTATGTTTCGTGTGTTGATGCATTTCTGAAATTCCGAGATTCTCCAAACTCGCTTCATCATTGCGAGGTGAAAAGGAATTGCATTTTATGCATTTTCTGCTTCTGATTTGGTGACTGAGTGGGGTTAGGGTTTTTGGTAGGGGTTTTGGGGGAAAAATCAAGATTGGGAAATCAGAGGAGAAGCAAAGCAAAGATTCGCTAGTGAGAGAAAGCGCGAATGATTAGATTCTTTGTATGTCTGGGCTTCATTACTTAGGCCCAAATAAAGAGGCTTAATCCCACTTTGCACCTTTGAAATATACCTTCCTGACACTTTGCACCTTCAAAATAAATTAATAGCACTTTACACCCTCAAAACACAATAAATCATGCATAATGCACCCCAAATAAATTTTTAAAGCAAAAACAAAGTAATTTAATATTTTTAGAGATATTTTTTTAGGATGTCAAATGTCAAATATTTTTTTTATTCATCAATCATTTTGAATTATAAAGTGAAAAAATAAAATTACGTTTCATCAACATATTTAAAAGTTATATTTTTTTTTATCAAAATAAAATATTTTACGAAAAAAAAAAATGATTCAGCTATTCCGTTATCAAGTTATCTGAAAATTATATTTTATTCCAAATATTTTTACTTAATATTTTTAACCATTTGCAATTAAAGATTCATCAATCGAATAATTTAGTGATTTTAAATAATCCGGTGTAATTTTAATTTTTTTCGCACTTTGTTGGCTCGAAAATTAGGCTGGAGGTTCAAAAGGTAACAATTTTTTTTTTTGCAGCCCTTAGCAAAAAAAAAAACCAATGAAAAACGAAATTGTCTTTATTATTCAATTCATGGTGCATTGTGAATGATTTATTGTGTTTTGAGGGTGCAAAGTGCTATTATTATTTTTCGGGGTGCAAAGTGCCAAATATATTTCAAGAGTGCAAAGTGCCAAATATATTTCAATAGTGCAATTAAATTTTAATTTTATTTTATTTTTGCCAAAAAAAATTATTTCAGTAAAATGAATATAAATTATAATAATTTACTTCTCTTCTTTTAAGTGTCATCCGAAAAGTTATTGAGTACCATCTGAATTTTCACTCTCTCTAAAGCTCAAAACACTTTCTTGATCTCTTCTACAATCTACAATGTTTGTGTGAATCCACATATAGACTAATATATCATTGTTATGGTACAATATATATTTGTACACTCAAAGTTTTTCTTCAAGCTCAACTCCCTCGAACACCGGGATGTTCACCTATCACCGGTATTTTGGGCCCGCGATGATGAACAAAGAGGTGGAAAAACAATAAAAGAGAGAGAGAAATCAAGAGAAAGTATCAAAAATGTATTGTTGCTTGTGTGTGTGCGTAAGCCAATAGACTTTTCTACATTTGCTTATATAGAGAATTATTTATAGTTTTTTTTTTTTTCCTTATTTACAATCGTTATTTTGTCTATGATTACGATTGCTCAATCAACAATTTCAATCTATAATCTTTCTTTATCTATTTATGGAAGTTATCTCCGGATCTCACACTCCAAGGATCATGAGATCAGTTCATCATTCGCCATGTCTTCTCTTCTCACTTCTACATGCATCAGAACTGCGGGGCGAACTCTCACGTAATGACCTCTTTTGGGCGAGCTTCTGACCCATTTTGGCAATCGTGCTCCATTGAAGCAAGCTCTTGGCCCATCTTAATCTTCGAGATCTGTCAGACGAACTTCCATGGCCCACTTTACTCTCTTCGCCCTATTGGGCCTCCGATCCAAATCCCAAAAATGCCCGCAATGTGGGGGTACGGCCCAATTGCCAAACGTACCCCATCAACTGTAAAGCAATTATATACACTAATTTTAGAATTAAGTTTTAAAGACGTGATACGATGCAGCATTCTTCCGGATACTATGACCCTTAATTTGACATTGTATCCAACTAAATTTTGATATGTTTTACATAAAAAGAGAAGACAATACACAAAATAACTGTTATTAGACAAATAGTTTTAATTATTATGTATGTCAAAATGCATTTTGAATGTTTCTCAAAAAAAAAAAATTATTTTGAATATGTTTCATTACTGATTATACAATTTATAATTTATGTTGCGAGTTTTGTTATAATATGATCTAGAAATATTTTATATTAGATAAGCTCAATAATATATATATATATATATATATATATATCGAAATGAATGTTATACAAAATATGTTTGGAATATTTTGGAGGGTTTGGACTGTAGAGCTTGTATTTGTTTGAGGACTGCTGATACCAGCAATATCGAGAATGACTCAGTTACGAGCGGGTTCGGTCGCCAATTCTTGGCTTGGCTGAAGGTGATAACAGCTTCTCCGTTTGCCTTGAATCATCGAGTCTATTACGTCTAGGCCCTGTTCATCGTTTAACCTGCAAAAGGACCGGGAGAGATGCTCCCGGCGTTAGCACTCCGAAGCTTAAGTCAGAGCACCTCTCAAATTCATAATATGTTCAATAAAAATAAAGAGGAAGGGAGATAATTGAATCTGTTATCTCTGGTTCCTATTGCCGATTGTCGTGTGTTCTTGAAGAAGATGATATAAGTTTCTATTTATAGTAAAGATATTTTGTGGACTTCAACAAGTTTATTCACTTTACTTAATAAGGTGACTTCAAGTCCAAGCCTTAATGATTAAGTATTAAGTTGTGTTAAGTCAGTTATAATTATTACCATAGTGTATTATCGAAACTTAAGCAAAATATTCAAGTACAAGATCTCATTGGTATTAAAATCATATAACTATCACCATATCGTAATACTCCCTCCGTTCCTAAATAAGTGTCTCTTTTTATTTTTCACAAAGATTAAGAAACTCAATAAATATATCTTGATTTTAGAAAAATCATATAGAAATGACTAAAACAAACTTTATTATTCAATGATTTATAAGAGAAAAATAATGATTAGAGTTTCATTAATAAGGTTAAAATAGGAAAAATGCATTTAATGCAGTATTGGAAATATAAAGTGACAGATAATATGGAACAAAAATATTTTTAAAAAGAGACAGTTATTGTGGAACAGAGGGAGTAAAACGTTGGTACACCAAAAATTTTGGTAGTTAAATGGTAGTGACTTTTGTTATAACGAAACTTTAGTGACATTAGTGATACAAAAGGGTTTGATACCGTTACCTTGGCAAATCAACACCTAATCACTGTCATTATAGAATCTCAATAATGTATTAGTTTATTATTTTTCTATTTGTTTCTCGTCACTTTTAAATTCTTCAAAGATAGATTCGTCATAGAAAATAGTTAATAAAAAAAATACTAATTGGAAGAGCACTTAACAATTTAAATATCGCTTTTGATTGTTGCGCATATATTAAAAAAAAAATTGTATAATTACAAATAATTTAGAAAAAAGAAAATCTTTAAAATGACAAATAATATAAGACGGAGAAAGTAAATGCGTATCACTAAAATTACTATTTTTTTATTGGTTTTATTAATAAATGTGAAATCTTAAATGCCAATTATTTTGAGTGCATGGAAATCTGAAACGTTAGTTGTTTTGAGGGGGAGGGATTAATAAATTCTCATTTTGGAGTTTGTGATTTTATGTTACTAGTACTATATAACCAACGGTTCATGCTCAAATGGTATATAAGGCCATTTATTTCAGAAATGCCACTTATTTTTATCTTTATTACGATATTAGGATAGGTGGAGTTTGGGGGGCCTATCGACAAATCCCAACGTCTCTCTGCTACTAAAACAGTAGTAATTCACCAATTATCAAATACAATAGAATACATTACACACTATTAAAAAATACTAATTACTGAACTATTAAAAAATATAGAATTACAGAATATTGAAATACTATTGAATTATTTTCACCAAAATATTCCCCACCTAATTATCTATATTACCACAAACAAATAAATAAATAAATAAATAAAAGAATATTTGATTCTAACAAATAAAAACCATTAACCTTTGGAAGAACAAAAATTCCCATTATACCCCTACTTAAAAGTGTGAATTCCCAGTGTTACCCTTTCCACTCGATGCACTGCGAAGTAGGGCGTGATTTGGCCGAACCGGCTTTCAGTGGGCAAGGCGTCTGTACGGGCAGGACCATACAGTTATACTGTAGACACAAAGATGAGCTCAGAGGAATCTCCACCGTTGGATTAATCTCAATCCCACTCAAATAGTTGTGCTGTAAATACAGCGTTTGTATGCTCGAGTCTAATAACCGGTCCACTAATGTAGCCGGTACCTGACCCGTGAACCGGTTGTTGTTCAGGTACAAATTCTGGACCGTCGAGAACATTGGTGATATTTCACCCCACAGCCGGTTGTAGCTCAGATCGACCGTCGGGGTTGTCACCGGGTTAACCGGCTGAACCGGTCCGGAGAACTGGTTTCTCTGGAGTTGGAAGTTTGTGATGGAGGAAGCGAACAGATTAACCGGGATGAACCCGGTGAATTGGTTCATACTGAGATCGATGTAGTTTAGCCGGTTTAAGGGAGACAGTGCCCGGTCCACTGGACCGGAGAGGCGGTTCGACGACAGCGATAGGTACTGGACCGACGGCGGAAGCCCAGGCGGCGGCGGCAGCCAGCCTGACAGATTGTTGTGCTTTAAATCCAGCCGGGCTAGACTTTGTGACGCAAACGCCGGAATCGAACCGTTGAGCCGGTTGTGGGAGAGAATAACGTTGGACAGCGCCGGCAGTGCTCCGACGGAAAGTGGGATGTTTCCGGCGAGTTGGTTGAAGCTGAGATCGAGAGTCGTTAGACCCCGGAGCTGGCCCAGACCCGCCGGGATGACGCCGGAGATGAAATTACGGCTGAGGGCCAAAAACCGGAGGTACTTCAGTTGAGAAAGAGAATGGGGTAAGGAGCCGACAACCCGACCCGGGACGAGGGTTAACTCGGCGAGGGCGGAGAGTCGGCCGATGGCCGGGTGGAGTCGACCCGTCAAACCGGGAGAGCCGGCCTGAGGATCGCCGAGATTGAGAGCGACGACCCTATCTCCGTCGCAGTAAAGACCGGCGAAATTACAGGGGTCGGAAGTGAAATCCCAGGAAGAAAAGTAATTGGAGCCGGGCAAATCGGCCAAGCCCTTCCGAATCGACTGCAACGCCAAGAAATCGACCGGGTTCAGCACTGCATGCGCGAGAAACCCACAATATTGCAACACCACAATTAATAATAAAACCATAGTATTATAAGTAAACCCATTGCCCCTTCTCATATTCTCCGATCCTCAAACAAATTAATATTTCTTTTCTTTTCTTTGTTGATCGTTGTGGCGCAGTCAAATGGAATGCAGAGCGGTGGTTTGTATGTTTAATAAAAATGGTAGAGAGAGAAAGTATGATCGAGATGGAGGGTTTTTTGATATTGGGTTGGAGAAGGTGGAAAGATGGGAAATGGGTATGCTATACACTGCAGGCTCTTGTTGTTGTTGTTGTTGTTGTTTCTCACACTAGAGACTCTACTGTGTGACTGTGTGTTTTGTGTGTGGGGGGCGGGCAGCAATTACGAGACATTTTTATTTGTTTTTCTCTTGTTTTCCTTCGTTTCGGGTCAATTTATTTTTATTTGTTTAATGATGGAGGTTTGGAGGTGAAACGGCTTTCCGACCCTACGTGGAGTTATGAATCTGAGGCTCGGGGTTGACAGATCACAAGCCTCGGTTTCTGCCGCTGGGAAACTATTCGTTTCTTTTATATTATTATTATTATTTTTGTTCTTTAGAATCTAAAATTGAGCCTCTCAAAAAAAAAAAAAACTAAAACTAAATTTGAGAAAATCCCAACGCAGGGCAGCTGATATATTTATAGTCTATATATATACGTTATTGTTTATTGTTAGCCTCTATTAATAATCAATTAAACGCTCTTGATTCATTTTTCCCAAAAGATTTGATAAGTTAAGTTCCTTTGAAAAGTTCCCCAACTTTTTTTTCAACAGAGCTAGTTATATATAGAAAGGGCCCCAACTATTTTTCAAGTTTGTGTTTAGTCTATTTAAGAAAACTGAAATGTTAAGTGATCCCACATTAAATTTATCGAATCATGCACACAATTGAAAAAATTTCTCTCTTAAAAATCTTCTCTTTAAACGCCCCTAACATTACAAGTTTGTATTTGAGAAAAATCTTCACGTAATCAAGATACAATAAAGTTGAATTTGAGGAAATTTCTGAAATTGCAATTTTTTTTAAACTTTTGAAATTGGAACTAATTTCTAACTTCTGAATTTTTGGACTTGGAACTTTGAAGTGGTTTTGGTACTTCTAAAAGAATTTGAAAAGACTCCAAAAATATTGGTTCGAGTCCCTTGCACCCCTATTAGAGATTGACCATGGGTAAAAGAATCAAAAACTTTATAAATATAAAATAAATGAAATATTCAATTAATTTACCACATAAAGTCTCTTTAAAACATGAAAAATTGGCTAATGGTCCATCAAAAATATTTTGTATAGCTAACAGTTCGCCCGGATATTTTGAATTTACTGAAATTCCCTCAGGGCAGTTTAGTTAGACAATTTAGACTGAAAGTAGAACTTAGTTGGAGGGATTAAACTGAAAATAGACAACTTAATTAGAGAATTTGGATTGAAAATAGACATCTTAGATGAAAATAACCTTTTTGCAATGATATGGTGTAATTTAAGCGGTCAACGATCGTTGGAACTAGTAGGGACAGCCGGAAGAGGGCAAAAAATGTCATTTTTTAGATTGTATATGGTTTTGAAGACATAAAAGTTGGAGGATAATAAATTTATTTTCAATATAAGATAACTATTTTTTGTATAACTTCTCTAACAATATTGTTCGATGAACTTTTAGCAAAATATGAAAATATGAATATCCTAATTTAACAGGGTATTAGTGCACAAGAGTATTTAGCATATTGCCCCTTAAAAAATAGCTACTCCACATTGATTGCTAGACCAGCCAAAACTAATAATAATTATTACACGGCTAATGTCACAATTTACATTGTCAGTCTTATTTATTTCCACTACTTCTTTCTTATGAAAAAAAAAATGAATTTCAGCCCCACAAATGATAAAATTTCCATTTTTTTTTAAGGGATTATTAGTGAAAACCCCCCAACTAATTAGGTTATATTAAGGCGGATCTATACCCTTTTACAATATTAGTGAGAACTCCCTTAATTATTTAATTAAATTAATAATATTACAATTATTAAATATTATACCTATATTATCCCTAATTACCAAATCTTATATTTACAAACCCTAGCCACATCGTCCATCACAAACCGCCGTTCTCTAATCCCCTCATCTTTTCTCTTCTTTTCAGAAATCACATCGTCCATCACAAACGGCCATATATATTCTGTTTCATTTTTCGCGTCTGATTCATTCTTCTTCTCATTGCTGATCACACTCCCAATTATTTTGCTTTTAAATTCATTTTTCTCAATTTTCACACCATAGCTTTTATGCAGCTCTGCTCTCTCACTCAACAATCCTCTCCTTTGTATCTATATCTCCATCGGAACTGGTAATTTTTACTCTCACTTCTTCGTGTTTGTGTGTGTACTCTGTTTTTTTTTTTAATTTTTATTTTGGGGGTTTGTTTTTGTTATTTCCTTTCTTCCCCATTTCTCTATGGAATTTTGAAAGATTAGATTTTTTTTAAAATCCGTGGTACTGTTCATCAATCTGTTGTTCTCAATTCTCTTCTTTTCCTATTTTATTTTATTTTATTTTAATTTTAATTTTCCCTTTTGCACAGAATTTATACCGTTTTATTCACACTTTGCTCGTTACCTCTCTACTTTATCTCCTGGGGCTGCATTTTCATGTGAGAATCGCAAACGCCGACGCTCAACCGTAACCTCGCGCTTAACATAAGCGGATCTGCTTCATCCGTTATGTTTGGTATTGTTTGGGAGGCTGATTATCGTTCAATTAATTGTAGAATGTATGTTACTTTGTTGAAACTGTGTTCATGTTAGTCAAAAGGATATAGTTGTTTTCATTACGGTTGTAGTTGGTATCGATAATAGTCGTTTTTGTTACGGTTGTAGTTGGTATCGATAATAGTCGTTTTTGTTGGAGTTCTAGTGTGTTTTTTTTGCTTTTGTTTTAGTTGATTTTAATAATTTCTAGTTGATTCAGTATAGTTGTTTTCGTATAGTAATATAGTTGTTTTCGCAAAACAATATTGTTGTTTTCATTACTTTTTAGTTGTTTTGAATAAATAGTTACTTTAACAAATAGTTGTTGGAATGCATAGTTGTTTTAATAATTTCTATTTGATTCAATATAGTTGTTTTAATAATTTCTATTTGATTCAATAAAATTGTTTTCGCAAAACAATATTGTTGTTTTCATTACTTTTTAGTTGTTTTGAATAAATAGTTATTTTAACAAATAGTTGTTGGAATGTATAGTTGTTTTAATACCAATTATTTTAATAACAGTTGTTTTTAATAATAGTTGTTTTATTGAAATATAGTTGTTTAACTGAAAAACAAAAAAATATATATAGTAAAAAAATAATTAAATAAAAATATTAAAAAAATAAAAAAGAAAATTTAATTATTATTATTATATTTTAAAGAAGAAATAAATAAAAAAATCGAAAATTAAAATTAAAATATATATTTTTTTTAATACATCAAACTAGTGGATAATTGGTAGAGAATAGTTGAAGGGTAAATTTGAGAATAAAAAAGTAATGGGTCTCTCACTAATAAAGGAAAAGGAGCTAGATCCATCCTTATTAAAATAATGTTAGAGGGGGTTCTCACTAATAGTCCCTTTTTTTAAATACTCTGCTTTTCAATTGAAAAAAAATAAAATATGATTATGAGTCATGGTTAATGAGTTTAAATTAAGCAAGAAAACAAGAGATAAAATACAGGGTTAGTTGCTCAATGCTCACCAAAAGGATGTAAATAAATTATTTCAAACAATTGTAGGGTAATAAAAGTTGAAATAATGATGTCATGGAACTTGACAAATATGTGTAATTATGAAAATGGTGGTCACATCAACAAGATCCTGACATATTTATCTGTGATTAATTAATTGATCTCGTCTATGTCCAATAATGGTTTCTGGTAGAAATGTAAATTGGATTTTATGACTAGTCATGGTTGCTTAAATATTTGGCCAACTTTTCTTATAATTGAAATAATTATTTATCCTATCATTTTTTGTTGAAAAGGTAACTGACAATCATAAATATGCATTGTTATATACCCCTCGGTTACACAATATTTGTCGTTTTAAAAAAAAAATTATTTTGTATTATCTATCACTTTAGAATTTCAACACTGCATTAATTACATATTTTTCAATTATGTCCTTACTAGTTACTAATTCTTCAACACTCCCTGCATTAATTAATAAATAAGCGTATTTTGGTCTAACAATATTTGTCAAGTTCCATGACAACATTTATTTTAATAATAGTACATTTTCCTAATATCAAGACATATTTATTGAATTTCTTAAGATTTGTACAAATATAAAAAAATGACTATTATTTAGGAACATAGTGAATAGTTCACAAGCCATACAAGAGGTGTACATTGCATTGTGCAAGATAAAGTTAGAAATTTGCCGATTAATTATGTAGGGTTAAATTGTGGTCAGTTATCAAAAGTCGTTTTACAAAAAAAAAACACCACCAACTAGATCATCTTTTCTAGGTAATAATTATCGTATTACTATTTGTATACACACTTGGTAACAACTACTCCCTCAATTTATAATTAATTGATGATTTTAGCTTTGCACAAATATTAAAAATCTCAATACATGTGTTATAATCTTAGGAAAAACATATTAAAAGGGACTTACTTTTTGGGTTCCTAAAATTGCTATTTGCAGCTCATACATATTTTTTTCTCTCTCTAGAAAAAATCACTCTCGTCACTAATTTGGCCTAAAATCATCTTTGTTGAAGTGATATACGAACACAAATGAGCTTATCGAATGAAGATCGTGATACACATCACAACGAAGTAAAAAATTCGTCATTTCGTTCGAAAAATCTTGACATAAAGGGCAAAAGCCCAACCCGGGCGCCCAAAGCTGTTTTACACGCCCAAGTTGGGCGTGTAAACCATGAATCCACGCCCAAACCGGGCGTGCAAAACAGCTTCCGGCGCCCGGCTTGGGCGTTCGGCCCCCCTCCCCCTGTTTTTTTGCTTTTTATTTTTTTATTAATTTTTTTACGTTTTTTTCAGGGAAACCAACACAATCCAAGGTAGACGTCAAGCGTGAGATATTCTAAATAGTGTTTGATTTAGTTAGTTTTATCGGATTTAATGTATTATATTATTTTATTATGTCAAATTTAGTACTTTGTTATGTCGAACTTAGTACTTTATTATGTCGAACTTACTACTTTATTATGTCGAACTTAATATTTTATTATGTCGAACTTAGTATTTTTATTGAAATAAGTAAAATTGAAATTATAACAAAAAAAAGATTAAAATAAGTAAAATTGAAATTATAAAAAATATTGAAATAAGTAAAATTGAAATTATATAAAAAAAAGATATTGAAATAAGTAAAATTGAAATTATAAAAAAATATTGAAATAAGCAAAATTAAATTATAAATAAATATTGAAATAAGTAAAATTGAAATTATAAAATTGAAATATTGAAATAAGTAAAATTTATTGAAATAAGTAAAATTGAAATTATATAAAAAAAATATTGAAATAAGTAAAATTGAAATAATAAAAAAAATATTGAAATAAGTAAAATTGAAATTATAAAAAAAAAAGATATTGAAATAAGTAAAATTGAAATTATATATATATAAAAAAAAGATATTCAAATATGTAAAATTGAAATTATAAAAAAAATATTGAAATAAGTAAAATTGAAATTAAAAAAAAAAAAAAAAAAAAACCACTGCTGAACGCTCTGACCGGGCGTCCATACTGATACCGAACGCCCAAACCGGGCGTTCACCAGTATTTTGCACACTCAAACTGGGCGTGAAAAATGCTGGTGAACGCATTCATATCGGAGAAAACTTTTTGGGGTATGAGTTGCAAAAAGCAATTTTCAGACCCCAAAAAACATTTCAAAAGTAACCTTCATAGTCTAATGATATGATAAAAGAGAGTTCATACTTAGAGTTAAATTAATAAAGTTAAAACAGGTAAAAAATACATTTAGTGTAATATTGAAAATCTAAGGTGACAAATAATATGGAATGAAAATATTTTTAAATTAAAGAAATAATTATTATTGAAGTGATTAGGAGAAGCAACCCCTCTCGGATGGTTCTTTGAATGAGTAATTTGCAGGAAGATTTACATTCACGGAACAATCTCCAACGGCCGCTTCATCATTTGAAAGGGTGGTGGGCTACTTTGTGATTTATACCTACATTCATTAGTAGGGCTCAAATGAAAACTTTGATGCTTCATCCGATTATTACTTGCATCATGACAACAATAAATGTTGTAGTTTTTTTAAATGGGGTTTTTGTGCATAAGTTCCTGGTCAACCATCTTTATTATTCTAGGTTTATCGGCTATATTTTTTTCGTCAATAAACACATCCCTTTAATATGTATTATAAATAAAGAAAAAAATAATTTATATGACAAAATTAACCCCAACCCTTTACACCCAATTCTTAATTGTCATCCAAATTTAATCAATTTTGACCACAAAAATCCAATTTTAATTTTTTTTTAAACTTTTTTTTTCTGAAATTATTTTTTTGCCGCCGGTCGTTGATTTTTTTAGTGATATTTTTTGTTTTTTTACGCCCGCGGCTAAACGTTGACCGTAATTGTATTGTCATTAATAATAATTATATTGTCACTGACAGTAAATTAACGTAATTATATTGTTGTTGACAGTACATTAACGTAATTGTACTGTCGTTGACAAGAAGATGTTAAAGAAAGAAAAAAATCGAAAAAGTCAACGCCGGAGACTTGCGGAAAAAAAATCAAGGAAAAAAAAATCAAAAAGTCAACACCAGAAACCAGCGGATCAGGGAGGAAAAAAAATTAACGCCGGAGACCGGCGGTCAACGGCGGCGACGAGCGAAATTATACTCAAAATTGTGTTTTTGGTCAAAATTTAATATTTTGTGAAATTTGGGATCAAAATTGAAGTTAAATTAAATTAAATGATGAAATTGGAACATATTACAATGCGATAGGCGATTATAGACTCTTACAAACCTCTGAACAATGTGTGGATTTTTTTTGTAAAACAACTTTTTATCTCAACCCCATTATGAATAAGTACTCATTGATAAGCTTATTTTTAAAGTGCATTTTTTAAATTCAACATAACATTAATATCCTTCAACACTCGAGTCATAAGCAGTTAATAAATAGTGATAATTAGTGAGAACCCCCAACTCATTTGGGTAAATAAGGGTGGATCAATCCCCTTTTGTGTTGTTAGTGATACCCCATTAGTTATTTAATTAAATATATATTTTATATAATTATAAATGATAAATCTATAATGTTAATATGCTAGAGGTCCCTAGTTGGAAGCATAATTAGATATGGGATACAATCCTAATATTTTTTTCTGAACTAAATCCTTTTTATAAATATAAATATGACCCACATCCTTTACTTTTTTTTTATCCCAAATTTGCCCTTAACCTAAATCCATAAATTCTACACGTTTCTCTCTGATCTATTTTTCTTATTTTCTTCATGTTTCTGTTTCTCTCGTTCTCTCGCTCGTTCACTCTCTCTCTCGTTCTCCCTCTCTCGTCTCTCTTTCTCTCGCTCTCCCTCTCCATCACTTCTAACCATTGTTGAGGCGGCGATGGCTATGGAGCAACTATGGCGGTGGAGGCGACGTTAATAATGGGATGGTTATGGAGGCGGCGCAGGAGGCGATGACGACTATGGTGGTGGAGGTCAGATCTACGGTGGATGGTCTTGGAGGGGATTTTTTGCAAATTCTACCAATTGTGTTGAAAGCATCGAGACAATACATTGTTCATGCTACAATCAATTAATCACCGTTGTGAAGACAGTGTACGGTTATGAAGTTGCGCAAGAACATGGGACTTCAGTCGTCCTCCTCTTCCACCAATGCAGATGAAATAAGAGAATTCGCGGAATGGATATTGATAATCGGCAATGGCGATGCTGGTAATGTCAATGATGATGATGATGCTACAATTGAAATTTCTAATGACATGCTAATTCGTGATTTTGCAGATCCATTTTTGGATCTTATCGAATTTGTTCATCCCAATCTGGTGAGCAACTTGTTCACTCTTGAGTACTTCGAGGGCATGGCAATTCTTGCACCGACTAACGAAAGTGTCGGTTTTGTGAATGATCATTTTTTGTCGATCATAACTGAAGAAAAGAAGGTCTATTTCAGCTACGACAGTATGTGCAAAGAGGAGTTATTATTCCACTGAATTTTTCAACACCATATCATGCTCCGAAATTCCACCGCAGGTTGACATTGAAAAGAGGAGTTCCCGTTATGCTCATCAGAAATATTGATCAGGCCAAAGGATTGTGCAATGTAATCAGGCTTCATGTTATTAATATGTGAAAACACCTTCTCAGCTGCAAGATCCTCACCGTTAAACATGTTGGCAATATGGTGTTCATTCCTCGAATGATGTTGGTACCGTCCAACTATGCATTGCCTATTAAATTCCAGCGACGTCAGTGTCCGCCGATGGTCTCATTTGCAATGACAATCAATAAAAGTTAAGGCATATTCTTTCTCAGGCAGGACTGTACATGCTCAGACATGTGTTCAGTCAGAGACAACTCTATATCTTGCTGTCGACATAGCGGCGTTTTGATACAACCAGGAACAGGAAAACAAAATTATAAGGAATCAAAAAATGAAAAAAATTGGATCTATATGAAATAACAAACGATATAACTTTATCAACGCTTTCCCCCCCCCGACTCTGTTGCAGGAAAGGGATAATGTGTGTAACTTCGAGTTGTCGATTATATCATTTATGACAATGGAAAACCAATTCGAGGGATTTTTTATACAAATATTCAATTAGTTCGGACTTGTTTAGTATTGAAATTGGACCAAGACAAAAAAAAAATGCTTCTAGTCAATAAGCATTTGCTTCCTTTGTTGAAATAAGGACAAATCGTTTGATTCGACATTTCCTAAGAATCGATATGTCTTACTCTCTAGAGTTAAGAGTAGAAGTGGCATAAAGAGTTTTATCAAATCAGAATCCGAGAATACAACCAACGTTACTATAATGTGGTATACAATGATGTTTTTCAGCGTATATGAAGGTAACTATATAAAATTGTATGCAATATTAAATAACATGTAATTTAGTGTAAAATGGTTTTATTTCATTAAACATTTATATTGGTATTGTTTTGGTAACATGTTACTTATTTCGTATAACTCCTATACAAAATATGCAGGACACTCGCACTGTATTAAATTCATTACACGCGTTTAGGACAATTGTTTTCAAACCCATAACAATAATTGTTTGGAAGAAATTAAGAATTTGAATTAATTGGTCGTTATAGTTGTACAAATTTGGTACCAACGATGCATTCATTTTTTATATGTATATTGAACCTTCGTTGTTTAGCTTTACAAAGTTATTTTGGCTTAACTAATTAATTCACCATGTCATGAGAATTTTTTTTAATACATTTATGTTTCTCTGTACTGTATATCAACCATTCATCTTACTATTTCGAGAGCTTTTTTATTATCAAATATTTTCTTTCACAATAAATACACCGTGCATTGCGCGGGTGAAGTACTAGTATTCTGAAAGAAAGATTGACCAAAGGTCAAATAAAATACAACTGTGAAGGCCCTAAATGGCAGCAACAAGTTTCAATAAACTTGGTTGAGATAGTGCTAAATCAGAAGACAGCCCTAAAAATAGAATCTTGATACATAAACACCATTGCTGCAGCTCATTTAATTCCAGGATCTCATAAATCGAAATTAACCGTCTCAAATTATGGCAGCCGCTTTCAAGAAAAAAACACTTAATTAGGTTTGTATTTCACCGAGGTGTAGCATCAACACCACCGCATCAAGAGAAGCAAATTGCGATTTTTGACAAATTAAAAAGAAAAATGATTACTCGAACCACAATCCTCGTAATCAGTTCTCTTTCTGAAATTACAAGATCAACAGTACTAGGCTACAACCTTAAAAAGTTAAAACCAAAACCAAAACCAAAACCAAAGAAGAACAGAGTAGAAGAAACATAATTAACAGCTACATGCAACATTACAAATGCCAATATAGAAGAAAACATAAAAACGAGAGCTGGAATCAAGAAAACATGTAATTTTAATCACACAGCCCATTCAACTCAGACATATTTGAATCTAAAATCTAACACAAAAGCTAGTGGTCAAAGCAGAGCCCCGTTCTGTGTTCTTACCCTGTAATATAGCTCGAGAGTTATGCTATTAACGGGATTGTTCCACCAGCTTCCAAGATTTGTCGCTCCAGCTACATTTATTTAAAACAGGGCATTACAATTCAGTGTTGAGATTACAAACAGAATCTAAATTCTATCCAGAAAATTATGTAAAATAAAGTTAATAAAAAATGATTCAGATATGAATTCAAATTTGGTCGTTTGGAAGTAACAAAATCACATACAAAACGATGTTAAGCGTAAAGTATTGTTCATCATTAAATGTGAAGATCCAGGAATGCTTACCCTGAACACGTTTTCGAGCTTGTTCTTGACAAGACAGTACTCGTGATTTATTTGCTGCAAACATCTCAAACACCTGCACCAATACTTTCTTAGCTATAAAATATCCTACTCGAAAAAAAACGACAGTATGTAAAACGAGTCAAACTCCAGAATTAGCATCATTCATATCATCCAAGCAAGGAATGTACTGTGAGTTGAAGACTATACCTTATACCTTTTATGTTGAAATTTACATTTTTAAAAACTGAACATGGAATCCGAGACACGATTTTACTTTCATAGAGTAATATCAGTTACATTAAATCATAATAGTTCATTGTAACAAATACCGAGAGTAACTTTTGACTGAACAAGTTATTCAATAAGTTACGATACTTAAAACATAATGTATACATCTGCATCCAGTAGCTATTGCCTTTATCCCATTTCCCGCAAAAGTTTCAATGTGGTCTTAGCCAAATTAACAAATCAAAACTGTTCATACCACTAGCATATAAACAATCCATTAGGTACAACGACTAACATGGCTAATTTCTAAGACATAATTTTTTTTCAGCAATAAGCCACCGGATATCTGGTGCGAATAGACAATTTCATCGATGGGATTAATAATAACATAGCAAAGTTGAACTCACCCGTCGAGGTTCTTCTCTTCACAGAAGTTTCTGAAGGCAACACACATATTCTTCACCCTGTGTGCACCTATGCTGGTATTTTTCAAAAAGAAAGCAACCAAATGTCATGTATTTGAAATAGAGCGAATCGAACAACCCTACTAAAATAATTAGTCCATTCAACAGAACAGCCAGATCTGAGTCTTTGTTAATACAAGCACCCATTATGCAAATTAAATAAATTGTATAAGCTGATTACAGCAAAAGAAAAGAAGTATATGAAATACTAGATATGAAAAGATTATTTTCTTTTCTTCAGGATAAGGAAACCACACACACACACACACACCACAGATACACACACAAAAAACAAGAAAGAAGAAAGGGGAGAAAGTTATTACCTGGAACTGCTGCCTTTGAACTGATGAACATGGGCATCGACCTGCTTAAAATCTACAACCTGCTGCTGGCTACATAATTTCAGAAAAAACAAAAAAAATCAATTAGTAAAATAAAATAAAAAAGGGGGTTAAAAAAACTAGGAATAAAGTTGAAATGAAACTGACAGGGCAATGGCCAAATTATTGAGAAGCTTCTCAGAATCCTCAAAAAAGAGGGAAACCACTTCGAATACAAAATCTGGATTGCTCTCATCTTGCAGTTTCTGTAGCTGTATGAACTGATCATCCAAAAACCCCTTTCAAATCAAACACACACAAATTAGATTGGCCAAAATTGAATGAACCAATTGAAATTCATCCAGAATTTCAGTGTTTTTGTCATGGAAAAAGAGATTGGAAACAACAAATTAACGAAGTTCGGCTGTAATTGTATCTTCCTTATCTCGAAAATCACTGAATTAATGGAAAGATAAAACGAAAAAAATAAAATGAAAAAATTAGAGTAATAATACCTCGCGGTAGAGAGAAGTGGAGAAGTCAACAAACTGTTTCTGCAACTGGCCCACAGTCGCCATAGCTACTACGTGCTCGAAGCTCCGTACAAATAACGCAATCAAAAAGGTGTTGTTTCTGTCACTTACTTGCAGATCTCCTCAGAAATGACAGACGATTATATATACATATATATATAACGGGGATGGGGTGTAATTGAAACGTAAGAATTGACTTGCCAAAGCTGTGAGGGAGCCAGCCAATTACTCATTCATTATTAATTACTATTTTCTTTACGAATAATATATATATAATGGTACTAATTTCTTTTAAATTATTATTTATTAAAACAATGATTACTTTTAACTTTTTATTATTTTTTATCTAGGAGTTTTTATGCGTAGATCCTGACCAATTAGCTTTATTATTCTAGATTTACGAGCTATATATAATTTTTCCGTAATGAACACATCTCTTTAATATATACATAATTAATGTATATGATAAAACTAGCCTCCATCATTTAAACTCAATTACTAATTGTAACTCTAATTTAACTTCAATTTCTTCAATTTTGATTACAAAAATCAATTTTAATTTTTTCTTTTTTAAAACTATTTTTTTGATTTCTTTTTTCCGTTGTTGACTTTTTTTGATTTTTCCCCCCTGTTTTTTACGCCGTAATTGTATTGTCGTTGATAGTATTACCGTAAACACAATAATATTATTGTCAACCACATCAATATTATTATTTTTTATTTCTTTTCTTTATTTTGATTTGTTGACTTGTCAATTAATAATATTAATGTCGTTGACGGTAACATTACTGTAACTACAATAATATTATTGTCAACTACATCAATTTTATTATTTTTTTGCATTTTTATTTTGTTTGATTTGTTGACCGATTAACATAATACTATTACTGTCTATTATAATAATTTACTGTAAACACAAATACACAATTATACTATTGTGGTTGACGATAATATTATTGTCATTATTACTGTGGTTGCCAGTAATATTATTGTCCACCACATAAATATTAAACGGTCAACATATAATATTACTCCATTAGACAATAATAGTGATGTTTGTTGTGTTAATATTATTGTGCTATAGAGTATTATAAACAATATAATTGTATTAAACAATAATATATTTAATATTATTGTGTTAAACAGTAATATAGTTGATATGACTGTCAACCATAACAATATTACTTTTAAACATGCCAAAAATGTTGAAGAAGAAAAAGAAAAAAAAATCAACGCCGTCGGAGACCGGCGTTGACCGCCGGTCAGCTGCGGCAGAAAAAAGAAAATTTAACGGCAGCGACAGACGAAATTGTAATCAAAATTGGGTTAGAAATCAAAATTGATTTATTTGTAGTAGACCCTTTTATTTAAATTACATTCTATAGTTTCCTTATACATATAAACCGCGTGTATATATTTTGAAAAAATAATGAATTTGCATACAGTCATAAATATAAAACTATATTGGGCAAAAAAATAATATAAAAATATAAATTTTCCAAAAAGAAAATAAAAGGGGTAAATTACATTTACCTCCTCTAAAATTATGTGCAATTACAGCTAGACACCTTCTAGTTTTGAAAATTACGCATACATATTTAATAGCTAACACTTCACATTTGACCTCACATTTGACCGTGGACGTTTTTGAACTTATAGTTTTATCTTTGACCAAATATTGAGCTATGTGTGACACATATGTTGACCCCTCATATTTTAAAAATAAAAATATTACAAAGATCTCATTTAATTAAACATTTTACATAAAACTGAATTTAATTTTAGGAAATAGTATTTTTATTTCCACAATAATAATTATTAAAACAATTATGCTACTGTATACAAAATAATTATTATTAACATTGAAAAAATAATATTATTTTATATACAAAAGATTAGAATTATTCTTCAATGTAATTACTTTTCTTATTTTTTTTATTTTAAATGTATTTTAATAAAAATGAAAATACTATTTAATGAGTTCAAATCCAAATTTGTCCTTAAAATTAAGGGTAAATTATACCCACCACACCCCTGAGGTATGCTTAAATATCTTTAAGGTCCCTGTAGTATTGATAATTACACTCACCCCCTTGAAACGTAGTTATAAACTCGAATGGGATAATGCATTGGATAAATTATTACGATAGAGTTCTAACGGACTATAGGTTTCAGGAAGTGGTAGAGACAACAAAGAGTTATTGGTGATTTAAGAAATATTGGGGTAGTCATGTCACTCCATAACTCCCCATAACTCTATATTATCTCCACCACTATTTAAAAGTAATAGACTATTAGAACCCTATCGGAATAATGTATCCAATGCATTATCCCGTTAGAGGTTCTAACTACATTTCAGGGGGGTGAGTGTAATTATCAATACCACAGGGACCTTAAAATTATTTAAGCATACCTCAGAGGTGTGGGTGTAATTTACCCTAAAATTAAACATTAAAAGAGGTATTTGGTATGTTTCAAAATATAAGGGATCTATATGGAATTATACTTAATCTCAGGGGAGGATTATAGAATTTACTTAATATTTAGCCACGGTTAAAAATGAAAGTTCAAAAATGCCAACGGTCCATAGGAAGTGGTAGCTAATATGTATGCGTAGTTTTCCAAGTTAGAGGAGATATAATTATAAGAATAATTAAACTTAGAGGAAGTAGATGTAACTTATTTAAAATATATTATCAAGTTGAAAGATAAAGATACAATTTGATGCCCATCTTGTTTTGGAAGAACTGATTCTATGAGAATAATACAAAGAAAAAAAAAAGTAACTTTATGGAAAGGTGAAATATTTTGGAGAATTTGTTTAAACTAATTTTATGTCAATAGAATACAATGACATATATCTCTAGTATTTTGATACGATCTTTTGGGTATTATAAAATTCTTTACGAAACGTAAGAAAATCATTCTTTCTTTTGGGTATCATAAAATTATTTACGAAACATAAGAAAATCATTATTTAATATTTATATGTCCAATAAAACTTTAGCACAATATAACTATTTAAAGATAAGAAAAACCCTAAAATCCTAATCTAAATACTTAATATTCCTAAGTCCTAACTACTAAACAAATGGTCATGTATATATAACCTAAATATACTATTCTATTTAATTATTTAAACTCTAACAAAACCGATAATTAAATAATAAACTAATCATTATATCGTAACATTCCACACCTCTCGAAATGAATCTTGTCCTCAAGGTTTCAATAATTGTGGCTCTATCTTTTTTCCGTTTCCCATCTATACTTGATGCCATCAATTTTTTTCAAAAAGGATTTGTTCCCATGTATGATACTAAGAACACGAATCTCAATCAATTGATCGACTACTTCATCACATGTCTCCACAATCGTTGACTTTTTAATGTATTGTTAATTATGATCAAACAATTCATTAAACGCCATCAGGCAAATATTCAAAACTTTTAGTGATACATCAAACTTCTCAATAGCATTGTTAGATGTCTTGATCTCCTTCATAATCTCCTTCATACTCCTTCGTCTTTTTTCGTTTGAACATCATGGAAACCGACAGTGGAAAAAACAGACAAAAAAAAAATAAAAAAATCGAAAAAGTCAACGCCGAAACCAGCGGCAAAAAAATAATTTCAAAAAAAAAGTTTAAAAAAGGTAAAAATTGAATTTATGTAGTCAAAATTGATTAAATTGGGGTTACACTTAAGCATTAAGTGTAAAAGGTTAAGGGTAATTTTATCATTTACATAAATTTTTCCTTTATTTATAGGGTAAATTACACACACCCCCCTGAGGTAAGCTTAAATAACTGTAAGGTCCCTGTGGTATCGATAATTACACTCAGCCCCCTGAAACGTAGTCAGAAACTCTAATGGGATAGTGAATTGGATACGTTATTCCGATAGGGTTCTAACGGACTATTGGTTTCAGAAAGTGGTGGAGACAACAAAGAGCTATGGGTGATTTAAGAAATGTTCGGGAATGTTCGGGGAGCCATGTCACCCCATAGCTATTTGTTGTCTTCACCACTTTCTGAAACCAATAGTCCGTTAGAACCCTGTCGGAATAACGTATCCAATTCATTATCCCATTAGAGTTTCTGACTACGTTTCAGGGGGCTGAGTGTAATTATCGATACCACAGGGACCTTACAGTTATTTAAGCTTACCTCAGGGGGGTGTGTGTAATTTACCCTTATTTATAATAGATATTAAAGGGATGTGCTTATTGGTGAAAGAAATATAGCCCCTAAACATAGAATAATAAAAATATTTGGTTAGGGACTTATATACAAAAACCCCTTATAAATATGCACCTCCTATATCATAATTCATTCCAAATCATTCCTTATACAATTAAATTGTACCAAAGATTTCACCTTGTGATGATATAGCAATAAGAAAATAAATCAAAATGACAACCTATCACACAATTTCTATACAAATATAGTTGCACAAACTGAAAGAAACTTATGAACAATAATTTGTACATGATTGGGCATCCAGAGCCCAAATTCCCAATTCACAGCTTTTTACAAAGATTCAATTCTGCAGATATTTCTCGAGTATATATATATACAAACAACTATACATACGGAACTGCAGGAGCTCAAGTTACCCGCATGTAACGTCACGCTCCTAGTCCTCTCAACATTCTTCGGCCACTTTCATTTACTTAAATATCAGTGTGTATTGGTCATTTCTTTGTCAACAAGAAACACTAACCTGCAACAGAAAAAACAACAAAATGCACATTGAAGTGGTAATAACAAAGAGAATGGTGACAAAAAAAACGGAACAATCTTATTGTTGCTTCAGAAAATTTCACCTTCTTCAGAAAAATCAAATATTCCACCAAGCCATCCTTCTTCGTCGGGCTTTTCCTCGTGAGTATTGCTACCGGTTTCGACTTCATCAGTAACAACTTCAGTTGAACTCTTATTGCAGTACTCTTCCTTGAAGAACAGCCCAAAATCTACTGTTTTCTCTGTCCCTGAAGGCAAAAACATATTTCCAGCTGTGTAAGTATTCGCCAACGTTCATTGGTGGAATCGCATTTGCAATATAAGCATGGTCTATACCCAATAGTATCTCAACATATTCACAAGTAACGGGTTTTATTTATTGTTATTATTATTATATTTTTTTTTGAAGTAACCCCTCGAGAATGATGTTAATCTCTCTTCCAAAAATCAAATATGACTTGCATAATGACTAACCAATATCCATAATATAATCTATATCTATGAAAATGTGAAGAAAATGTTTCTGCCACCAGTATATAACACTAAATTTGCACAAGCTGTTATGAATGGTGACTTTTGCCCTTAATCACATTTTGCAGAGAGAACGAAAAGAAGCTCATAATTACAAAGCTGGGCAAAAAATCCTACACAAAGCATTGATGGGGATATAAATATTACCTCCTTCAGAGCTTTCAGTAGAACTAAATGATGGCGGGTCTGAGTGACAAATAATACTAGCTTCGTTCGTCTTTTCTCTAGCTTGAGAACTATCAGAGGAATCTCTCCCCTCTGTCGGGATATATCTGCATAAGAAACCGAATCAAACATAGCAATTGGGACCATAACCAGTACCACTGAGCCTTCTTCATGAATCAATGATAAGGGTCTTCATATAATTAAGTACAGTTTTTTTCTAGTACCAACAAGTACTGCTGACCTATATATTTCGAACTTTTCCTATGCTAACTCGATTAAAAAACAGCATGCAGAAGCCAATAAGAAAACTCACCATAATTGACAACTTATGAAGAAACAAATTCAATTGTGTATTAAAAAAGCACAAGTCAAGAATCAATCAAACAAACAAGATGTGACCTAAAATAAGTAACACGAAGTTATAAAGTGTTCACCCGTCAATCCAGCCAGATTTAGCTCTAGGGTAATGGTCAAATATTGGCAATAAATCCTTGTGTCTTAATTCCACTTCATGTGAAGAAGTCATCTCAACTTCAAACTCTCCACCAAAACAGCATTCTGCTTTTGGAGGTTCCATAACGTGGAAATGCACCTGTATGTATGATAATTGCATATTATTTAGAGGAAAAATAATCATGAAAGATGACGATTATCAGAATCTAAGTAGAAATAAATACCTTCGACATTTGCCATATGGGTAATCTATATGAGTTTATTTGCACTTCAGCATTGGACAGATACAAGTGTGACCTCTCTGGCGAGTCCACAGCACTCGCATTCTCTTCGAGAAATGTTTTGGAGTGGGCATCAATCACAGAAATACATTCTTCCCTCTCCAGATTATCCAATCGTCGGCACACATCCCACCATTGTATAGGTTCCACTTTCACCCTTAACTCCTCATTCTGTGGATTTATTGGTGGAGCTGACCAAGACTCGGTTTTATTATCACTCACTTCAATCCCCACCGATGACTGAATTTCATGTTGAACAACGAAACCTGATGGTGTATAAACTAAGATATTTTGTAGTGAAGTAGCACTCCGATGAAAATCCGGGGAAGTTTTGGAGTTAGCATTATGAAAAATAGCAGCAACAGCTCCAGATGGCACCCATATCTTCCCCACCATTGAAGCAGCGGCATTGCTTACTGAATTAAGCAAACCCGAGTCGTTACATTTTATCCGGCTAACCACGGAGAGGGTGCAAGGAGGTGGAGGCGAAGAATGTTGCTCGTTTATAGTGAAGGATGATGTCGACCACCATGGCGGAGCTGAAGCTAAAAATAGAGAGGTACCTTGCACATGAGTATGCAAAGCTTGAAAAGCATCATCTCCTCCAAACGGAGATAGAACAAAAATATGGCAAGTTCCTTTCGAAGAAACAATTGCAATCCACTGACTATCGTGACTAAAGCAGATATCTTGAATGACCTGATACATAGAACAAAAACAAAAGGGCCAAGTAACGTCGGACTTGAGACCCTTAATTAAGAGTAAAGTGTAGAGAATAAAATACAAGTACTTTCATGCATATACTTACAGCAGCGGTTATCCCGCGGTAAATCTTGTAAAGATGCACATACGAAGTACTCCAGTCACTACATTGTGATCCATTGCATGCATGAGAAGGCATGATCCGAAAGATATTTATGTTATTTCCATGTACTGAGGCAGTAACCAGAAGGGTCCCACTTGGATCAAAACATAAAGCAGCTATTGGACTTGTATGAGCCTTAAATTGTGATATAACCTCTGAGGAAACAAGGTCCTTCACAGATACCTGCAATTAATTAATCGAAGCAATAAGAAAATAGATTAGTATCGACAAACCAATTTCAGTTTGAAGTATCATAGCAAATGAAGGGCACACTCTAAAATTTTTACCTTCTATCTCAGAATTACCAAAATGACAAAAAAAAAAAAAAAAAAAAAAAAAAAGAGACAGATTACCACTATTTGGCACTTACTAATCCACCATTCTCCGGGCAGTAATTTGATGGTTTCTTGTATCCCGTGTCCCCTAGAGTGAGTATACCAGCAGCTAAGTGTTTGCTGGATTCCACCGCAAAACGAGCCATAAGAGTGCCATTGCCTGGAGAAGTTGATGGACTAACACTAGAGACGAGGCTCTTTGGACTCACCCGACCTGTATTGGACTGAAATGGACGACTAGGAGAATAAGCCAACCACCTTGGGCCCACAGCCATTGGACCATAACCTCTGTTGACTACAACCGCCCCTTGCTCTCCAAATCGGGGAACAGGATATGTAACAACAGCGAATTTCTGCTCAAGTGTAAGTATATCAAAGCAGTATACCTGCCAAATGAATATAAACAGCCCTTGATCATTACATTAGTTTCACATGGAATCTGGTTCAGATACATCAACTACATACACCATCCGAGGGACTGTATCAATGCAGTATATCTTCTCAAAAAGTGTATACAACAACCATTTATTGTATCTTATTAGTAAGGATCCCACTCTGACATATCTATTAGTAATACATATATGCAACAGTAAGTGTAACTAATATACAGGTTGGGAATCTGCTTCGTCTACAAATATAAAGTTCTACTTCCAATCGACTCGGAGAACTCACATTTTCCCTTCTGTAGGCAGACAGAAGGGAAAAATGCAAAATAGAAGGAACAAGATATACAAAGCCAATAATACAATCTAACCATTAAACATCCTTAGATACCCGACTACTAAATTTTAGTGCCTTCCTTACACAAAAAATCTACACGTCCACGAGCACATTTTTTTTCCGTACACTAGAGAAATGTTATATGGATAGATACTTACTTGTTCTTCAAGACCAATAGCTACAACACGAGGGCTGCATCTAACCATAAATACAGGAGATCTGAAGTCGATAACCTTTACATATTCGTTTGTTTTCATTGAGTAAAAACGAACAGCAGTTGGGGGGTCAAAAGATTTCCAAGAAGATGACTCTGCGGAACCATTTCTGGCAGGTCCTTGGCCAGTATTCTGAGGCAGGGTGATTCTTTCATCCTCGTCCCCTCCAACAACCACCAGCATAGGATGTGATGATTTGTACTTTTCAGCAACGTCACTATTTGCAGGAGACGGAAGCATCTGCAAGAAGGTAACTGGCCCATCACGCCTGGAGACCAATTCACTTAAACCAGAGGCATCCTCTACATCAAAGACTTGGAAACCCTTCAAATAACCAAGTAATAGGACACGCCTGAAGCCAGTTTTACTGAGCTCTAATTTGTCGAAGGCAGCCCATAATACCTGATTGACACAAAGGATAATTCAGAGTTTGTATACAAACTCAATAAATAACAGAGTACTATGTGCAAACGGACAATGTCGAATATATCTAAATAAATGTTCTAGATAAACATTGATCAACATCTAAACTTTTCATAGGAGTATAACCTTCCTGCAAAAGAACTAGCCAGATCACTGATAGGCTAAACGTCAATTTAACATTGAAAATCAACCCAGGAAAATGAATTACCCTGCTACAATTGCTTTCATCTTAAAATAAAGAGATGATGAAGAATGAAGTATAATATTGAGTTATGAAATTCATGGATGAAATAGGTGCATGCTTCACTTATATATCAACATAACTAACTTAAATTAGGAGCAAGATCTCTTAAAAATTTAGATCTTCATATATTTAACAATCATTAAGTGGAACCTCAAGTAGCACACCAAACACAGAAAGAAACTCCAGTCATAAAATCCTTCCTTTAAATATCATAATTAGTTCTTCATCGGAAGAGTCATTCTTTGCAGAATCTAATTAGGGGTGAATACCGCTGCTATATGTAGAAAGATCTTGCTATTTCGGATTAATCAAGAAAACGAAGTCCACAAAAACACTTACGGAACAATAGAAACTCGTCTCAAGTATAACAAATCAACTAGAGCATTAAGGCCAAGAAGAGCAAGTAAATAAACTGCTTGCACAGAATTTTGAAGGCAAAGTTCCAAATTAGATAATACAATCACAGAAAGTTAGAAACGGCCACCGTGTTTTCGGCTACAGTTGGTGATGATTAAATGAAGTTTTGACGCAAATCTTCCAAAATACGTAATTAAATCAATGATTGGAAAATTTATATGTACAGGGATAAATCGCCCTAATTCAATTTAAATCAAGTACTATAGAAAACAAAAATCATTTCAACTAAAAAATAATAGAAAACAAGCTAGAAAAGGCAGTTCAAAAACAGTTACCAGCTCTTTGCGATCGTCAACGCATGAAGAGACAGAGGCGGCAACGGAAGCACCGGCGGAGCGAACGACGGTGCTAGCATTTGTAGAGACGGTTTTGATACACGAAGAAATAATTCTGAATGAATTAGGCAGCAATTTGCCGTTTCTTCCCCTACCCTTCCTCATTTACTTGCCTGTCAAACTTCTGTAAAAAATCTCTCTCAACCTTTCTCAACCACCAGCGACGAATCACCGGCTAATACACCGCCATCGTGCCCCGTCGCACAGGCCGACGTGTCAGCCGTGGCGCTATCGATCATCAAAGTATTGACGATGACCGGAGAAAAGACGACACCGGCGAGAAATTGCAATTCGGTGAGTTGTTGTTTGTGTGAGTTTGACTTGAAGAGATGATCGGGTTTGGTTACTAAAATTGGGGGTGGGTTTGATGTATTAGTATACCCACACGCGATCTCCTCCGCTTCTTTTGTTGTTTGCACTCTAACCAAATCTATCCTGTTTTTTTTTTCTTTTTTTTTTGTTTTCTTTTTTTCTTTTTTCATTTTTAGCCAAAAATTAAACACCAGGTCAAAGATTTTATGTTTTTATTTCACTTTTATTCTTTCACGAAACAAATTCCTGTTTGTTAAGGTTTTAAAAAAAAAAAAAGAGAGAAAATTCCAATACAACCTCTTAGTCACAATGAAACATCTATAAATTAATACTGTTGGGATCGTGAAAATTTCATTAATTTAGCGAAATATTAACTTATCGATAAATTAATAATTATTAATTTATATATTAATTAATAACTTATTAATTTATGGAATTACTTTTATTATTATTTTCAATAAATACATTTTTTTAAAATATTTTTACTTTATAATATTCATTGTATCAATGCACTATAGAGCCCGTTTCACAAACAGAAACTCTTAAAGCATTAATGGTATAGAACGACTTTATATTGAGTTATGAAAAAACTATATCGAGAGTTCTAACTATGTTTAGAAAAGTGAGGGACGAGATTGATGGTGCCTTCATAGATTTATAAAATATGTACCGAACCATGTAATTTAAAAATTATTTTAATGCATTATTAATTTATATAATATATGGGGCTTCTTAAAATTTTCGAATGTGTATTATCTTATAAATTTAGCGAATTATTAATTTAGCATGCTGTTCCAAAGTCGGGACCGAGAAAATCTATTATTTAAGCGAGGTTATTAATTTATCGATGTTCTACTGTATATTAGAAATGACTTAACTATTATATTAAAAAAAATTGACTGTTAGTAATAAAAATTAAGGTAAATAGTATTTAACTCCTTGTGGTTACAAGTTTGGGGTGTCTAGGGTAGACACGGCCATGGCCCGGTTTTGGGTCCGGAACCGGCCCGAACCGACCCGTTGATGATCCGGCCCAACCCGTTGACAGGTGAACCGGCCCGGAACCCGTGAACCGGCACGTCGTTCCCGGGACGGGCCCAGTTCTATGAATTGGTGAACCGTGAACCGTCGGGCCGGCCCGGCGGTTCACCCTCACACCCCATTTTTTCCTATAAAATTAAGTTAAAGTCATTTTATTTATTTCCTTTTGTTTTTTTCTATTTAAAAGTAACTGTTATAATTTATTTATCCATTAAGTATTTTTATTTTAAATATATATATATAAATATAAATTTCCGGGCGGACCCGGAACCGGCCCGGATAGGCCCGGAACCAGATTGAACAGGCGGGCCGACCCGGCCCGCCGAACCGGCCCGCCGAACCGTACATATTACGGGCCGGTTCCGGTTCCGGAAAAAGTGAACCGTGAACCTGTATGAACCGGCCCGGAACCGGCCCATGGTCGTGTCTAGTCTAGGGTCCAAGAGGTGTTATACTTCTCGAACATAAATGATTGAAGATCAACCAATAAAAATGTGCCACGTAGTACAAGTACGAAACTCATAAAAAAAGTATGACATATGGGTTATAACTAAAATTACATAAACACCCTTAAAACTAAAACTTAATTAAAAACTAATAATTATAATTAATAACTAGTAACTAAGATTTGATTACATATGTAAATAATAAATAATAATTATAATAAAATCATAACTTAATTATCTGTTAAATCTTTCTTTAAGAAATAACAATTTATATTCGTCTTCTTCATACTACTGTAAGCCCTAATCACCCATATCTTTCTTTCTATTGTGTTTCTCCACCTCTCTTATTCATCATCAACTGTTTATCTTTCATCTTTTCTTAGCATTCTAGAAGTAGTATAATGAAAAACTTTAGTCTTCTCTCATTTTCTTAGTTTTGATTTATTTCCTTATAATACTATTGAATGAATTCTTTTGAAAGAAATTTTCTGAAGGTGTATCTCTTATGTTCCCTTCTATTCAATGTCAATCTGTTTTTTTTTGGAATTTGTTAAATCAAATTTTTTAATGATAATTGTTGTAGATGGCGTTGGAATTAATCCCCAACAAATGGGTAGTATTTTATATTTTTTTTTTATGAACGTTTGCGGTTTATAATAAAAAATGGAAAATGAATTGTTTTTTGCTTTGAAAAATGCAAATATCGTCAACAGCAGGGTTCGAACCTGCGCGGGCGAAGCCCAACAGATTTCAAGTCTGTCTCCTTAACCACTCGGACATATTGACTTAGATAGAGATGTATAGTTTTTCACTGTATATAAAATTGTATCCTTCGGGTCCCTATTGCAGCGCTTTTTTTAACCATGAAAATCAATGTCTATTGTCAGGTTTTTTTACTCACATTTACCATCTCTAATTAAAAAAGAACAATATTACTATTATTATTATTATTATTATTATTATTATTATTATTATTATTATTATTATTATTATTATTATTATTATTATTATTATTATTATTATTATTATTATTATTATTATTATTATTATTATTATTATTATATTATTATTATTATTATTATTATTATTATTATTATTATTATTATTATTATTATTATTATTATTATTATTATTATTATTATTATTATTATTATTATTATTATTATTATTATTATTATTATTATTATTATCATTATTATCATTATCATTATTATCATTATTATTATTATTATTATCATTATTATCATTATTATTATTATCATTATTATCATTATTATTATTATTATCATTATTATTATTATTATTATTATTATTATTATTATTATTATTATTATTATTATTATTATTATTATTATTATTATTATTATTATTATTATTATTATTATTATTATTATTATTATTATTATTATTATTATTATTATTATTATTATTATTATTATTATTATTATTATTATTATTATTATTATTATTATTATTATTATTATTATTATTATTATTATGGGTTATTTTTTTGACTAAATAATGGGGAAATTTGACAGGTAAGTAATCAGTGCCATTTGTTTGTTGATTTAAACAAATTAGTTGAAAATTACAAGTAATTTACATGATTGTTCTTCATTTATTCTGCATGTGCTTCGCCATCCCAAATTATTCCATGAAGGAGAAAATTGATGACACGTGAAAACCACTCTATATAAACAACTATATAAACATGAAAACCACTATTTATAAAGAGCTATATGAACATAAAAGCCACTATATATACAACTATATAAATACGAAAACCACTATGTATAAACTACTATATAACCATGAAAACCACTATGTATATTCAGTTATATAAACATGAAAACCACTTTGTTTTCATTTTTTTTTCAATTTTTTTTCCACCAGGGTTACGAAAATTAAAATCCACTATATACTCATCTGAATCTACTACGAATCTACCGAAAAACACTGTGAAATTACTGTAAAATTCATTGAAAAATTAACGTAATTCACTTTAATATTAACATAATCCACAACAAACTTATCGAAATCCACTAAAAATATACGTAATCCACTACTAACACAACTCAAAGAATTACAAACGAAAAAAAATCGTAAATTCACTATTCATAAATTCACTATTTGAAACGTAAGCTGCCACTATTAATCGCACCCATCTAATCCAGTAATTGCCAAATTCGGCTCTGGCCAACAGTTGTCGTCGAATTTCAATAACATGGATCAATCTCGTCTCCATTAGCAACATGTTTTCCTCTTCCAGCCCCACCTCTTTTATGCATATGTAGGACTAATATTTTTTATGTAATTTGTTTAATAATAAATAATCCAATCGAGAAATTGAGAAAAAGTTCTTATCTTGTTTTGATGTTTATCTGACGAGAAAGTTGTGGGTTTAAACATCTATGGCCGTTGAGAGATGAAGTGATGTTGACGCTGGCTGAATAGTAGTTTTCCATGGCGGAAACGCCGGATTTGAACTACCCGGGAACGAAAACCCGAAATTCATCGCGCCCTAGTTGCGCTTCTCTTGCGCCGCTGTGCGAAACCCTAGTGAGCGAATGGTGGTCTGGCGGAGGGAGAAGTGGAGAGACAATGTGAGGTTGGGGGAAGAGAGTGTGTTGTTGGTGAAGAAGATGGAGAAGAGAATTTGTAGCAGACGCTGGAGAAATCAAAACATCAAAAATTGAGAAGGGAGAGAGAAGATAGGAGTATAAGATTTAGGGTTTGGGGTGAGACTTATAAGAAAGGGTATAATTGTGAAACTATATTAATTCTTACTAATTAAGAATATTTTGGATTTAGCTTAAGAGGGTGTTTGGCTAAGCTTAATGTTAAAATGAGCTTATAAGATGTTTTAGAGCTTATAAGCTTTTTCAAAGTGTTTGGTATATTTTTTTAAAAAGATCTTAATTCTTTTTTAAATAAGCTGTTGGAGACCAAATAAGATCTTTTTAAATAAGTACATCTACCCCACCTTTTTATTTAAGATCTTATAATGAGTAAAAATAGGAAATAAACTCATTATCCAAACACTCTAAAAATTAATCCTAAAAATAAGATGTAACAACTTATGAGCTCTAAAAACATCTTATCTGACGTAAGAGCTTATCAACTGTTTAAAATAAGCTTAGCCAAACACCCTCTAAAATTGGAAAGTTTTTTTGGACTCCTCGTAGATGGAGGGGTCTGATGAGGGGGGTTTTGTAAAATTATCCCATATAATAAAGTATTTGAGTGTAATTTTGTATTTTGAGTGTTTTAGTAAAGAAGCAAATAGAATCTTAAAGAATAAAGTGGAGGTATTTTTTAAAAAACATCTTAAAAGCTCCAGAATAGCTTATTTTTGGAAAAAAATAAAATTTTTTGTAATTTTTTTACCAAAGGAAATGGGTTTCCCTAAAATAATATGAGGAAAATGTATCATTCTATCTTTCTTTACCAATGTTATCAGAATTGAACCGGACACAAAATCGGATTGGCATTTAGGTCACGATTGGACCGGTTCAACCGGGTTTGACCCGAGTTTTTTTTATTTTTTGAAAATTTTAATTATTTTATTAATATTAATATTTTAAATTTATATTTTCTATATATATTTTCTGTTTTTCACACTCTCTTCCCCTTTATTATTTTATTTTTATATATAAACTATTATATTTATTATTCCCCACACCCACTTTTTCTTTTATATATATATATATATATATATATATATATATATATATATATATATATATATATATATATATATATATATATATATATTTTTTTTTCCTTTCTTCTCTTTTTCTTTGTTCTTCTCACTCCATATCCAACACCAGACAACCTATTATAGTCACCCACCACCACCAGAGCCTTCAAATTCCGGCCACCCATGGCTAGATCTAGGCCACCGCCTGTCTACTCCTCCCAGATCCGGCCACCTCCGGCGAGTTCCGCCAATATCCCGCCACCAACAGCCACCAACGAAGCGTTTTAGCTGAAAACTCGGGTCATTAACCGGTTCCCGGGTTCGTCGGTTTTCGCCGGTCGAACCGGGTTTTTGACCTTTGGACCGGGTTCCTGAATTTTCCGGTTTTAGGCATCAGATCGGACCGCTTTTCTTGTGGGTCAGTCCGACCGCGACCGGCCTGGTCCGATTCATATATCTCTCATCTATGTTACACACATAAAATATCCATCCTATTTTACATTTTTCTTTATTTGTTACATGACACTTTTTTGGGTTACAATTTATTTTAAAATAAAAAACAATTATCTCTTTTTGAGTTACAATTTAATTTGAAATAAAAATGGTCCAAAAACAACCTTAAATTGTTTTTGGGGCAATTTGCTATATGTCCCTCTATATTATAATTTATGTGAATAAATCTAAGTTAAAATCTCCATATTTTAATAAATTAATTATATTTATTATGGCAGAAATACGCTTAATCAAATTAAATTAAATGCCTCAAAATATCTCTACCAAATAATTTTTTTCCAAACTTCTCTCTTCCAAATTTTAATTAAAACAAAATTAATTCGTAAAAAAAAATATAGAATATATCGTACAAACTCAGGCTGTAACAAAACCACCATTGCTGCAGCGCCAACGCAAAATGCAAATAGCAAACTAAAAATTGAAATTTGAATTACTGAATTTGCATTACAGAATTTGTAAACAACAAACTACCTATGAATTCGCCAAATGCAAACGTCAAACTGAAAAGAAAAAAAATCAGAATCATCTCATTACAAACAACAAAATTAAAACATGATATGCAAATAATAACAATAAAAGTACAAAACAAAAAAGTAATATATATCACACAAATGCAAAAAACAACAATAAAAATTATAAAAAATACTATGTCAATGCAAAAATTGCAATTTGCAGTTTGCAAAAAAATCTACTGTTATTGGTTGCAATTTGCAGTTTATGTTTAATGCTGCAATTTGATTTTGCCTTTTCAATTTTTTTTTTTTTTTTTTTTTGCTATTTGTTGAACCAAAATTAATTAGAAAATACAAATTGACATATAACTCACTATAAATTAATACAAAACGAGAAGAGCTACAAAACTCACCTTTTACAAGTAAGGAACGATTTCTGTTTGTTCCGCTTTTAACTCTTTCATCGTAAAATCCTCTCATAATATAAAATCCCATGTTTCTTCTCTATAACATAATTCCAAAAAAAAATAGAATTCAAAGGAAAGAAAATAAAACGAAAAAATGTGATTGAGAAAGGGGTGGAGAGAAAGAAAGAAGCTTATCGGACAAAAAAATCGGAAAGATGCTAAACGAAAAGAAGAAAAAAAAATTCAGAAAAAAAGGAGAGAGCCACGAGATGAAGAGGGAGAGAAGATGAGAAATTACATATATATGGGAAGAAAGAGACGTAAGATTAGAGAGAGATATATGAGATTTGTATTCTTATTAATTGAGTGTGTTTAGGTCCATGTACTAATTATTTTATTTTATTTATATTATTTTTTGGGTCAAATGATCTACGCCTATATTCATCTAACAATTAGGATCTCCACCGAAATAAGTCAAGAATAAGGGGTGTCTAGTCAATTTCCCCGTTTTTTTTAATAACAATTCATTTTTATTTTCATTTTACTTGGTATTTTTCTCCATTAATTTCCCTTAAAAACCAAACGAAACTGAGGAAATAATTTTCTTCATCACTATTTTTCTTAGGAACCATACACAATTGGGATTTCAAAAGTCCTTGATTTCTTTTTCTTTTGCATTTTTATTTTCCTTATTTTGAAATCCATGAACCAATCAGAGCCTTAGTGTTTTGCAAGGGGAAATTGGCTAGACACCCCTTATTATGGATTTATATAGGTGGAGATCCATTCTATTAGATGGAATATATGTGTAGGTCATTTGACTAATAAAATAAAATACAATTATTAATGTACAGACATAAATAACCCTCAATTAATATTTATATGAAAATAGTTATTTTGGAAATTGAGGGAACAAATCCCACAAATCTCTCATTTGTACAAAATGCGAAATGAAATAGTTTCAAAATGCGAAATACAAAATGAAATAGTGTTATAACAAACACCAAAAAACTAATTTTTGTCTAGTAGCAAATTAGTATGTTAAGTACAAAATACTTCAAAATACAACTTCGCTGAACACATTTAATGTGGTGTTCTTCGAATTTATGTCTGTTGTAGATGAGAACAAGTGAAACGAGGTTTGAGTGAATATTGTGGAATTGATGGATCTTCTGTAATAACTTATTTTCCCCCTTCAGAAGCCGCTGAAGAGTCATTTAATACCTTTATTTTTTTTTCTTTGACGTAGCTGTTTGAGCACACACAAAATAAAACTAACTAAGAATTTCAATTGCAAATAATAAATTGCAAAAATGAACAAAAAATAGCAAATTGCAAACAATAACTGCAATTACAAACAAGGAATTCAAAGTATAAGCAAGGAACTGCAAACAAGAAAATTTCAAATAGAAATTTGCAATTAAGAAATTCTAAGTGTAACAAGCAACTGCAAACAATAACATGATGGTTCGATTGCAACAAGTAACAAACTGCAAACAAATAGCAGGCCACTTGAACATCAACAAAATAAATAAAACAAGAACAACAAAATACAGACCACAAGAACAACAAAAAACAAAAACACGATGGTTCAATAATGCACAGTAAAATGCAACCCGCTATTTGTTTATTTTAAATTCAATTTACATTTTTTTTTCTTTTTTAGTCTATAGAAACAAAAGGTTGTCGTGCAATTCAAAATAGGATGACTTATGAAATTTAACACAACTAAGTGCAAATCAAAATTTTCAGTAAATCGTTTTTTTTAAATGAAAAAAAACATAAATGGGTTCTTCAAAGTAAACAAAAAAAAAAAAAAAGTCTTTGAACAAAACTGTTAAGATGTAGAAATGCAAAACGAACATATTGAAATACAACTTGCAAACTCATAACAGAGAATTATAAAAAGCAAACTCATAACAGAGAATTAGTAACAATGTGTAAAGAGCAAAATGCAAACCCGGTTCTAAAACACACATAAAAAGGAGGTCTAACACCAAACAGATCTCAAAAAAAAAATGTTACTTAAAATGTAGTTCACATTTTGTTTAAGAATAAACATAACCAAAGTTATAACATTAACAAACCCCTCAATTTTTATAATTAATTTTGGGGATTGGAAGTCATCATCCTCCTTTGCTGTTAGGGGAAAAAAAGAGTTCTCAAATTATTATCGAAATATTCAAAACAAATAGCAAACATCAAAATGCAAAATTAAAAAAAAGGAACAAAACACAAAATGAATAAAAAGAACAAAAATCAAAATTGAAAACCCAACATGCAAACGCATAACAAAAAAATTCATAATGCACACACGAATCACAAAAACAATTTACATGATCATTGCTTACCAAGACTTAATTGTGTTTTGACCATCGTATGAATTCCAAACAGCAAACGCTAAATACCAGCCGTCGTTTACGAACAACAAACACTGGGAAACCACAAACGAAAAGGGGGCAAATTGGTTCAACAAACCAAACAGCAAACGACCATGTAAATTGCAAACGCTCAGACAACTTAACCAATGGAAAACATCACAATTTGTGGAGAGGTTTTGGCATTGAAGAAAGGGTGAAGAAATCGATTTCCAGAGATATGGAATTCTAATTTTCGGATTTACAGTAATGGTCAGATTTGGTAACTGTTAGGTCAAACGAAAATGGGGAGAAAAATTAAGGATTTTATTTTGAAGATTTATTTTACCATATTATTGATAGATATACTCGTGACACATTACAATAAAATCTACTGGAAATTAGAATTTATTAGATTGTTTTTTACACATATAATCTTTTATAGGAGGACCTACATCAAATTAGGTCGTTTTGAAAAACTCAGAACTAGAAAAGAGGATTAATTCTCATAAGATCCAATTTGATGGAAACCTAGCACAATTAAACCAAAATGAAAACTTTTAAAAACATCACACACAAAAATATACACCCAGCACATGGTATGGTAGGTTTTAAAAATATTCGTCAACAGCAGGGTTCGAACCTGCGCGGGCGAAGCCCAACAGATTTCAAGTCTGTCTCCTTAACCACTCGGACATATTGACTTAGATGTACGATCACCGTTTGTCTATATATATCTAATGTTAGTTACCTCACTATTGGATCAGATTTTTTACTCATGAAAACCAACATCTGTTTTCAGTTTTTCACTCACAAATACCAACTCTAGCTAAAAAGGAAGAAAGCTACAGAGGTCTGATCAGATTATTATCCTCATTTTACTATTTTATATTCTTTATATATATATATATATATGTACTATTTATATTCGTTGTCTTTTTTCCACACAATGATGATACAATTATTGATAAATATTCGTTTTGTACACTTTTTACTTGTCATATCCTCGATTTTTGGTCCTTGTTCGTCCTAATTTTTAGCTTTATTTGTATATATTATTCCTATCTTGTTTTATTTCATATTTAGATAAAAGAAAACAATTTTGCAGATTCGAAACGATTTTGGAAACAAAACTAAAAATCATGCCAAAAAGAGGTCTATGTTGCTACATGCACCTCAAATGTCGTGATAATGACCAGTGGTGAGGCCAGCAATATTTGGGGGGGTGGGCTTAAAAGTTAAACATATCAGGGTTCGAAGGTTCGGGGCAGAGCCCCTAAAATTTTTTTTGCTATCAAAGAAATTTAAAATAAAAATTTGATATAAAATTTTCCTCCATTTTCAGAAGATAATACCAAAGCGAATTGTGTAAGTTAAATTGCTACAAAAATCTAAAAAACATGAATATGAAGTCAATTATGAAATTTACACAATAGACTTTTAACTAATATTCATTATGAAAATTAAGATGAAAGAAAAGACATCAAACGTTAACTAATCGCCGGTATGCGTTCGATCGACTGTGGGTAGCAATTTAACTGCCACTAGTGCGACTATGCAATAGAACAAAGTTTTTTTTTTCAAAGAACGAGAACGAAGTTAGGAAATAAAAGATGAAGACAAGTCAGACATGAAGGGAGCTTTGAGAAGTGAGGTGACTTTTAATAAGTGAGCTTAAGTGGAGTAAATGTAATTGGGTAGGCTAAAAAATTGAAAAAAAAAGGTATTATCTACATATGAGTGTTCTAAAAATCGGCCAAGGGGGAGGCGGTCCCATACCTTCACGATTTTAGTGTAAATATTTGAAAAATCGGTTTTTTGTCTGTGAGGCGGTCTGAGGCGGTCCGAGACGGTCTGAGACGGTCAATCCTTTAAGGCGGGTCAAACTCGGAGGCAAAAATCGGTCATAAATCGTTTTTTTTTAATTCAAAATAAAAGTTGGGATTTTAATAAAAAAAATATGAGTTTATGTTTTATTTTGTTATATTAATTGTTATTGTTAAAGAATTAATAATTGTTATTGTTATTGTCTAAAAATTGCCTTTTTATTTATATTTTATAAGGATATTTATGTATTATGATCTTACTATTATTAAACTTTTATTATGTTATTAGGATATTGTTGGCCGAAAACCTACACGCAAGTGCACGTATCGTACAAGTAATATAGTGGACTAAAAGTCCGGATATCGAACCCACAGGGAATATTTAATTATCTAATCCTAGACGCTAAATTCTACCAATTGTTATCAAGCCCACCCTACACAGTCGAAAGATGATTAATAAGCTAAATTAAACTAAAACAATTAAAAAGACAAAAAAAACAAGAAAGCAATTAAAACGAAGATTTAATCAATGAAAACAAGCCTATGATTTTATTCTTCCCCCTATGTGATTATTACTCCCCCAATTCCTTCAATTATGCAAGCAATTAACCCGGATTATTAACCTGAGATGCTAAAATAATCATAACCCGCTTCCGCGTGTATTACAATTCTAATCCTCTAGATTCAATTACTATATTCCTATGCAATTAATTCTAGAACACAACATTAAACACAAATCTCAATAATGGCTACCTAAGATATTAACTATATTCCTATGTTAATACCACAAAGGCTCTTCTACCACAGTTCTAATTATTCACCCGATCTTCCGATTCATGCGATTAACAATAACATAAAAGCACATAAGGTGATCAAATTCATGCACTTAATAAAACTAGTAGAAGAAATAATCCGGAATTAAAACTTGCATAAAATCATAGAATTGGGTTCATAAATCCCACATAGGGTTCCAAATAAAATCCTAGAAATAAGAAAATTAGCTACTCATGATTAAAGGAAAAACACAAATAAAATAAATCATAAACGATAAATCTATGCTTGGAGTCTTTGAATTCTTCGTCTTCGTTATTGCTTTGTTGCTCTTGAAATTGCGTAGAAAAAGATCCCCAATTGTGTGCTTGGCTTGGTCTTATATAGGGTGAAGAACTTGGGGAAGAAGGCAGTTTCCTTGTGCAATTAAAATCCCTTTACTGCACAACTTCGGAGTCTCGGACGGGGGTCCGAGAATTTGAACTAAAACTCGGACGGGGGTCCGAGCTTTAAATCTTCAGAATTTTGATTTTTTCACTTTTGGCCCATATTTTCTCCAAAATTGCAGTTTTGACCCCATACTTTTCCAATTCTTCAATTTGTACCTAAAATACAATAAATCAACTTTTTAAGCACCAATTATCGTTAAAACACACCAAAAGCTCAAATAAAAAGGTACGATAAAGTGTAAAAATATACACTTAACAGATATATACATGATGGACATATAACTATGTTTTAAATATCTTTTTATATATGTTTTGAGTATTTATAAATAATTTCTAGAAATATATTATATTAAATTTTAAAAACTTATTTATTTCCGATTTATTACCGATTAATCACCACCGCACCGATTAATCATGAGTCGCTTCCTGACCGCCTCCGATCCGATTACCGCTTTTGGGCCAATGTCGCAACAAATGAACTTCGACAAAGTGATGGATTTTTGGGCAATGTCGCGACATGAAAGAAATTATCGCGACATACGAGCCGAGTAAGGCGACTACTTTAAGAAATTTTATCAGTTAAGTGGCCTATATCTATATTTTGACATGGCCACGGGCCGGTTCAAACCGGTTCACGGTTCACATTTTCGGGAACCGGAACCGGCCCGTAGTATGGACAGTTCAGCGGGCCGGGAAATTTTGAATTTTTTTTGTTTTGTTTTTTTTTTTTTTTTGAAATATTTGATGAACAAGTAAATTAAAAGAAGTACTTTTAAATAGAAAAGGGAAAATAAATGAAAACATTGAAAAGTCAATTTAGAAGCACAAGTTTGAAATATTTGATGAATAAGTAAATTATAGGAAAAATTGGGGTGTGAGGGTATTTATAGGAAAAATTGGGGGGCAAAAAAAATTCAAAAAAAAGCAAAATTGGGGTGTGAGGGTATTTATAGGAAAAATTGGGGGGGAAAAAAAATTCAAAAAAAAAGTAAATAACGGCCAGTTCGGGCCGGTTCACTAGCCGTTATTTGCTTTTTTTTTTTTTAATTTTTTTTTTTTAAATCCGGGTGAACCGCCGGGCTGGCCCGGCGGTTCACGGTTCACCATTTCTCAGAACCGGGCCCGTCCCGGGTAGGACGGGCCGGTTCACGGGTCCAGGCCGGTTCACTCGGTCAACGGGCCGGTTTGGGCAGTCAACGGGCCGGTTCGGGCCGGTTCCGGGCCCAAAACCGGCCCGTGGCCGTGTCTATCTATATTCATCTAACAAAATGGATTTCCACCTATATAAGTTTCAAATAAGGGGTGTCTAGCCAATTATCTCACTTAATTACCAAATCGATATCCAAATAGTTGTTGACGAAAGCGTTTCGACATATTGTTGTTCAACGTGGACTTACTTTTTAAATAAAGAAATAAAAAAAAATGGATTGGAAGTGGAAATAGGAATTAGCAAGCGCGAGGCGGACACTGAACGCCCACGCGACGCCATAGTGCAGAAGTTACCGAGGGTTTGTAGAGAGGTACAAAAAAATTCGCTGAAGTAGATATCCAATTCATGATTGTCTGCAATCCAGCTTGCACGGAGGAGCTCCACCGCCACGCCGCCAGCAAGGAGAACTTGATAAAAACGTCGAGCTCGTTTTCAGAGAAGTTGTTGATTGGCTATTGACTGGAGCTGACCGCGCCGCAATCTCACTTGCAAAGTGAGAAAGTGAGAGAGGGAGAGAGGAAGAGGAGTCATCTCATAGCGGCGTCTGGTATTGGATGGTGGTCAGTATTTAATTAATAAATAATTAATTGGTACCAATGGGCAATGTATTAATTTATCTTTAAATTTATAACTTTGAGCGACACTATAGTATAAAATGTAGGATAAATAGTATTTTGCCACATGTACGTTGCCCGTTTTTGAACATTGTCACCTAAACAAAAAATAAGTTGCACGGGCACGCTTAAACTCGGTCTTTCGAGTCACTTAACCAACTATGTCGAATTTTCAGGCGAATATTCCAGCGCGCCAGGCACATGGCTACGTCCATGGGTTTTCTTGTCTTCACATCTTAGGATATCATATGTGGGTGAAATTAAAAGTTCTAAGGAGTCAATTGAACTTAACTAAAACTTAAGGACGGAAACTTAATTTGAAACTTTCCTAGACTAGAAATTGATTGTAATGAAGCTTGGGTTCTTCTTCTTGTCTTCTATGGGAGTTTCTGCCCTACTAATTTTTTCTTTGAACTAACAGTTGCTTTGGAGAAAATTGAAGCCTTAATAAAGAAGGGTAACCTCTGCTCTTATGCAACAAAATTTTTCGAGACAAATAGAAATGGCCTTTTGGAATAAGAGAAAGAAAGAAGGGGCCCGACGGCGGGAGGCCATAAGCGGTGAGGCGGCTACGGCAGAGCAAAGATAAAAAAATCAATCATTCTACGACTAGAAGAAGAGAAGTTTGGTTTTTGTTGGGCGAAAACCTACACGCAAGTGCACGTATCGTACAAGTAATATAGTGGACTAAAAGTCCGGATATCGAACCCACAAGGAATATTTAATTATCTAATCCTAGACGCTAAATTCTACCAATTGTTATCAAGCCCACCCTACACAGTCGACTTTAGAGAGAATTAACTAAATTAAAAAGCAAGCAAAAACAAGAAAGCAATTAAAACGAAGATTTATCAGAGTAAACGAGCCTAGGATTTTTTTCTTCCCCATATGTGATTATTATTCCCCCAATTCCTTCAATTATGCAAGCAATTAACCCGGATTATTAACCTGAGATGCTAAAATAATCATAACCCGCTTCCGCGTGTATTACGATTCTAATACTCTAGATTCAATTACTATATTCCTATGCAATTAATTCTAGAACACAGCATTAAACACAAATCTCAATAATGGCTACCTAAGAGATTAACTATATTCCTATGTTAATACCACAAAGGCTGTTCTACCACAGTTCTAATTATTAACCCGATCTTCTGATTCATGCGATTAACAATAACATAAAAGCACATAAGTTGATCAAGTTCATGCACTTAATAAAACAAGTAGAAGAAATAATCCGGAATTAAAACTTGCATAAAATCATAGAATTGGGTTCATAAATCCCACATAGGGTTCCAAATAAAATCCTAGAAATAAAAACTTAGCTACTCGTGATTCTTATGACAAAGAAAATAAAATAAATAAATTAAATAAGAAAAACTATGCTTGAGTCTTCGTTGATCTTCGTTCCTTGCTTTTTGTGGTGTATAATTTCGTGCTTATGGTGTAGGGACTTGTTGCTTTTATAGGCTTTTCTTGATAAGGAAGTAGTAGAAACCTAATAGGAATCTATTTCCGCCACTTTTCTCCACCAGGATTTGTTCTTCGATTTTCGCCATGTTGGAGTCCGAATTTCGGAATGTTGCGTAAATAAGAGTTGTAGCCCTTGAAATTAGCTTTCCAATGCCGCCAAAATCAGCTGATTTGGAGTTCTTATGAGAGAGATATGCTCGAAATGGTGGACACTGCCAAAGCTGTGGCGGGATTCCTTCTTCCAATTCGATTTATTTCCTTATTTGCAACTTTTTCCTTTCCTTTTGATCTTTTTTCCTTCATGGACACCTAATTCTCTTTTTCACCTATAAAACACAAAATCAATCAATTAAAAGCACAAATATAATTAAATCTAAACAAAAGATCCACGTAAAGTAAACGTATTGAGCGTAAAATTTACACTCAACACACCCCCAAACTTGAACTTTTGCTTGTCCTCAAGCAAAATCTAATCGTAAGCAAATAACTCAACTACTGCATCTCATCACATAGATCAATGATCAACTTCACGTTTTCAGAACTTGGAATTATAATGACAATTCTTAGGCATTTCTCAAGCTCAAAATTCAACAACACTTAGTCACTCACCATTACCAAAAACCACAATTCATACAATTGCTTCAAGCATCCAATATTTGCAAATTAAAGATAGAAAGAATTTATATTTACATGCATATGCTTGACTCCAAATATTCACCAAATTATTCTACTCTACTAATATCGAACATTAAGCTATTGGGATCATTGGGGCTTTGTGGCTTTCAATTGTTAGGCTCTTTGGTTCGAGGTAGGAAATATGGGTATGTGTGGCTATTCTTCTTGAATTTAGGTGATTACGCCAAAATTTGAAAGATAGGCGTTTGAAACAATGAATTCACCTCTACGGACTTTAATAAACTCGATTCTCAAAAGTTCAAAAGTCTCCACTTTTGCTTTTGAGGCAATGGATCGAGCTTTCAAAAACATTCAACAACTAGTCCTTATATCTTCCTTCTAGTCTCTTCTTCTTCTCTTTTTCTCTTTTTTTTTTTTTTTTTTTCGAAGAAGAAGAAGGACCTTATAAAAAATTTTCGACCGAACTCCAAGGGGTAATTTTCAAGAATCTCCACCAATTCTACCTCACACATTGGCTAAAAGAAAGAACACCTTTTCTCCGAGGCTCAAATCAAGGTTCTAAGGATAATTTCGATAAAAAGGTCGGCTTGAAAGGCTCAAACGGTTCAAAGAAGGCCCAAATCATATCCCAAATCACTCAATACTCAATACTTCGTATCATAAATTTCCTAAGGTGAGTTCTAAAACCGAACATAGCATGATCTAGCACAAATTAATTCCAAATTTAAGATACAAAACATTCAACCAAAGCAATGCACAAAGTGTGATTCCTAGCAATAATTCGCTTCTAAGTCCCGTTGAATCGAAAGCTAAACAAACATCAAATCCTTATCACACAAAACAAGCAAACTCATCATCAAACATTGATCATCTCTCATCATCATAAATCATCGATGCATTCGACTCAAGCAAATTTTTTTTTTTTATATTCCGGAAAAACGATAAAAACAATAAAAACAAATAAAACCTAATGCATGCAAACTAAAACAAATAAGCACAAAAACATGTTTTTCACCCCCAAACTTAAAATTTTCGTTGCCCGCAACGAAATTAGCACAAAGTTTAAGGATAGAAAACACCTGATTTAGTCGGAATCGTCGTCATCGGGGTTTGAGAATTGGCGGGAAGGCAAAACGAATTTTTTTTTTAATTTTTTTTTTTTTTTTCTGGTTGTGGGACGGCCGTCCCACATTTTAGGCCATTTTTCGGACGGCCGTCCCACAGACAGAGCTGCAGAATGCGGCCTTCTGTTTCCCGGACGGCCGTCTGGGATTTTGCTTGCGATTTCGGACGGCCGTCTGGACCCCGTGACCATGTTTTCGACCCTGAAAATTAAAATTCAAATAAATTAATTAGAATGCATGCCTATAATAATAAAAACGAAACGAAAAATATAAAGAAAACTACGAAAAACAATAAAGCTCGGGTTGCCTCCCAAGAAGCGCTAAGTTTTAAGTCTTCAGCCAGACTTTTCTTCTTAAAATTGTTATGTCCAATCCAACGCCTTGTAGATTGCGCATCCATCCGTGAGCTCTTTCACTTCAATTGCAACCGATACAGGGATAGGATTGCAATATGTCAGGGTCCACCTTAGCTTGTAGTCTTTCTTAGTTGTAATCAATCGGTACGAAGCCAAGTTGGGATCTTCATCACCCGCTCCCTCAAATTGGTGCACAAAAACCTCACGTCCGCGTATAACCTCCACTTCAAACACATTCGCCTTCTTTTCAACCTCTATTGATGCCTTCAAAGCCTCGTCATGAACAACGATAATATTCTCAATTTGAGTATTTGTACTAACCACATCCATCTCCTTCTTCTCTTGTTCCGATACATCTTTGGAGTTTAGCTCGATTGCATTGTCATATTCATCATCCTTAAGCGTCTTCGTAAGTTCCTTTTCCTTCTCATCGACAATATTTTCTAGGTCTAAAGGATTTTTCTCACTACAAATTTCAAACGGATTTTCTTTGTTGCAACCATTCTCGATATCGTCTGAAATATTTTCAAGAGACCTTTGGCGCTTGAATTCTTCCAACTGTAACTCCTGTCTTCGGATAGATGCTTGAGTGGATTTCATAAATTCTTCAAGGACGGAGTTCAAATAACACTCCTGAACAGTGGGTTCTCGTGGAGTGTTGGTGTATGTGTTCCAATAACCGCCGTTGGTATTATCAATGAAATTATTCGCCTTCGGTGCATACCAACATTGGTTAGTGTAATGATCTCCACCACATATTGAACAAAGTGACGGCATATCATAGGTATTTTGGAGGTATTCGCCAGACGGAAGCCATTCATATCCCGTTTGAGGTGCGCGAAAATTGTAACCTAACATGTAACCAAAGAAAAAAAAATATATTAAAAAAAATTAATTTGGGTGAATCGTGAAAATTGTTCAAATTTAGAGCTAGAATAAAATAAATAATTAAAATATTCCCCGGCAACGGCGCCAAAAACTTGTTGGGCGAAAACCTACACGCAAGTGCACGTATCGTACAAGTAATATAGTGGACTAAAAGTCCGGATATCGAACCCACAGGGAATATTTAATTATCTAATCCTAGACGCTAAATTCTACCAATTGTTATCAAGCCCACCCTACACAGTCGACTTTAGAGAGAATTAACTAAATTAAAAAGCAAGCAAAAACAAGAAAGCAATTAAAACGAAGATTTATCAGAGTAAACGAGCCTAGGATTTTATTCTTCCCCCTATGTGATTATTATTCCCCCAATTCCTTCAATTATGCAAGCAATTAACCCGGATTATTAACTTGAGATGCTAAAATAATCATAACCCGCTTCCGCGTGTATTACGATTCTAATACTCTAGATTCAATTACTATATTCCTATGCAATTAATTCTAGAACACAACATTAAGCACAAATCTCAATAATGGCTACCTAAGAGATTAACTATATTCCTATGTTAATACCACAAAGGCTCTTCTACCACAGTTCTAATTATTAACCCGATCTTCTGATTCATGCGATTAACAATAACATAAAAGCACATAAGTTGATCAAGTTCATGCACTTAATAAAACAAGTAGAAGAAATAATCCGGAATAAAAACTTGCATAAAATCATAGAATTGGGTTCATAAATCCCACATTGGGTTCCAAATAAAATCCTAGAAATAAAAACTTAGCTACTCGTGATTCTTATGACAAAGAAAATAAAATAAATAAATTAAATAAGAAAAACTATGCTTGAGTCTTCGTTGATCTTCGTTCCTCGCTTTTTGTGGTGTATAATTTCGTGCTTATGGTGTAGGGACTTGTTGCTTTTATAGGCTTTTCTTGATAAGGAAGTAGTAGAAACCTAATAGGAATCTATTTCCGCCACTTTTCTCCACCAGGATTTGTTCTTCAATTTTCGCCATGTTGGAGTCCGAATTTCGGAATGTTACGTAAATAAGAGTTGTAGCCCTTGAAATTAGCTTTCCAATGCCGCCAAAATCAGCTGATTTGAAGTTCGTATGAGAGAGATATGCTTGAAATGGTGGACACTGCCAAAGCTGTGGCGGGATTCCTTCTTCCAATTCGATTTATTTCCTTATTTGCAACTTTTTCCTTTCTTTTTGATCTTTTTTCCTTCATGGACACCTAATTCTCTTTTTCACCTATAAAACACAAAATCAATCAATTAAAAGCACAAATATAATTAAATCTAAACAAAAGATCCACGTAAAGTAAACGTATTGAGCGTAAAATTTACACTCAACAGTTTTCACCACAGCATGACTACATGAATGGTTTTGAGTTTTGACTGATGAATTTCTTTACCCCTTCCATTTTATGAATCCTCATTTAAAAATTTCAACATCGATCTTTTTTTTACCAAGACCACTTTTTGAGAAAAATCCATTTCAATTCTCCTGTTTTCATTCTAATTTCGCATGGAAATTAATCGCAACCCTTAAAGAATTACGTCCGAGTACAAAAACTTAAACCCAATATGAAACGTCAAGATTTTTTTTTTTTAAACCACTCAAAACTTAAAAACCGGAGAAAAGCCTCATGCAATGCAAGAACATAGCACAAGATTAGCAATAGATAAGACGAACTAATCTGCAGGTGTGAGCAACAATTTCTTCACAACAGAAAATTACTCACACTCATCATCAATACAATTATTTTCTCTAAAATGACGAAGCAGAGATTGGGATGTGCAACTAGAGAAACGTTAAAAATGACTGACTGAGAAAGATTGAAAATGAAAATGAACAAGAAACAAGTATTATGAGAAGAAAATGAAGGAAAAAGGATAAGAAAATCAAGGAAGAAGAAGATGATGATGTTGGTTTATGTGTGCAAGAGACAAGAAATAAAAATGAAAAAAATAGAAATTAGGCTTACAAGTTAGTTTGAATTGAAAAGACGAAAAAACTCATGGACGTAGCCATGTGCCTCGCACGTGCGATGGAATATTCGAATATTCGCCTGAAAATTCAACGTAGGTGGTTAAGTGTCTCGAAATAATTAGTTTGTGCGTGCCAGTGTAATTTTGTTTTTGTTAAAGTGGCTATGTGCAAAAACTAGCAAAGTACAGTTGGTAAAGTGCTATGTACCCTAAAATAAATGCATTTTGTTATAGTGAAAATTCAACGAATTGGATTGAAATTTAAAACAAATTGAATTAAATTTTTGAAAATACGACCTAAAGAAGAAATTATAAATAAAAACAAGTGCCAAAATCATAAGTTTCCAGATCAAAATTTCCATTTTCCTGTCACCTATAATATAAAAAAAGTACATAATAATATTGATGTTCAAAGTGTTCTTTTTTTAAGATAAAATTTTCGAAAATGGTTTTGTAAATTAAAATTGAATATTAATTCGGAGTATAATAAGTATTCATAAGGGTGGGTTTGATAGGGCAATCATACTAATCAATTACACCATTGAAATTCATTATTCTCTTACCAATTTTTTTTTTGGTAAGGTACGGTATGGTACTGTTAATTATCAATTTACGTTGACTGGTGACATTGTTTATATAATTTTTGTAAAGAAATTCAAGGCAAAAGCGTGTTTTTTAATGTCAAAACAAAAAAGAAAAAAAGGGGCATATTCATGTTTAAAATACACAGAATCCAAGTACTTATGGGCCTATGGGATAAATATTATTTGTTGGACAATTTGGATTCAAACCCAACTTTAATAAAATATTTAAGTGAGTTCTGTTTCTAGAAAATGGAAATATAGTTTAAATTCACGATCTATGTTTCGAGTAGATGAATCTAATGTAGTTAATCTCAAAATTAATTTTGGATGGATGAAAAATTAATGCATACAGATACTTAAATAAGATTAATTTATGGGAAATTGGAAGGTGAAAAGTCACTATCTACATTGAAAAAATAGCCTTAATGAGAACACTTTAAATAGTGGACAGTGGATTGCTAATAGAATAATTAAGAAAGTGTGAACTTAAGTGCTAAGCCCCACACATGCCTCCGCTGCCCGCCCGGGCCAAGCCCGTGCCCCAAGTTGGGCCCAGTTTAAACCCAAAATAAATTAATTTTTGAGGGCATAATTAGTTAATCTAAATTTAATATTTTTAGCAAATCGGAGAGCGACATGTGTCCTTAGGTGACATCATCGTCTAGTCTGCAGACATGACTGTCCATGCAAACGCCAGGTGGAGCTTGGTCCCTGCAAAATGATAACATACATTTTTCAGTCCCCTTTCTTTCCTAAGTTGTGTTTTTTGGACTTAAGTTTTTCAATTCTATTAATAGAGCCCCTGCAGAATTCAAAATCATTTTTCGAATTCTAAGCATTCTCTGCATACAAGCATATTGTTCATCTCTTTCTTCCTGTATAGAGAATCCAAAGCTCACTTTTTGTTCGTTGTAATTCGACTTTCGTTGTACTGCACAATTCGAAACTCTTAAGTCGTTGTATCTTGACGACAATTGGCTAAGAACATAAGAACGTTCACGGGTCAATCTTGTCTTGCGGAAAAATAATCCAATTCTTGTCTCGACTTCTGTTTCCGTCCAAAATTTCTGTTTAAAATTCATTTCGAAATATACCAAAAAAATAACATTCTTAATATATGTTATTAGTAATTTACCCTCTACGATGCACGGGCTGTTTGAATATAACAGAAAATATGGTATATTTACAAATAGAAATGAATTATGTGTATCTCTAAACCTTAAATTTCAAATTATTCCAAATGTGTATAGAGTATAAACTAATAGTTGTAAATATTTTTTACATTAGTAAAATAATGATCTATATATCTTGTAATATTTAAGTATATCCGCCTTATTTTCTACTATTTTTTTGTTTTTTTTTTTGTTTTCGTTCTCCAGTCACTACAAAATTTTGACAAAATAATTACTTTAAAATTTTCTATAAATATGAGACCTTTTGTATTATATGCCTATTCGTCCATTTTGAAATACGACAAGTAAAATATATATCAAATTTATAGTTTCACCTATATATATTGGTGCCTATAATAAATAGATCAAGTAGAGAAAAAAAAAAGAGTGCTTCTTAGAAAAATATAACATTTAAAAAATTTATAGAGAAAAAATAAATACAAAGATGTCATTTAAAGAAAGTGGAACAAAAAAAAAAATGTAAGACCTTTCCATTGAGTCAAGAAATAAAATTTCACGAGGAAAAGAGATAAGAAAGAAAACATAAATTATTACAAATATAGTAGAAAAAAATAAACAAAAATAATTATAAAGATGCACTTAGGTTGCCCCAGAGTTACCCAAGTATTAGTTACTTTTGAATATAATAATTAACATACCTAACATAAAATATTTTTAAACTAAATTATAACATAAAAAATTTTAAGATAAATTATATCATCTTTGACGGAATCATTCAAATTATTTTTGACATACCTGAAAATTTTTACAAATTTGAACTACTATATTCATTGTCCATACAAAATATATTAATAATTAAAATGTGTATATATACTGTAGAAAATTTGGCACAATAAACATTGGTAGAAATAATTTGATAAATAATTTGTATGGTGAACTGTAGGGCAATCGGTTGGATAAAAAATTATTCAACCCTAGGAACTTTCGGAATTCGGAAAGAAAAATTTTTGTCCTAAAATTGGAAATATCGAAATCGACAGGACTCAAAAATTTGGTTCGAATTTCCCCAACCTAACTTTTACCATCTACGTACATATATATAATGAATAACAATAATAGTCCACTCAAATCGCATTATCCACCATTTGTATAGCATATCTAATAATCCAGAAGAACTTAATCAAAATTCATGTCCAAGAAATTGTGCAATACAAATTCATATTCTATAAAATTTACAAAATCATCACTTTCACGTCTAAAATAAGCTATATTAGCTCATACTATACGCTCCACTTTTGGATGAAAATTCGGCGGCCCTCCCGAGTTTAGGGCCCCATCATTTGGTCCTTTATGAACTACCCAATCATCCAACGGTTCGATTTCATCGGGTCCCATATACCCCACCTTACCAGATTCAAAATTCTGCAGTTGCATATTATATTCAACAAAAACAGCATGAGCTAACCTCTTCTTTTCTCTTCGACTTATTCTCGTATCAAGAAGTTTCTCCACCGAAACCCTCTTTAGCTGAAATTTCGATGCACCCGCACATGTTTGGCTCAATATTCGAAGCGCCAACTTTTGTAGCTCCGGACATTCACCTCCATATTTCAACCACCATTTTGCTGCAATTTTAAAATTAAAAATGATAAATAAATAAAATCAAGAATTAACCATGCTAAATGTCGTTTATATTTTATGATTTCGTTTTCGATTTGAAATGTGATTTTGACCTTTTTTCACCCTTTAAGTTGGCTTTCTAATCCAACTTAAACTAACTAGATTGAGATTGCATGTCGGGTGTATGTCGAGTGAATGTCGGGTGCATGTCGGGTGAATGCCGGGTGCATGTTGGGTGCATGTTGAGTGAATGTCGAGTGCATGTTGAGTGCATGTCGAGAAAATGTTGGGTGCGTGTCGGGTGCATGTCAAGTGAGAGAGATATGCATGCATGAATGAAAGTTCAAAGTCAAAACGGTATAAATAAAAGCGAAATGACATTTTTAGTTAAACAATTGTAATATATGTATTTATATATATTAAAACAAAATTAATCGAACCTGGAGAAGTATTTGATCTCTGGTCCTCCGCGCATCCCAAGCCAAACGCGCCCTTAGCATTCTGGTACGTCTCGATCTGCATTGTGACCCGATCCTGGACCCGCGGATCCCAGGTAGTCCGTACAACACAGCACAACAAACTAGTTGCAACTTCAGGGTTGATAAACCTATCACTTGTGTAGAAAAGATTGGGGTTCAAATAGTAACCCGCCGCGTGAATCGGGGTGAATAGTACTCCACTCCAAATCTCATCTATCACTTTCCAGAATCTCGTGTATTGTGCATTATTCGTTTTGAGCCCTTGTTTAATAGTCTCCTTCGCTTGATCCATCGTTTCGTATATATATCCCATCTGCTCCTTATTACTAATGCCTGTCATCCATTGTATTACGCGCACGAGAGGTATAGCTGCTTTGAGCACATCCAATGCCCCTTTCCAAAAAGATTCATCACTCACCAAATCATATACTTCATCCCAACCCTTGTTTGCCAAAAAAATGGGAGACCGAAACATTTTGGTCAATATTTTTTTCTCCAAGACGATATTCTCGAGGGTTAAGAAAGGCTGCATTGACTTGATCTTCGAACACTGCTGAAACAAATCACGACCGTCCGTTTTCTCCTTGAGATACTTGAGCGCGTTAGGTTTTCCGTAAATAAATCTCGTAAATATTTTTGCCTTCTCGAGAATTTCTTTGATGACGTCGATTTCCAACAATTTCTCCAGCATGAGTTGCATGCAGAAAGACCCACTCACCGACCAAAATATTTGTCGGTATTTCTCCGACAATTCCTTCGCCACTTCCTTGGTAAAAATAGAATTCGAAGATGTAATAACTTGAACCACATTCTCAACCCCAACTTCACTCAACACTTTGTCGAATAGCATTTTCATTTTGTCAATTTTTCCAGTATAATCGGAAATATCGTATGTGCTGAGATAAACGGTTCCTCTCGGGGAGTCAACTAAAACATTGACGAAATCCCTTCCCGTTTCACCCTTCCATTCATCGAGCAAGATAGTGCAACCTGTGTGCGCCCATGAATTTCTAGCCTCGTCGATATATTTAGTCACTTCTTTTAATGCATCTTGAAATAACGGCCCTTTTAGCTCCTCGAGTGTGGGGATGTGGCACTTTCTGGGACCCATCATGTTATGGAAACTTGGGGAACTTACTGAATTGAAATCGAGCCCGTTTTCGAAGAAGAATCTTGCAATATCCTCTTTGGTTTTCTTTATCGATGGATCAACTTCTGTGGTGGAATTTTGTTGATGATTATTATTATCACGTTGGTTTGAGATGGAAGATGATTCGATCCCGACGTTGTTTTCGGATGATCTATTTGTTTGATTGAGCACTGTCTTGACCTTATAAGTTGTTCTTGTGTCAGGGATTAAATCGTTCCTCTTCATTTTGGACAGGGAAATTGGATTGTGTGTATGTAGCTCAGATATGCCTGTAATATAATACAAGAACACTAGTCAAAATCAATACATAAATATATATTCGAATTTCAAGACAACATAATAAGATTAGTTAAGATAAAATTAAGTACACTAATAAAAACGCATCAATATTATTATTTGACTATGAGGACAAGATAAGCTATGATAAAATAATATTTATGGATTTAGCTACTCTGAAAATTATTTAGTTAATATTTAGTGAATCATAGATAATCTCTCCAACCAAACGAGAACTTAATTATATAACTAATTTTAATGGCAAAAGAGTATTATGGCAACATCCTTACCGAGTAGGTAGATATGTTATTTACTTCATCTGCAAAAAAATTCTCCTAACTTGATTTTCCTAGTTCATCTCTCTATACAAAAAAACGAAAAATGAAAGCTATCATATAAGACGAAAAGAGAACGGCGATTTAAAAAAAAAATACTAAGTATTATATTTTTTTTACAGTAAGTAACTAATTTTGAAATTAGAGTAGAAAAATATTCAAAATATTTCGCCAGCCGTTTAATTTTTTTAAATGTCGTTTAATGTATATGCAATAATCATAATAAAAGACATTCATTCTAATAGAAAATCCCCAAACTACCAATTACACATTAACAAATGATCTTTTTTTCTCCACGTAAATCCTCATAAATGATAAATGACAAAATATATAAAATGAAAATAACTCAGCCTTGAAAGTCTAAGGTGACAACTGACACGTAATATGGAAAAATGTTTTATGGCTAAAGAGAATTAAAAAGAAAACAAAGTAAGTCTTACAACTCCAATAAATCTTATTCCAACAATCTCTTTAAAAAGGGAAAAAAGGTCCGAAAATGCAGAAAATATAAATTTAGGGGCAAAAAGACAAATTCCAAAAATATATCGTTATTTTGAAGACAAATCTTAAACTTGTGGGACTAATTTGCAAAATCGAAACCCTAGTAGGTTTTCATTCTCGAAAACTCGCCGCTTCGAAAACTAATTAAAAGTATCCGCCGCTTTGAAACATAAAAGTATCCGCCGCACAACTATTTGCCATTTCCGCCACCACCAAAAATACACACACATTTCCAATCTAAAACATTTAAGATCGGAAATTTTCATTCCATCAACTATAACGGAATTCCGGCGAACCACGATCACATATAAATAATGCATTCCAAATTTAAATTCCCCTAGATTGTAAATGTAAAAAAATAATAATAAAAACAAATCTAGTTCCATTTCAATCGAACATTTATCATCACGAAAACCCTACACTGGTTGGGCGATACCATATCGGTCGTCTCGGAGGTCAATTAAACATAAAATTACCTTAAAATCTCATGAAAAACACCTAAAAAAGAATGTAATAATTTCTTGAAAATTGAAAAGGAAAAATAAAAGTCTAAAAATCAAAGAGAAACCTCAAAAACCCTTGAAAAAGGGGGAAATACTTGGGTGATTTTCTTACAAACCAGAAACAAAAATAAACATCTTCCTCAAAAAAAATCAAATGTACAACTTGAACACACGAATAATGACCCAAGACAAATCAAAGGAAAAACAGTCAACAAGAAACGATAAATGAGATGTAAAAAAGTTTAAAAAGAAAGCTTACCGTCTAATTTAACCTTCGCATGCAAAAGTGCAACCGCTCTTTCTTATGCTTTTGGAATGTAATAATGAGAATAATGAGAGAAATTTTCTAGTTAAATAATAATGTGTAAGGCCAAGGATCAGACATTATTAATGAGATACGTACTATCCACGCAGGCGAATCCATCTGACGCGTGGGTGCTCAGTTGTTCCTTTTTCGTGTATGAAATGATCGGGTCGGGTTATGAACCACCCGGTTTGATTTACGGGTTTGAATTATCCGGTCATAGTTCAAACAAATTTTCCAAACATGCACGTGACAATTTTTAGATTTTCCAATTTCAACTTTGGATTTTATTTTTTTATTTTTGGTTACAAAAAAAGGCCATTACAAATAAGCATAATTTGAACCTCTAAATCTCTTTTATAAAAAAGTCTAGAAAAAGTCTAGAAGTATGTACAAAACTTTAATACCGCCTCACATATTATTATACTCTAATTTCATCCATTTAACCATAATTTGACCCTAATTTCACCAATTATTTATTTTGACCCCTGGCTCAATTTTGACTCTAATTTTGTCCGTCGCCGCCGTTGACCGCCTGTTAGCCACCGTTGCCCGCCAATTGGCGTTGACTTTATTTTAATATTTGTGACTTTTTTTCTTTATGCCTTTTTTTTTCAACAGCTGTTAACGTCGGTCTCCGGCGACTTTGACTTTTTTCTTTCGTTTTTCAAAGTATTTTTGGCACTGGTAAAAGCAATAATATTGTTTAACACAGTAATATTGCTATATTTCAATCTAGTATAATAATATTAACACAACAAAATCACTTTGTTACAGTTTAAATTAATGTGTAATAAAGTAATATTAGTATATTGACCGGTGAACAAAGACAAAAAATAAAATAAAAAGCTAAAACAATTAATATTGTTGTAGTTGACTATACTATTAGAGCTCTTTTGGTTGGATGATTTGGATAGATACAAAGGGATATCTTTATATATAAAAGAAAGGTTTTGCCGCGAAATCCTAATCCTATTTTTTTGAAATATTTGTAACCCTAGGGTTATTTTCGGTAAATTGGACATTGTATACTAGAAATAGAAAACTGCCTTGCACGATTTATCCGTTCTAAAAATTCGAAAAACTCACGAGATAACCACCCACGCTCTCATTGATTTAAAAACTTCTGCTATAACCCTTTCGAGCTCTTCTTTCCCACGATTTGTAAGTCGCACAATCCATCTCAAGAAACCGTTGGCATCTTCATCTCCTCAACGTTGTTAACTTGCGCTACTACTTTATGTATGAACTGCTTTTATTTCGGCCTATCCTGTCTCTCCATCTCTTTTTTTGCATGTCTTAGCTATTTTCAGTTCTTTATTTCAAAATCAATTTATTTGCACTGCCTGCTTTGTTCTGATTTATGAAAAACCGAAAGAGTTTGAAGATAAGAGACTCCCAATATGGTAATCTCATGTGATAAATCTAGTTTATGCCCATTATTCTGCTCTATTTTGAATGCGAATATTGTTTGGCGTCATAGAAATATTTGTTGTAGTACTATTGAAAAATCAATATTTTCTTGGTTACTTCAATATCCATACTTGGAGGTGCTGAAATAATTTTTCACATATCTCAATTTTTGGGGGTTAAAATGAATTCACTGAGATTCTATTTTTCAAATAGAACATAACGAAAATATTGATATGGATTTGATGAAATTTGCCTTACTGTTGCAGGATATGATGTTTACATTTGTTGAAGAGAAAGTGGTGCATCCTTTTGGCTCAAATATGCATTCTTTTGATATGTACTTACAAAAGAAGGAAATGAGAATTTTCTATAAATAGAACTAATAATATGCTTAGCAGTACTTATCATTCGTTCCTCTTTTGAGATGGTGTTTTGAAGTTACGACTATTTACTTCTTTTGAAATAATGTTGTCTATGAATATGTTGGTGATAGCGTTTGCATATCACGTAGTTTAAAAAAATAGAGAAAACCTAGTTGAAATTTCATTCTTTCGTTTCAAAAGTCGTTTGTTATTATCATCACAGTTTTTTCCGTATACTTCAAATACATCTTCCTAATATTTTTTTTTCTGAATAGGTATTGCTCTTTCTTTTGGACAGAAAATAAATTCAGTTAGAATCAACAATAATAGCCTGATGAGTTATGACTTGTATTACCATCTAATATTTTTGTACTTTTTATGTTTCCACTCTTATGTTGTTGCGTTTCATGACCACCTTAATTTTTCGATCTTTTATAATACAATAAAATTAGAGTTATAATTATTAAGATCATTTTCCACTTATCTTGCATTTTTATTTCATCTTCCCTAAGTGATAATAATAGATATGGTTGCCAGGATCTCAACTCTGTGTATTATTGTAGTAATACTTTCGAAGAACTTTAGCCAAAAGTTGGACCTAACGTTGCTAGGTAATTGTAGATGTTAACAATTAACAATGTATGTTAATAATAATAATAATATACATATTTTCATGGTAATTAATCCATATTTCCCATATATAATAGGAAATTCATAACATATATGAGTAATAATATTTTTAAATATTCACTTATTCAGATTTTCTTAATTATAATTTGTTGTATGCAACCCTTTGTTAACGGGTAGCAAATATGTTTACTCACATTGAGTTAGCTTTATGTTGTTTCAAGGCTCATCAGCAAGTTTGTGGAGATGGTTTTTTAAAGGCGACACGCTTTCTCCAGTGTATTAAAGAGAAGAAACAAGGTCAATTAGAGTTCACCTGAATGTGAGAGTATCAGTAATCTTATAATATATCTGGTAAGTAGTTTGTTTCTTCGTTATTTTTTGTGTTTGTTATGTTAATAATACATGTTTGATTGATTTGAATTTCTTTGGTGTTGAAATAGTAATTTTTATCTTACTGTATTTTGCACGATGAACGAGGGATTGATTTTTCTTCAACAATAAGAGCATTCAAGATTAGTAACAGAAAGCAGCGGTCCCTTCCACATTATATAACGAATTAGCAAGTGATGAATGAATTTAGAGGTTTGAAGAGAATAAGAAACAAAAATGCAATTATTTTGATACTGATCTGCAAAAGCAGAGGAATGTGATAAGGAGGGGGAAAACTATTCCGAGACTTTATAATGGAGTTAATTGCATAGACCCCCCTGTGTTATTTCTCGGAAGCAAAAAACCCCCCCGGAAAAAAAAATTAGCATATGACCCCCTATGTTGTGTTTTAGTCAGCCCACCGCCCCTTTGTGTGCACTGACTCGTTGACTTACGCGAAATGACAAAAATGCCCTTCAGATAAATATATCCAACCTCGAGAATTTTATGACTCAAATGAAATTTTCAAAATTTTCAATTCAGTCCCTAGCACTTTCAATTTAGCCCTCTTCTCCAATTGAAAAAAAAAACAACGCACACTTCAATTTCAATTTCTCAGCTCATAGCTCAACGGCGCCTGCAACAGCAGCTTTGTTTGAGAGGATTTTGCGGTGGGCTTTGCTATTCGTCGGAGAATTCGGCGAAGTGTAGCTCGCCGGACCTCGATTGGCGACGACTTTAGAGAAGATCTGAACTCGCGGCGGCGGCAGCGGCGGCAGCGGCGGCGGCGGCAGCAGCGGCGGCGGCGGTCGCTGGGCAACGTCGGAGAAGATCTCCATTTTCTCCGTTCAATCTCACCGACCACGAGCCGCACACCTCCGCCGCGGCATGCCTCAATTGGAAGAAGATCTGAAAATGTAGTGGTGTTGGGGTGATGAGCAGCGGTGGCCTGAACGCTCCGACTTGGGTTGAATTCAGTTGTGAGTTGGATGGGTGGAGTGGTTCGGTGGTGGGTTGGGGGAGGGGGAGGCGGGGATGGAGGAAGGGGGGTGGGGATGGAGGAAGGGGAGTGGTTCAATTATTTGGGGAAGAAGACGATTTATTCTTTTTTTTTTTCGTGTATTCTTTATATTTGTTTTGACAATTTTGATAATTACAATTTAGTCCTATAACTTTAGATTATTTATAATTAAATCAATCTGAGTTTTTTTACTCTTACAAAGGGTTTTATGTCTTTTCCTGTCCTAAAATGTCCTAAAACGCACGCCCAGCTGCATGAACCGCGAGTGTATCCCACGATTCGCTCGTAGGGTCCTTATTGTCATTGACTTCCTTTCATAGGGGGGTATTTGCTAATTGTTTTATCCGAGGGGTTTTTTTGCCAATTAGAGATTTCACAGGGGAGCCGAGTGCAAATACCCCCTTTATAATGTATTGGTATTCCCCCCCACCCCCTTTTTTTAGGAGGCGATGTAATATTTATAAAATGGGGCTCTTTGAGAAAACCCCTTCATTATTTTTTTTAATTGAGGGAGGCCCAAAATATTTTAGACCATTTGAGAAAAGTCCACACCCATTTTCAGCCATTATCAGGGTCACGCTCAGTAATTTTTTTTTTTTTCCGTTTTTTTTCTTAATCGACTATGAAGCATAGTCGATTAGGCCTTAATCGACTATGCTTCATAGTCGAATAAGGAAATTATTTAATTATTTAATTATTATTATTTTTTTAATTTTTGTTTTATATCAGTTATAGTAATCGACTATGATGTGAAGCATAGTCGATTAAGAATCTGCTACTAAAAATAACAAATCACAACTGCGAAAAAAACAAAATCAACTATATATAACAAAAACAAAAAAATATACAAATATTATAAATGATTTATACAATTGAAAACAATAAATAAAAAATCCAAAAAAAATAAAAAAAATTGAAGTCGGTGAACCTTAATCGACTACCAGAGCATAGTCGATTAGCTTAATCGACTATGAACATGTACATAGTCGATTAAGGTAACAGCCTGCCCGAAATTCTCTACACGCGCCTTCATCCGTTCAATCCACAAAAAAACCAAAAAACAGCCTCCCCATCGTCACCACACCACCCAGAGCTTCTGCCATGGCCGAACCCGTCAGGTTTTGAGCATGTTCAGCTCCACCAATGTCCCTGTCTCCTCCCTGTAATGTTCTTCTCCGGCAGCGGCGGCGGCAGAGGCGGCACCACCGTCGCTGCTCAACCACCCGCTCTCCGCCGATGAGGTGCTCGTGCGATGCCTGCTCGGGACGTTACTATACTTATTTTTCTTCTTCTTGTTCTTCCTTTTCCCGCAGCAGTAGTTTCCTCAGCCGAAGAAGGCGGCGGAGCCAGCGGCAGAAATGGCAGGTCGTCTTCAGAGGCTGAGGAGTTGTAGATTTTCCGGCTATGAATGGGCTGTTCATACATCTTGGCGACGACGTGCCATTTCTCTTCCTTCTGCCACTTGAGTTCTTCGTCGGAGGTTTGTTGCAAGCCACAGGCGGCGCCGATGGATACGAAGGCGGAGGAGGCGTGGTGCTTGAAGGATTGACGGCGGTGGCTGCCACGGCGGCGGTCCAGTTCATCGGCGTTGAGTCTAGAGAATGAAAGGGCAGGATCTTCGGGGAGAATGGATGGGGCTGAGATGCTGAAAAAATAAGAAAGAAATTAGGGTTTCAAAATAATACATTGACAAATAAGGGTAGATTTGGAATTATAAAAATAACATTTGGTGAAATCCTAACTAATGGGGTTTTCTCTAATTATTTTTGGGAGGGGGGGTTTCCTTAACTACATTTCCTAGATGAGGGGGGTCTTGCTAATAATCCCTTATAAAATAATAATTAAACTAACATTGGGTATATGTTTTTAAATATATAATCTAATAATTAACAAACATGTGTTTAGAAAATAAAAATATATGATTTAGCAAGGATTTTTTCTTTTCAATTTTAAATCCTGTTAAAATAATTTTAGATAAATCCATGCATAACACTAACTATATATACTTAATTAATTTTTCTCTAAAATAATTGAACTAGCGTCGACTACATAATTTGATAATTGGTGTGCACTGGAGAAAATATTTGTAACATTTGCTGCGAATAAAAGGTATTTGAAGTATTTTGCACCTTACTACAAAAGCTACAAGAAATTGCACGATGCTCCAGATTCTATTATTTGGACTACCGATCGAAAAAATAGCCATCTGTTGACAAATTCTTGCCTAAATGGTGCACGTGTCATTCACATGTGTTTGAGAATGGATAAAGTATATTAATTTATATTTTTTGGTTGTAATATGTTCTATAGTACTTATTTTTAATTTTGAAAGCAATCAACGTGCTCCCCGCACGGGTTGAAAGACTAGTGATTATTAATATTGTGATGGATATGATTATGAGCAACACTAATCACGTTTTTATGGTTTGTGAGATTACATGGAAACAAATAGTCAAAAAATTAACAATCTTTTATTTTGTACGCTTGATTAGGATTTATTAGATGGGATTAGAAGTGGAATGTCTAATCCACCTACTACCACCACCCCATCTTCTCACATTTTTCTGCTAGGACACTTTATAAGTAAGCTCATCAATGCGTACTTATTTATAAAGGGGTCCAGACGATAAACTCATTTACAAAAAAGTCCACACATGGTCTAGAGGTTTGTAAAAGACTAAAATAGCTGCACTCACATTTTAATATCCTCCAATTTCATCCTTTAGTTTAATATAACCTCAATTTGATCCCAAGTTTCACAAATTATCCAATTTTGACCCAAAACACAAATTTATGGACAATTTCGTCCGTCACTGCCGGTCTCTGGCGTTGAATTTTTTGAATTTTTTTTTTCTTCTGATTTTTTCGCCACCGGTTTCCGGCGTTGATTTTTTCAAAAAAAAAATTCTTTAACATCTTTTTGCCCCTGTTTAAATCAATATAGTTGTGGTTGACAGTAATATTAACAATATTACTGTTAAACACAGTAAAATTAACTATACTACAGTTTAACACAGTAATATTGCTATATGAATCTCTAGCACAGTAATATTAACACAACAAAAGTCATTATTATTGTGTAATAGAGTAATATTAATATGTTGACCGTTCAAGAAAGGTAAACATTAATATTTCTGTGGTTGACAATAATATTAATGTAAAACAGGAATATTACTGTCAACCATAGTACTATGATTGTGTTTAACAAATCAAACAAAATAAAAAAAAATAACCAAAAAAAATAATAATATTGTCGTTGACTGTAATTGTACTGTCAACGGCAGTACAATTATATAAATGTATTGTCAACGACAGTACAATTACGTTAATGTACTGTCCGTGACAGTTTAATTACGTTAATTTACTATGAGTGACAATATAACTACTGTTAATGACAGCACACCTACGGTCAACGTTTAGCGGCGGGCGTAGTAAAGAAAAAGAAAAAAAGTCAACGTCAGAGACTGACGGTCAACGCTGAAAATTAATCGCAACCCTTAAAGAAATACGTCCGAGTACAAAAACTTAAACCCAATATCAAACATCAAGATCTATTTTTTTGAAACCTACTCAAAACTTAAAAACCGGAGAAAAGTCTCATGCAATGCAAGAACATAGCACAAGATTAGAAATAGATAAGACAAACTAATCTGCAGGTCTGAGCAACAATTTCTTCACAGTAGAAAATTACCGACACTCAGCATCAATACAATTATTTTCTCTAAAATGACGAAGCACAGATTGGGATGTGCAACTAGAGAAACATTGAAAATGACTGGCTGAGAAAGATTGAAACTGAAAATGAACAAGAAACAAGGGTGATGAGAAGAAAATGAGGGAAAAATGAGAAGAAAATCAAGGAAGAAGAAGATGATGATGTTGGTTTGTGTGTGCACGAGAGAAGAAATGAAAATGAAATAAGAAATAGGAATTAGGCTTACAAGTTAGTTTGAATTGAAAAGACGAAAAACTCATGGACGTAGCTATGTGCCTCGCACGTGCGATGGAATATTCGAATATTCGCCTGAAAATTCGACGTAGGTGGTTAAGTGGCTCGAAATAACTAATTTGTGCATTCAAGTGCAATTTTGTTTTTGTTAAGGTCGCTATGTGCAAAAACTAGCAAAGTACAATTGATAAAGTGCTATGCACCCTAAAATAAATGCACTTTGTTATAGTGAAAATTCAACGAATCGGATTAAAATTTAAAACAAATTGAATTAAATTTTGAAAATACGACCCAAAGAATTTCAGAAATTATAAATAAAAACATGTGCCAAAATCATAAGTTTCCGGATCAAACTTTCCATTTTTCTGTCACCTATAATATAAAAAAAATACATAATAATATTGATGTTCAAAGTGTTCTTTTTTTAAGGCAAAATTTTCGAAAATGTTTTCGTAAATTAAAATTGAATCGTAATTCGGAGTATACTAAGTATTCATAAGGGTGGGGTTTAATAGGGTAACCCTACTAATCAATTACACCGTTGAAATTTTTGTTGTGAAATTCATTATTCTCTTACCAATTTTTTTTTTGGTAAGATACGGTTTGGTACTGCTAATTATCAATTTAAGTTGACTAGTGACATTGTTTATATACTTTTTGTAAAAAAATTCATGGCAAAATCATGTTTTTTAATGTCAAAAGGAAAAAAAAGGGGGCATATTCATGTTTAAAATACACAGAATCCAAGTACTTATGGGCCTATGGGATAAATATTATTTGTTGGACAATTTGGATTCAAACCTAACTTTAATAAAATATTTAAGTGAGTTCTGTTTCTAGAAAATGGAAATATAATTGAAATTCATGATCTATGTTTCGAGTATATGAATCTAATGTAGTTAATCTCAAAATTAATTTTGGATGGATGAAAAATTAATGCATACAGATAGACACTTAAATAAGATTAATTTATGGGAAATTGGAAGGTGAAAAGTCACTATCTACATTGAAAAAATAGCCTTGATGAGAACACTTTAAATAGTGGACAGTGGATTGCTAATAGAATAATTAAGAAAGTGTGAACTTAAGTGCTAAGCCCCACGCGGGCCTCCGCTGCCCGCCCGGGTCAAGCCCGTGCCCCAAGTTGGGCCCAGTTTAAACCCAAAATAAATTAATTTTTGAGGGCATAATTAGTTAATCTGAATTTAATATTTTTAGCAAATCGGACAGCGACATGTGTCCTTAGGTGACATCATCGTCTAGTCTGCAGACATGACTGTCCATGCAAACGTCAAGTGGTGCTTGGTCCATGCAAAATGATAACACACATTTTTCAGCCCCCTTTCTTTCCTAAGTTGTGTGTTTTGGACTTAAGTTTTTCAATTCTATTAATAGAGCCCCTGCAGAATTCAAAATCATTTTTGAATTCTAAGCATTCTCCGCATACAAGCATATTGTTCATCTCTTTCTTCCTGTATATAGAATCCAAAGCTCACTTTTTGTTCGTTGTAATTCGACTTTCGTTGTACTGCACAATTCGAAACTCTTAAGTCGTTTTATCTTGACGACAATTGGCTAAGAACATAAGAACGTTCACGGGTCGATCTTGTCTTGTGGAAAAATAATCCAATTATTGTCTCGACTTCTTTTTCCGTCCAAAATTTCTGTTTAAAATTCATTTCGAAATATACCAAAAAAATAACATTCTTAATATATGTTATTAGTAATTTACCCTCTACGATGCACGGGCAGTTTGAATATAACAGAAAATATGGTATATTACAAATAGAAATGAATCATGTGTATCTCTAAACCTTAAATTTCAATTTATTCCAAATGTGTATAGAGTATAAACTAATAGTTGTAAATAGTTTTTTCACTAGTAAAATAATGATCTATATATCTTGTAATATTTAAGTATGTCCGCCTTATTTTCTACTATTCTTTTGTTTTTTTTTTTTTTCGTTCTCCAGTCACTACAAAATTTTGACAAAATAATTACTTTAAAATTTTCTATACATATGAGACCTTTTGTATTATATGCCTATTCGTCCATTTTGAAATACGACAAGTAAAATATATATCAATTTTATAGTTTCACCTATATATTGGTGCCTATAATAAATAGATCAAGTAGAGAAAAAAAAAAGAGTGCTTCTTACAAAAATATAACATTTAAAAAATTTATAGAGAAAAAATAAATACAAAGATGTCATTTAAAGAAAGTGGAACAAAAAAAAAATGTAAGACCTTTCCATTGAGGCAAGAAATAAAATTTCACGAGGAAAAGAGATAAGAAAGAAAACATAAATTATTACAAATATAGTAGAAAAAAATAAACAAAAATAATTATAAAGATGCACTTAGGTTGCCCCAGAGTTACCCAAGTATTAGTTACTTTTGAATATAATAATTAACATACCTAACATAAAATATTTTTAAACTAACTTATAACATAAAAACTTTTAAGATAAATTATATCATCTTTGACGGAATCATTCAAATTATTTTTGACATACCTGAAAAGTTTTACAAATTTGAACTACTATATTCATTGTCCATACAAAATATATTAATAATTAAAATGTGTATATATACTGTAGAAAATTTGGCACAATAAACATTGGTAGAAATAATTTGATAAATAATTTGTATGCTGAACGGTAGGGCAATCGGTTGGATAAAAAATATTCAACCCTAGGAACTTTCGGAATTCGGAAAGAAAACTTTTTGTCCTAATTTTGGAAATATCGAAATCGACAGGACTCAAAAATTTGGTTCGAATTTCCCCAACCTAACTTTTAACATCTAAGTACATATAAATGATGAATAACAATAATAGTCCACTCAAATCGCATTATCCACCATTTGTATAGCATATCTAATAATCCAGAAGAACTTAATCAAAATCCATGTCCAAGAAATTGTGCAATACAATTTCATATTCTATAAAATTTACAAAATCATCACTTTCACGTCTAAAATAAGCTATATTAGCTCATACTATACGCTCCACTTTTGGATGAAAATTCGACGGCCCTCCCGAGTTTAGGGCCCCATCATTTGGTCCTTTATGAACTACCCAATCATCCAACGGTTCGATTTCATCGGGTCCCATATACACCACCTCACCAGATTCAAAATTCTGCAGTTGCATATTATATTCAACAAAAACAGCATGAGCTAACCTCTTCTTTTCTCTTCGACTTATTCTCGTATCAAGAAGTTTCTCCACCGAAACCCTCTTTAGCTGAAATTTCGATGCACCCGCACATGTTTGGCTCAGTATTCGAAGCGCCAACTTTTGTAGTTCCGGACATTCACCCCCATATTTCAACCACCATTTTGCTGCAATTTTAAAATTAAAAATGATAAATAAATAAAATCAAGAATTAACCATGCTAAATGTCGTTTATATTTTATGATTTCGTTTTCGATTTGAAATGTGATTTTGACCTTTTTTCACCCTTTAAGTTGGCTTTCTAATCCAACTTAAACTAACTAGATTGAGATTGCATGTCGGGTGTATGTCGAGTGAATGTCGAGTGCATGTCGGGTGAATGCCGGGTGTATGTTGGGTGCATGTTGAGTGAATGTCGAGTGCATGTTGAGTGCATGTCGAGAAAATGTTGGGTGCGTGTCGGGTGCATGTCAAGTGAGAGAGATATGCATGCATGAATGAAAGTTCAAAGTCAAAACGGTATAAATAAAAGCGAAATGACATTTTTAGTTAAACAATTGTAATATATGTATTTATATATATTAAAACAAAATTAATCGAACCTGGAGAAGTATTTGATCTCTGGTCCTCCGCGCATCCCAAGCCAAACGCGCCCTTAGCATTCTGGTACGTCTCGATCTGCATAGTGACCCGATCCTGGACCCGCGGATCCCGGGTAGTCCGTACAACACAGCACAACAAACTAGTTGCAACTTCAGGGTCGATAAACCTATCACTTGTGTAGAAAAGATTGGGGTTCAAATAGTAACCCGCCGCGTGAATCGGGGTGAATAGTACTCCACTCCAAATCTCATCTATCACTTTCCAGAATCTCGTGTATTGTGCTTTATTCGTTTTGAGCCCTTGTTTAATAGTCTTCTTCGCTTGATCCATCGTTTCGTATATATATCCCATATGCTCCTTATTACTAATGCCCGTCATCCATTTTATTACCCGCACGAGAGGTATAGCTGCTTTGAGCACATCCGATGCCCCCTTCCAAAAAGATTCATCACTCACCAAATCATATACTTCGTCCCAACCCTTGTCTGCCAAAAAAATGGGAGACCGAAACATTTTGGTCAATATTTGTTTCTCCAAGACGATATTCTCGAGGGTTAAGAAAGGCTGCGTTGACTTGATCTTCGAACACTGCTGAAACAAATCACGACCGTTCGTTTTCTCCTTGAGATACTTGAGCGCGTTAGGGTTTCCATAAATAAATCTCGTAAATATTTTTGCCTTCTCGAGAATTTCTTTGATGACGTCGATTTCCAACAATTTCTCCAGCATGAGTTGCATGCAGAAAGACCCACTCACCGACCAAAATATTTGTCGGTATTTCTCCGACAATTCCTTCGCCACTTCCTTGGTAAAAATAGAATTCGAGGATGTAATAACTTGAACCACATTCTCAACCCCAACTTCACTCAACACTTTGTCGAATAGCATTTTCATTTTGTCAATTTTTCCAATATAATCGGAAATATCGTATGTGCTGAGATAAATGGTTCCTCTCGGGGAGTCAACTAAAACATTGACGAAATCCCTTCCCGTTTCACCCTTCCATTCATCGAGCAAGATAGTGCAACCTGTGTGCGCCCACGAATTTCTAGCCTCGTCGATATATTTAGTCACTTCTTTTAATGCATCTTGAAATAACGGCCCTTTTAGCTCCTCGAGAGTGGGGATGTGGCACTTTCTGGGACCCATCATGTTATGGAAACTTGGGGAACTTACTGAATTGAAATCGAGCCCGTTTTCGAAGAAGAATCTTGCAATATCCTCTTTGGTTTTCTTTATCGATGGATCAACTTCTGTGGTGGAATTTTGTTGATGATTATTATTATCACGTCGGTTTGAGATGGAAGATGATTCGATCCCTACGTTGTTTTCGGATGATCTATTTGTTTGATTGAGCTCTGTCTTGACCTTATAAGTTGTTCTTGTGTCAGGGAATAAATCGTTCCTCTTCATTTTGGACAGGGAAATTGGATTGTGTGTATGTAGCTCAGATATGCCTGTTAATATAATACAAGAACACTAGTCAAAATCATTACATAAATATATATTCGAATTTCAAGACAACATAATAAGATTAGTTAAGATAAAATTAAGTACACTAATAAAAACACATCAATATTATTATTTGACCATGAGGACAAGATAAGCTATGATAAAATAATATTTATGGATTTAGCTACTCTGAAAATTATTTAGTTAATATTTAGTGAATCATAGATAATCTCTCCAACCAAACGAGAACTTAATTATATAACTAATTTTAATGGCAAAAGAGTATTATGGCAACATCATTACCGAGTAGGTAGATATGTTATTTACTTCATCTCTATACAAAAAAACGAAAAATGAAAGCTATCATATAAGACGAAAAGAGAACGGCGATTTAAAAAAAAAATACTAAGTGTTATATTTTTTTTACAGTAAGTAACTAATTTTGAAATTAGAGTAGAAAAATATTCAAAATATTTAGCCAGCCGTTTAATTTTTTTAAATGTCGTTTAATGTATATGCAATAATCATAATAAAAGACATTCATTCTAATAGAAAATCCCAAAACTACCATTTACACATATTAAGAAATGATCTTTTTTTCTCCACATAAATCCTCATAAATGATAAAGGACAAAATATGTAAAATGAAAATGACTCAGCTTTGAAAGTCTAAGGCGACACGTAATATGGAAAAATGTTTTAGGGCTAAACAGACAATTAAAAAGAAAACAAAGTAAGTATTACAACTCCAAAAAATCGTATTCCAACAATCTCTTTAAAAAGGGCAAAAAGGGTCTGGAAATGCATAAAATATAAATTTAGGGTCAAAAAGACAAATTCAAAAAATATCTCTTTATTTTAATAAGAAATCCTAAACTTATGGGACTAATTTGCAAAATCGCAACCCTAATAGGTTTTCATTCACGAAAACTCGCCGCTTCGAAAACTAATTAAAAGTATCCGCCGCTTCGAAACATAAAAGTATCCGCCGCACAACTATTTGCCATTTTCGCCACCACAAAAAATACACACTCACACACATTTTCGATCTAAAACATTTAAGATCAGAAATTTTCATTCCAGCAACTATAACGGAATTCCAACGAACCATGATCACATATATATAATGCATTCCAAATTTAAATTCCCCTAGATTGTAAATGTAAAAAAAAATAATAATAAAAACAAATCTAGTTCTATCATATATACGATTTATAGTGTATCTCTATATATGTTTCAATCGAACATTTATCATCACGGAAACCCTACGCTGGTTGGGCGGTACCATATCGGTGGTCTCGGACCTCAATTAAACATCAAATTTACCTTAAACTCTCATGAAAAACACCTAAAAATGAATTTAATAATTTCTTGAAAATTGAAAAGAAAAAATAAAAGTCTAAAAATCAAAGAAAAACCTGAAAAACCCTTGAAAAAGGGGGAAATACTTGGGTGATTTTCTTACAAACCAGAAACAAAAATGAACATCTTCCTTAAAAAAAATCAAATGTACAACTTGAACACATGAATAATGACCCAAGACAAATCAAAGAAAAAACAGTCAACAAGAAACGATAAATGAGATGTAAAAAAGATTAAAAAGAAAGCTTACCGTCTAATTTAGCCTTCGCATACAAAAGTGAAACCGCTCTTTCTTATGCTTTTGGAATGTAATAATGAGAACAATGAGATAAATTTTCCAGTTAAATAATAATGTGTAAGGCCAAGGATCAGACATTATTAATGAGGTACGTACTATACACGCAGGCGAATCCATCTGACGCGTGGGTGCTCAGTTGTTCCTTTTTTGTGTATGAAATGATCGGGTCGGGTTATGAACCACCCGGTTTGATTTACGGGTCTGAATTATCCGGTCATAGTTCAAACAAATTTTCCAAACATGCACGTTACAATTTTAAGATTTTCCAATTTCAACTTTGGAATTTTTTTTTTTTTTTAGGTCAACCTCTAAATCTCTTTTACAAAAAAATTTAGAAAAAGTCTAGAAGTTTGTACAAAACTTTAATACTGCCTCACATTTTAATATACTCTAATTTCATCTATTTAACCATAATTTGACTCTAATTTCACCAATTATTCATTTTGACCCCTAGCCCAATTTTGACTCTAATTTTCTCCGTTGCTGCCGTTGACTGTCTATTAGCTACCAGTTGGCGTTGACTTTATTTTAATATTTGTGACTTTTTTATTTCTTTATGTGCTCTTAAAAATGAGAAAATAAAGGAAACAAATATTTGACAAAAATATTAAAAAAAAATGATTTCGGGCTTTGGGGCAAACCTTTCTTTTATGGGGTGATTATAAATAAGCTCATCAATGGGTACTTATTCATAAAGAGATCAAGACAAAAAACTCATTTACAAATAAGTACACAAATGGTCCAAATTTTTGTAAAAGACTAAAATCGCCCCTCATACTTTAATATGCTCCAATTTCATCCTTAATTTAATTTAACCTCAATTTGACCCCAAAATTCACAAATTATTAAATTTTGACCCAAAACTTTTTTTTGCCGACGGATTCTGGCATTGACTTTTCATTTTTTTTTTCTTCCGGATTTTTTTGCAGGTTCCGGCGTTGACTTTTTTTTTTGTTTTTCTTTTTGTAACATTTTTTTTCGTTTAAACAACAATATTGCTGTGATTGATAGTCATATTAACTATATTACTGTTAAACACAGTAAAATTAACTAAACTACAGTTTAATACATCAATATTGTTGTATTAATCTCTAGCACAGTAATATTAACACAACAAAACTCATTAATATTGTGTAATAGAGTAATATTACTATGTTGATCGTTCAACAAATGTAAGCGTAATAAAAAGCAAAAAAGAATTAATATTACTGTGAGTGACAGTAATATTACTATAGCAACAGTAATATTACCGTCAACCACAGTAATATTACAAAAATAGACAGTAATATTATTATGTTACTCCGTGAATAACTCAAACAAACAAAAAAATCAAAACAAGATAATAATATTGATGTGGTTGACAACAATATTACAGTAATATTACCTTCAACCACAGTAATATTATTGTGTTTACAGTTATATTACAATAATAGACAATAATATTATTACGTTACTCCGTGAATAGCTCAAACAAAACAAAAAAACCCCAAAAAATAATAATATTGATGTTGTTGACAGTAATATTATTGTGTTTACAGTTATTTTACCGTCAAAGACAGTAATATAAATACGTTGACTTGTCAACAAATCAAACAAAATAAAAAAAAATAACATAAAATAAAAAATAATAATATTACGTTAATTTACTGTCAACGGCAGAACAATACATAAATGTATTGTCAACGGCAGTACAATTACGTTAATTAATTGTCATTGACAGTATAATTACGTTAATTTACTGTCAGTGACATC